>NW_012105609.1:164599-176033 GCF_000951045.1 Mandrillus leucophaeus
TTTTTTTGAGACAGAGTCTCGATCTGTCGCCTAGGCTGGGGGTGCAATGGCATGATCTTGGTTCACTGCCACCTCTGCCTTCCAGGTTCAAGTGATTCTCCTGCCTCAGCCTTCTGAGTAGCTGGTCCTATAGGCGTGTACCACCACGCTCAGCTAATTTTTGTATTTTTAGTAGAGACAGCGTTTCACCATGTTGGCCAGGCTGGTTTCGAACTCCTGACCCCAAGTGAAAAAAAAAAAAAAAAAATTAGCTGGGTGAGGTGGCTACACTTGTAGTCCCAGCCCCAGCTACCCGGGAGGCTGAGGCAGGAGAAATGCTTGAACCTGGGAGGCGGAGGTTGCAGTGATCCAAGATCATGCCACTGCACTCAACCTGGGCAACAGAGCAAAACTCCATCTTAAAAAAAAAAAAAAAAAGATGCATGGACCTTTTTTACATTTTACATTTTTATTTTTTTAAAGCTTATTAACTATCATTAGTGTTAGTCTCTTTTATGTGTGACTCAAGACAATTCTTCTTCCATTGTGGCCCAGGGAAGCCAAAAGGTCGGGGTTTCACCATGTTGACTAGGCTGGTCTTGAATGCCCGACCTCAAGTGATCCTCCCGCCTTGGCCTCCCAAAGTGCTGGGATTGCAGGCATGAGCCACTATGCCTGGCCCATGCATGATTTTTGTGATATCCACCACCACAGATAAGCAAAAGAGTCCTTGCATTCAAAGAGTTGGACACCTGTGCACAGTCCAAGTATTCTCTTAGTGCTTGCTGCTTAACTTTATTGTAGCTCTTACTGCTTATTGAACTCTTATTTACTCATGTATCTGTAGACCTTAGTAGCCCCTAAACATCCCCAGGCTTTACTATAGGGACCAGTGCCTAGTGAAGTGGTAGATGTCAATAAATGTATAGCCAAAATAACCACACAGGTTTCTGGCTTTATTTCAGGAATGCCTCTGGCTCAGGCAGTAGCCATTCTTCAGAAGCACTGTCGCATCATCAAAAACGTCCAGGTTCTCTACAGTGAACAGGTGAGTGGTGGCTGATTTGTTTATTGAAATAGCATCCCTCGGCAGTGAGTCACTTCCAGAGCTGATGCTTTGGGAAAGGCTGACTGGCAAGGATAGCTGTGTTCGAATGGGAGAATCTCTAGCACCAGCCAGTTATCAAGTACCTTTTCTTTGATTCTGAAACTTTTGCTCTTGATTTTCTAGTGCAGCTAGGTTTGGAAGAGCAGTAATAATTGAACCTGTGTTTTACCTGTGCTCCACTTGCCTACAGGCCCTTAAACAGGGACTTTTCAGTGGTAGGTTGCTTCAGAGGCTGTCGCTGGTCTTTTAGGGTGCTTACCGTCCACTTCCGTGTTTAAAATTGTCTTTTCTGCTTTGTTGGTTAGTTTGTGTTCAGGATTGTTGTAGTGCAGATCTCTAGCGAGCACAGCATACCAGATTTGAAAGGAAACAGATATAATTCACCCCTTTATCTCTCTCAAAGTGTAGTCTTCCCACCACTGGACTCTCCGAAATCTGCAGTTCTGTGACACAGACCATGTGCCGCCATGTTGAACAGCCTTTGTGGTGTCCTATGTGTCACAAGCCTCAGGGAATAGTTTTGAGCCTACAGAGGCTAAAGGATGTCCTCAATGACTCCTCTGAGACCCTTTGAATACTAGTTTGATTATTTCAGTTCTATTTGTTCCAATTAGTTTCAGATCCTAAAGCAAACAAATGACAGCTTATTTCTGACATGAAGAATGTTATAAATTATAGGTGGGCAAAATTTCTGAGAGGCTTCTCAGTTTGGCTTGGAGCAGAGTCGGAATTGAGCCTGTTACCTATACCCAGAGATTACATTCTGCCATGTTGTACCCCTCTACCAGCCTAGTGAGACCCTCATGTGAGGGATCTGAGAGAACACATGCTTAGTCTCCAAGCAAGTGCTTGAGTATTCATGTGGTGCCTGTGACAGAACAGGGGACTTGTAGGAGTGCGCAAGGTTTCTTGAACCAGTGTGAATTCTCAATGCCAAAGTGGATTCTCATTAATTTTATTTATTTACCTTTTTTTTTTTTTTTTTTTTTTTGAGACAGAGTTTTGCTCTTGTTGCCCAGGCTGGAGTGCAATGGCGCAATCTCAGTTCACCTCAACCTTCACCTCCTGAGTTCAAACGATTCTCCTGCCTCAGCCTCCTGAGTAGCTGGGATTACAGGCATGTGCCACCATGCCCCCGCTAATTTTGTATTTTTAGTAGAGACAGGGTTTCTCCATGTTGGTCAGGCCGATCTCAAACTCCCAACCTCAGTTGATCCACCCGCCTCGGCCTCCCAAAGTACTGGGATTACAGGCGTGAGCCACCACGCCTGGCCTATTTAACTTTTAAGAAAATGTATTTTACTTTTTTTGAGACAGTATCTTGCTTTGTCACCCAGACTAGAGTATAGTGACACGATCACAACTCACTGCACCCTCAATCCCCTAGGCTCAAGTGATCCTCCCACCTCGGCCTCCTGAGTAGCTGGGACCATAGGTTCATGCCACCATGTCTGGCTAATTTATTTTTATATTTTGTAGAGATGGGGTCTTACTATGTTTTCCAGGCTGGTCTCAAACTCCTGAACTCAAGTGATCCTCCCACCTCGGCCTCCCAAAGTGCTGGGATTACAGGCGTGAGCCACCATGACCAGCCAAAATTTTTTTCTTTTTTCTTTTTTTTTTTTTTTTCTGAGGTGAAGTCTTCACTCTGTCGCCCAGGCTGGAGTGCAGTGGTGTGATCTCGGCTCACTGCAAGCTCCGCCTCCTGGGTTGGTGCCATTCTCCTGCCTCAGCCTCCCGAGTAGCTGGGACTACAGGCGCCCGCCACCACGCCCAGCTAATTTTTTGTATTTTTGGTAGAGACGGGGTTTTCACCAAAATTTATTTCTTATATCACCACCATCATTGTTTGTTATTCCAATATTTGGGTATAAACAGTGCTAGCATTAAGCTGATTTCCCCCAATATCTTCTAAACAACTATAACACATTAGCAAATATGGGTTTGACCAGGCACTGTGGCTCACACCACTAACCCCAACACTTTGGGAGGGCCGAGGCAGGAAGATTGCTTGAGTCCAAGAGTTTGAGACCAGCCAGGGCAACATAGTAACTCCCCATCTCTACAAAAAATTAAAAATTAAAAATTAACCTGGAGTGATGGCGCACGCCTATAATCCTGGCTATTCGGGAGGCTGAGGTGGGAGGATTATGAGCAGTGAGGTATGATTGTGTCACTGCACTTCAGCCTAGGTGACACAGCAAGACCCTGTCTCAAAAAAAAAAAAAAAGGAGGTTTTGAGTCTGAATCCTGATTTAGATCTCTGCTTTTCTCATTTGTAATTCATGAGAGTTGTGGCATATTAATAAGTAATCTAGTTATCTTTCTGTAAAACAGTATAGTTTCTTGATAATAGAATAATCTTTGGGTTTGTTTGTTTTTGAGACAGAGTCTCGCTGTGTCACCCAGGCTGGAGTGCAGTGTCACGATCTCGGCTCAGTGCAACTTCCACCTCCCAGGCTCAAGCAATTCTCCTGCCTCAGCCTCCTGAGTACCTGCGATTATAGGCATATGCCACCATGCCTGGCTAATTTTTGTATTTTTAGCAGAGATGCAGTTTCACCATGTTGGCCAGGCTGGTCTCAAACTCCTGGCCTTAAGCATTCCACCTGCCGCGGCCTCCCAAAGTGCTGGCATGAGCCACCGCACCGAACCAATGTGATGCTTCTTAAATTTGGGTCCTGTTCTCTTCTTCTGCCTACTTTCTTCCCTTCCTTACCCATTTGTCTCTTTGTTTCCCAAATGCAGAAAACATTTTGTCTGCATTAAACGTTTCAGAAATATCTTCTTGTCTGTATGCAAATCACACCTTGGAAATGAAATGTCAAGTACATCCCATCTTTCTTAGAGGGATAAGGTATTAACTAGTAGCAGATGCTTTTTCTGAACTGCTTCATATGGAGGACAGCTAGGTTACTGGAAGAACCTGCTTAAATGCCACACAGTACATGTGTATTTTGGTTTTAGAGATATAAAGTTTAATAAAACATTGACTCTGAGAGTAATTTGATTGCTTTTGAAAATTGCTAGGTTATGTCCTGAATTATAACAATGCCAGGGAAAAAAAAAAGATCAGATCTTGGGAAAGTATAGGAAAATCCAGATCCTGGCACATTCTTCCTCCAAGCAAGATTCCTGAGAGACTAAAATGTTGCTTCACTCTGCTTACTTCCATGGAATGGCTCTCTCCAAAATGGAACTTTGTGTTCTGGGTTGATACTGGTAATCCAAGGTCAGAGTTCATTGTTCCATTATCTTGCTTGAGACCTAATAGTTTAGACATTCATATAGACCTACTAGAAAATTATAACATTCTTCCTTTAGTTTTTGTCAAGCATGATGGTACTACCTGGGCCTGCTGCCTTGTGGGGATCATTGGGATGGAAGGAAGCAACCTGCACTAATCCCAAAAGCCTCTTAGGAGAGAATTTCTCCAATAAGGCCAACACCAGCAGTGACTTGTGGCCTTCCAGCCTGTGTCTTTGTCTCTGATAGCCATATCTCCATCATTCACTTTGTCTAACTTGAGAAGCTCTATAAAGAAACTAAACTTTTGGCTGGGCGCAGTGGCTCACACCTGTAATCCCAGCACTTTGGGAGGCCGAGGCAGGTGGATCACGAGGTCATGAGATCGAGACCATCCTGGCTCACACAGTGAAACCCCGTCTCTACTAAAAATACAAAAAAATTAGCCGGCCGTGGTGGCGGGCGCCTGTAGTCTCAGCTACTCAGGCGGCGGAGGCAGGAGAATGGCGTGAACCCAGGAGGCGGAACTTGCAGTGAGTGAGATTGTACCACTGCACTCCAGCCTGGGCAACAGAGCAATACTCCATCTAAAAAAAAAAAAGAAAGAAACTAAATATTTTGAGCAGCTATGTGTTAAAGAAGGGTGGGATTTTAGATGGTGTTTTTCTTTCTACTATTGGGCAGCCTCGATCAGGGCTGTGGAGAATCTTCAGACATTGAATCCTGGAATTAATTGAATTGGACCAGAAGCACGCAGATGGGGCAGGCACAAGAGGAGAGTGCTGTGTGCTCGGTATTGGGCTAGGTGCTTTCTGACCTACTGTCTCTGTCCTCCTAGCAACCCTGGAGGGAAGGGATGAAGGTATTCCTGTGAAGAAACCAGAGCTTAGAGAAGTTTTGAGAGTTACCTAAGGTCATCAGGGTTCTATTCACTGCTTTGTTCTGCTACTCCCCTCCCCCAGGATTCAGAGGGGGCAAATGCAGAAATGTGACTCTTTAGATCTTAGATTTAGGCTTTTCAGGAAGAAGCACATATGAAATGGGATGGGAGGTTGGTGGGAGAGAGAAGAGGGATAAGAGGGTCATCTCATAATCAGATCACAGTATATTTCTTTGTCCTAGAATTTGATCTAAACCATCAAAGAATAAAAATGTGTTGCCTGTGGATGGTACGAACAGCCCGAGTGTGAATGGATGTAGGTTCAGCTGATAGGCGTAAGCAGTATCTACTGAGTTTAGATCCTGGACTAGGCCTTTTCACATGACGTGTATTCCTCACCAACTGCTCTGTAGGTTCGATGGCAATGAACTTCATACTGCATATGTGGACCCTGGATCCTGAAAGGAAAATGACCTGTATACTCATATAACTTTGTCCCTTTTCCCAGGTATTTTTACTCAAGCCCAGAAGGGAGAGGCTCTTTTCATCCGATATTAAGAAACAGCAGCTGCAGGCTAGAAGTAAAAAACACCATGTATTCATGCAGCAGTTTTTTTCTGGTTTCCAAGCATCATTAGCTGGAGGAGAGAGGGACTGCCTGCACTTAGATATTCCCTGTGTGTTGCATTTATATTGTAAGGCTTTCAGTAGGTGTTCGGTGAATAAATCAGTTACTCAGAATGTGTTTTATTTTTGTTTTGTAGTCTCCTCTAAGCCATGACCTCATTCTTAACCTGACTCAGGACGGGATCAAACTACTGTTTGATGCTTTCAATCAGAGACTTAAGGTAACTATAAATGACAACTAATGTTTCATGTCCAGCTGGGCCAGTCTTTCTGGAGCTGATTAGTATGTGCTATTGTGAGATGTTTCAAAAACTTATAAGTAGGTGTGGACTTCTTTAGTTCAGAGATCACTACAATGTAGGGAACTGAAGCTGTGCCTGTTCCCCTAAAAAGAGGGAAAATGGAAGTGGTTGGGATGGTCAAAAAGAGGCTGGGAAGAGCTGCTTTCCCAGGCTCCAGAGGGGAAGGTGAAAGAGTGTTGAAGATTTGGGAAACATGCTGTGGGGAAGGGGCTTTCATGTCCAGGAAAACAAGATAGTTTTACTTTATTCTTTTGTCAAACACTGTAACTTGGTTAGAAAATGGAAACTGTTCTTCCTAGAATGCTGGGGCTTGGGTTAACAACACCAGCAATGAGTTGATTCTTTAACCCTGAGGAGGAAATGTAATAAAACAACTTACTAATATGTGGGGCTATCTTAATTGGCATTTGAGTGCAATTTGCTAATACCTGTTTCAGTCCAGTCTATTTTTTTGTTTTATTTTGTTTTGTTTGAGATGAGGTCTAGCTCTTTCACCCAGGCTGGAGTGCAGTGGCTCAATCTTGGCTCACTGCAACCTCCACCTCCTGGGTTCAAGCAATCTTCTGCCTCAGCCTCCTGAGTAACTGGGACTACAGGTGCACACCACCACACCTGGCTAATTTTTTGTATTTTTAGTAGAGACGGGGTTTCACCATGTTGACCAGGCTGGTCTCGAACTCTTGACCTTGTGATCTGCCCGCCTCCCAAAGTGCTGGGATTACAGGCATGAGCCCCCGCGCCCAGCCCAGTTTTTTTTTTTTTTTTTTTTTGAGACAGAGTCTCGCTCTGTTGCCCAGGCTGGCATGCAGTGGGGCAATCTTGGCTCACTACAACCTCTACCTCCCAGGTTTAAGCAATTCTCCTGCCTCAGCCTCCTGAGTAGCTGGGACTACAGGTGCGTGCCACCACGCTCGGCTAATTTTTTGTGTTTTTCGTAGAGACAGGGTTTCACCATGTTGGCCAGGCTGGTCTCGATCTCTTGACCTCATGATCCACCTGCCTTGGCCTCCCAAAGTGTTGGGATTACAGGCGTGAGCCACCGTACCCAGCCCAGTCTGTTTATAATATACTCTGTTTATAAATGCCTGGGCCTCACAGGTTAGTCATGTGACACCAGAGTCATGCCTCAAAGTCATGAGGTTGAATGGGCCCTGGGCAGTGGCATGTCAGAGTTGTTGTCCTTGGGTTACGGAGTAGCCTTTCCAAAAGACTTGGGTACTTCCCAGTTCTCATCATCCATGTCACAAGTGAACTGCTAAGGAGAGAAAACAGAATGTGGAAAGAAAATCAGTATGTGGAATTAGAATTCCTCATTCTATCCTGTCTTCATGGCCAGAAGTTCCACACTGGGAAAGGGCAGAGGATGATCATCAATATGGCATAATCACTAATTGGGGGGAAATTAATCTAGTAACATGGAAATGCCTTTACAAGTAGTCATTTCCCTTTGACTTGGTAAAAGTCCACTTTAGAAAATGTAACCCAGAAACACTGGGGGAAGGTAATGGCATTTCATGGTAATGAGAAGCTGAAAGTAACCTAAATGGGCAACAAAAGGGATGGCCAGCAGCCCATAGAATCACAGCATGGTGAAGACAATGTCATATGTTCAGTGAGTGCTTAGTACATACTAGGCACATGGCTGGGTGTTTCACACGCATTTTCTAATTTAATCCTAACACGCCTGTGAGTAGGAACTGTTTACTAGCAAGACAACCGAGGGACAGAGAGGATAAGTAGGCTACCTGATGCCAGGCTTTTAACTCAATACTGACAATATGTGGTAGCTGACCACTTAGGCTCTGTTGATGGGTCTGGGAAATAAATGAGAAAAGCTGAAGAAATGTACAGAAGTGTGAGGAATGGGAAGTACCTTTGGATAGGAAAGGAGATAAAATCGAACCGGCAATCCTCTTCTGCTTTCTGTGGGATCCCCATGAAGGAGAGACTGGGGTCCTGCCTGAGTCTTCTGGAAACTGAGCAAGTAATCACCCAGATGTTTTTGGTTGGCACCAGCGTGACCTGACCTGTCTTCCTGCCCTTCCATCCAACACCTTGAGAATCCGCCTCTTCTGATGCTGCCTCCTACAGTTGCTCCCCACCCGCTGCCTCAAGCCTAAGAGAGACAGCCCTGTGGAATGAGGCTTTATAAGTCACAACCTTTACAGCCACCTGTCTTTTCCATTTTTATCTTGGCTGCTGCCACATCTCATCCCCTCTGGGGAAATCAGGAGCTTCTGTAGCCCAGAGGTGGAAAATTATGGGTTTTAACCTTCCCAGGGGCTTGTCCCTGTAGTGCAGCAAGCTCCAAGAGATGAAATCTGCTTATTGATGCTCCTGGTGACATGAAAGACTCCAGGGTGGCCAGCACTCTGGGTCCATTGCCACAAGTACTGCTTCGTGCCCTGTGATTAGCTCTGGTCCACTCTTTTCCTGTTGATCAGGCAGGGTCGAAGCACCTATATGTGTTGGATCCATATGGCTGTTGGCAGGTGGGGTGCCAGTGATACAGGAGGAATATCGTGCAGGCTCACTTGCACAGGGCGGGTGGTGGGAAGCTTTGGGGGATGATTGGCCAGCTGTAGGGATAGAAGTGAGGGAGGTGAGTGCCTGCGCCTGCTATGAGCCTTCTGGCTGAAGGTAGAGGCCCTCTGCTAGACAAGCCTCAGTAAAATGGCATGCCAGTTTGGCATGGTATACTCCCATGCCCAGATATTCTGAAGGGGACAGTGGCTATCTTCTGAATCATAGCTGTTCCCCTGCCCTTCCTTCCACAGCCCCTCCTGGCACTTCTTTTCATGCTTTCAAGCTTCACACCAGGTAGAATTGCCTAACATGAATTGAACACCTTCCCTATGCAAATTAATGAGTCCCTCAAGGGGCTTAACTTAGTGGACCAGTTAATAGAATACACAAGTAGGGAGGAAAGGGTTCATTCCAGTGCTGTGATGGCCTAGCAGAGGGAGCAGTTCTTTCTAGCAGATAGGATCAAAAGAGCTACATTGTAGGCAAGAAGTTTCCAATTTGGTTCAGTGTTGTGGTCTCTAAATAAAGTTAGGGATAGGGTCTCTGGCCAAAAGTGAACCTACTATCTATTATGTCTCAGTTTCTGTGGCAGTGCCAGATATTCCTGCATACAATGCCCCACAGCCTCTTCCACAATCAGGGTCAGATTGGCAGGACAAACATATTGAGCCAGCTCTGCTTGTGTCTCCACAATGAGAGCCAAACCTCCCAGCTGGAGGATGGTAGATGGTGCTCTGAGCCCCTGCTTGTGCTGCTGGCTGCCAAACCCTTGACACCATTGCATGGAGGACTTCATAGTGCTTATTACTTGGCACCACTGATGGCGGAGTGTTAGGTGATGCCTTTTCCTTTATCTCTGCCCTGCCCTGAGTTCTTTGAATTTCATCTGAGGCTGAACCCGTTAAAGAGCAAGCTTCACAAAGGTCCTGAGGCTTTCTTGTTTCAACCAGATCCTCTTCATCAGGGACATAACTGAATACTGTCATACTTGTGTGACAAATACTATGGCTTGCTTTCTAACGGGATAGACCTCCCCCTCCATCTTTTTGTTTTGTAAACAAAATCAACTTCAAAATAAGCTTCCTTCCTTCCTTCCTCCCTCCCTCCCTCCCTCCCTCCCTGCCATCCTTCCATCCATCCATCCATCCATCTCACTCTGTCGCACAGGCTGGAGGGCAAGTGGCGTGATCTCGGCTCACTGCAAGCTCCAACTCTCGGGTTCAAGCAGTTCTCCTGCCTCAGCCTCCTGAGTAGCTGGGATTACAGGCGTGTGCCACCACACCCAGCTCATTTTTGTATTTTTAGTAGAGACAGGGTTTCACCATGTTGGTTAGGCTGGTCTGGAACTCCTGACCTCATGTGATCCACCCACCTGGGCCTCCCAAAGTGCTAGGATTACAGGCGTGAGCCACCGTGCCCAGTGAAAATAAGCTATTTTCAAAAGCGACCTGACCTGGGTTTTAAAATGCAGCAAAGTATGAGATGGGAGGAAGGGAGCTTAGTGTCCAAAGCAGAGCCTTAACAAGCTTCATGTCTGTGGAAGAGATCATTGTCCTATAGGGTAGTGTGTGCTCCAGCCTGACCCAGGAGTGGATTGCATGTAAGAGCCTTGACCCAGAGCATCCATGGACATCTGTTGAGCAGTCCACTAGGAGAGGGCGAGGAGGTTATGCTGTGTGTTTTCTCCTCAGTTTCAAAATGAGAACAAAGGACTGTCGTGGTGGCTCATGCTTGTAATCCCAGCACTTTGGAAGGCTAAAACAGGAGAATCATATGAACCCAGGAGTTTGAGACCAGCCTGGGCAACATAGTCTTTTAGTTTTGCTAGGATTCTATCTCTACAAAAAGTTTTTTTAAAAATTTTAAATGAGAACAAAAGACAACATGCAGTGCTTCCATAAAATTTCTGTTAGTAATAGATTTTTTTTTTTACTAGTTATTCTATACATGTATTTTTAATTGTTTTTAGTCTCTCATCACCTTCAGAGCATTGACAACTCTTAAACTTTTTTTTAGGTGATCGAAGTATATGATTTGACTAAAGTAAAGTTAAAATATTGGTAAGTTTTCTCCCCTGCTGGTATATGTCACACTTGGTATAGACAGTCCATATATACTACCTTCGTTAAGTTAGTAAAGATTCACATCTGTCACAGATGTGAATTATAGCCTGGTGCCATGATTTCCTGAGGCAACCTTCAAGCCTGCTCAGTTTCCTGGAGAAGAGAAGTAAACCTCATTAAGAATACGTGATGTGTTTAACACTTCACGTATATGTCATCTAACTTAATCCACTCAACAAAGCCAGACCTCAGCTCAGAGGTGATATGACAGTCTCCTCGGTCATAGCTGCCCTCCCCCTGACAGCCTCTCTTATCACCTCTTTTCATGTTTTCATGAGTAATAGAGGTGGTACAAACCAGATAGATCTGACTCCAAATCCTATGCTGAAGAGAATGCCAAAGAGACCACCATTTTAGAGCTCTAATGTACTTTTTAGAATTACAGCGGGAATGACATGCACAATCCAAAGTTGTTGATCCCCCATTATGGCAAGGCAGCATGCCCCATCTAAAAATCTAGAATACTCCTTTCTCTTTTTTTTTTTTTTTTTTTTTTTACGGAGTCTCTCTCTGTCGCCCAGGCTGGAGTGCAGTGGCGCCATCTTGGTTCACTGCAGCCTCTGCCTCCTGGGTTCAAGCAATAGAATACTCCTTTCAGTAAGTCTCCTTAACTGGCTTCCCTTTCCCTTTTTGAGGGTGTGAA
>NW_012105609.1:181188-183396 GCF_000951045.1 Mandrillus leucophaeus
CACTCTAGCCTAGGTGACAGAGCAAGACTCCATCTCAAAAAATTAGCCAGTTGTGGTGGTGCATGCTTATAGTCCTAGCTACTCGGGAAGCTGAGGCAGGAGAATCACTTGAACTCGGGAGGTGGAGGTTGCAGTGAGCTGAGATCATGCCACTGTACTCCAGCCTGGGCAACAGAGTGAGACTCTGTCTCAAAAAAAAAAAAAAAGAAAAGGAAAGGAAAACCAAGCAGAATTAAAGGTGGACCTGCATGGTTTTGGGGAGTTTACTGACCCAGAGCCAGAGAGCCAGGTTTGAGGATGTGCTTTGACCCTTTGACCTGAGCAGCTCTTGAAGACCATGAGTGACAGGGAAGACCAGAGCCTGAGTCCCATGACCTGTAGTGCCCTAAGTAAAACTCTTGACCTTTGTTTGCAGCCCAATTTTGCCCATGGCCTGGCTTCTCTCCAGATACCCCATGGAGCAACTGTAAAACGAATGTATATCTACAGTGGCAACAGCCTACAGGATACCAAGTAAGTGTAAGGAGCATGAGTTTCATGCTAAGGCCTGGGCTGCCTAGGAGAAAGAACCAAGCCTCTGCTCATTCTGTGCCTGTCCCCAGGGCTCCCATAATGCCTCTGAGCTGTTTCCTGGGCAATGTGTATGCTGAGAGTGTAGATGTTCTTCGAGATGGAACTGGACCTGCAGGTTTACGACTTCGGCTACTTGCTGCAGGTCAGTGACTGGCTTTGAGGTTGGTACATTCCCCATTATACCTATGTTGAGACAGTCTAAAATCCCATGTATTTAGGATGTGTCTTAGTCCATTCAGGCTGCTGTAACAAAATACCATAAACTGAGTGGCTGCTAAACAACAGAAATGTATTTCTTACAGTTCTGGAGGCTGGGAAGTCCAAGATCAAAGCACTGGCAGATTCAGTATCTGGATGCACCTGCAGTCTAGTTCATAGAAGAGACTTCCTCATATGGTGCAAGGGGCTAGCTAACTCCGTGGAGTCTGTTTTGTAATGGCACTGATCTCAATCCTGAGGTCTCTGCTTCCATAATATAATCACCTCCCAAAGCCCTCCCCTCCTAATACCATCACTTTGGGGGTTAGGATTTCAACATATGAATTTTAGGGGAACAAAAGCATTCAGTCCATTGCCACATAGTTGGTAGAAGGCAAATTATGCAGATGTTTATGATTAAAGCTTTTGTTTAGTTTTATCAAGGGACTGGACATAGTTTTTAATTAGCAAATCTTAATAAGCAACAGCACTACTTCTCTCAGCATGCACATAGGCCTGCTGTGTGCTTATATAGCTTCGTGGCAGTTCCCAAGTGTTTCCTGAAGATGCATCCTGTGGGTTGCAGTGCTACTACTCTCCCCTTTTTCCTTTTTTTCTTTTTTTTGAGACAGTGTCTTGCTCTGTCGCTGAGGCTGGAGTGCAGTGGTGCGATCTCAGCTCACTGCAACCTCTGCCTCCCAGATTCAAGCGATTCTCCTACCTCAGCCTTCCAAGTAGCTGGGATTACAGGCGCGCATTACCACACCCAGCTAATTTTTGTATTTTTAGTAGAGACGGGGTTTCACCATGTTGGTCTGGTCTCGAACTCCTGATCTCATGATCCACCCGCCTCGGCCTCCCAAAGTGCTGGATTACAGGCATGAGCCACCACACCTGGCCAGCTCTCCCCTTTTTTCTACCTTTTGCTTTGTTTTGTTTTAAAAGAGATGGTCTCATTCTGTCATCCAGGCTGTAGTGCAGTGGTGTGATCATAGCTTACTGCAGCCTCAAAACTCCTGGGCTCAAGTGATCTCACCTAAGCCTCCCAAGTAGCTAGGACCATAGGTACGTGCTACCATGCCCAGTTAATTTTTGTGTATATAGAGATGGGTCTTTCTGTGTTACCCAGAATGGTCTTGAACTCCCGGGCTCAATCAATCCTCCCTCCTTGGCTTTCCAAAGTGCTGGGATTACAGGTGCAAGCCGCTACACCCAGCTTTTCTCCCTGTATTGCCGAGGCCTGTGTGCTGCAGTGGAATACTGTGGCCTTGAACTCCTGGACTCAAGCAATCCTGCCTTAACCTCCTGAGTAGGCTACAGGCATGCACCACCATGCCTGGCTCCCTTTTTCTACCCTTAATGCTAAGTTCTTTTTTTTTTTTTTTTTTTTTTTTGGATGCAGAGACTGTCTCTGTCACCCAGGCTAGAGTGCAGTGG
>NW_012105609.1:185165-186878 GCF_000951045.1 Mandrillus leucophaeus
ACAATCCAAAGTTGTTGATCCCCCATTATGGCAAGGCAGCATGCCCCATCTAAAAATCTAGAATACTCCTTTCTCTTTTTTTTTTTTTTTTTTTTGAGACGGAGTCTCTCTCTGTCGCCCAGGCTGGAGTGCAGTGGCGCCATCTCGGCTCACTGCAGCCTCTGCCTCCTGGGTTCAAGCAATAGAATACTCCTTTCAGTAAGTCTCCTTAACTGGCTTCCCTTTCCCTTTTTGAGGGTGTGAAGAGGACCTGATTCCTGGGGCAGGCTCAGGCAGTTTTGCTGATAGAGGAGTAGACAAGCAAATGTGTGGTACCACTGGCCCCTGCAGGTTCTGGTTGTCTTTTAGTTTTACTGGGGCTTTCATACCTCAGAGTCTGGTGGCTTCTCTTCTCTACCCTCTTCTTAAGAGTCACTGGTGTCTTAAAGCCCCAGAGGATCAACTGTGTGTATCAGCCTCATGAGAACTGACCTTCTCCTGACCTCGTTCTCTTATTTAAAAGTTCTCTAATTAAACTTTGTATTTTGATATAATTAGAGACTCACCTGCCTGCATCTTAAAAATAACTCTCCCAGCTACTATCATCTCACATGATCTGTGAGCCCATCTTGTGAAGCCTAGTATTAAAAAATATTTTTGTTTTTCAGTGGCGTGCATTTTAATTCTCAGGCCATAGCTCCTACCATTGAACAGATTGACCAGTCTTTTGGCGCAACCCATCCTGGAGGTAAGCCAAGTCCATCTGATTCCTCTGGTCATCAGTGGCAGTTCATAGCAATAAACCTGCCCAGTAGTGCCATCCCACCCCACTTGCTGGAGTCAGGCTCCCATAGGATTGTGGGGTTGGTACTTGGGTGTGAAGGAAAGATCCTCCCCCTTGTTTTCAACTCAGTAGGTCAGTTCAGAAACAAGCCACAAGGAAGGTGTTGTCAGTCATCACTCCCTGCCAGGCTGGTTTATGTTAGCCATTTCAGATGCCAGTCAACCATGTTATTTTCTTCTCCCCCACCCCCAACAGTGTACAACTCCGCTGAGCAGCTCTTCCATCTCAACTTCAGAGGACTGTCTTTCTCTTTTCAGTTAGACTCATGGACCGAGGCTCCAAAGTATGAGGTTAGCCCTTCCTGTCCCCTGGTGTTTGTTGCCCAGTGTCTGTGTGGTATGGCTCAGCAGACGGTGTCATGGGATGGGGATAGAGGAGTGGGTATTAGATAGGCAGACTTTGGTTTCCATGTATTTGAGCTCTTTACGGGACAAGGAAGGGGCAGAGTGGGTGGGACTGACAGAGGAAGAACAATGCTCAGGCTGGCATTCCCAGGAAGAGGATATTTGCCACCATGGAGTGAGGTCAGGCTCACTTTTCAGAGATAAGTTCATTCATTCCTTATTTTCAAACTCCTAATCAGCAGTTTTCCTGGTTACCTAGAATCTGGAGATTTCATCCTCTGAATTTTCAATTACCTTTATTTTTGCAGACATTTCATTCATTCCTAGGGCTGTGAAAATGATAAGCTTTCATAATGCTTATTTTAATTAAGGAAGCATTTCTGCATTTTCCCCTATGAAGAAAAGGAAAACTGACCAGGTGTGGTGGCTCACGCTTGTAATCTCAGCACTTTGGGAGGCCAAGGCGGGAGGATCACTTGAGGTCAGGAGTTGGAGACCAGCTTGGCCAACATGGTGAAACCCTGTCTCTACCAAAAATATTAAAAA
>NW_012105609.1:192678-221698 GCF_000951045.1 Mandrillus leucophaeus
CGCCAGGATGGTCTCGATCTCCTGACCTCGTGATCCGCCCGTCTCGGCCTCCCAAAGTGCTGGGATTACAGGCTTGAGCCACCGCGGCCGGCCAATGCTAAGTTCTCAATGTAGGCAAGCAGACGGGACTTGTTGAATTGTGGTTTGGCCACACTTTGTCAAGAGTTTTGCCAACCATGAGCAACAACAACAACAATGAAAAGACAGAGTTGGCCAAGCGCGGTGGCTCATGCCTGTAATCCCAGCACTTTGGGTGGCCAAGACAGGCGGATTACCTGAGGTCAGGAGTTCAAGACCAGCCTGACCAATATGATGAAACCCCATCTACTAAAAATACAAAAATTAGCCAGGCGTGGTAATGCGCGCCTGTAATCCCAGCTACTCAGAAGGCTGAGATGGGAGAATCGCTTGAACCTGGAAGGCGGAGGTTGCAGTGAGCCGAGATAGCGCCATTGCACTCTAGCCTGGGCAACAAGAGCGAAACCCCATCTTACAAAAAAAAAGAAAAAAAGAGTTGTCACCTTCAGTAGCTAGTCCCTCCAGGATCCACGCCTCATTTTGTGACTTTCCCATGCCTGGCCAATGTCGGCTGCTTTTGGTTGTGAATTGTGCTTAACGGGACTGGGAGCTTCAGTGTGGAGTTTGTTCCCATAAAGATAGCTGAGAACCTTCATGGAGCTCATAACCTAACCAACCAGCATTTGTTTTCCTGCATCAGTCTCTGAGGCATTGTTTTTTTTTGTTTTTTGGGGTTTTTTTTTTGCTGCTTTTTTCTTTATTTGAGACATGGTCTCCCGCTGTCACCCAAGCTGGAATGCGGTGGCACTATCATAGCTAAGTGCAGCCTTTAACTCCTGGGTACAAGGAATCCTCCTGCCTCAGCCTCCAAAGAAACTGGGACTGCAGGCGCACATCACCACCATACTCAGTTAATTCTATTTTTTTGTAGACATGTGGTCTCCCTGTGTTGCCCAGGCTGGTCTCAAACTCCTAGCCTTAAGCGGTCCTCCCACCTCAGCCTCCCAAATGGGTCTTAATTATTAAGAATCTGGTATATAAACTCTGAGCCCACTTCTGTGAATGATTAGATAGTTCACAACCTCCATGTTAAGAATTTCTTAAAATGTGATTTTCTAGCCAAGACAGAACAGCTACTTAAAGGAGTATCACACTTGAGCTGTGGTTTTGGGGTTTTTTGTTGTTGTCGTCGTTATTTTTTGAGGCTAGAGTGCAGTGGCACGATCTCAGCTCACTGCAACCTCTACCTTCTGGGTTCAAGCAATTCTCATGCCTCAGCCTCCCAAGTATCTGGGATTACAGATGTGTACCACCACACCAGGCTAATTTCTGTATTTTTAGTAGAGATGGGGTTGCACCATATTGACCAGGCTAGTTTCAAACTCCTGACATCAAGTGATCTGTCCGCCTCAGCCTCCCAAAGTGCTGGGATTACAGGTGTGAGCCACCGCGCCCAGCATGAGCCATGGTTTTTGAGAGAATTGAGATGTGACAGCAAGGTGAAGTGATTTAGTATATTTTTGCCCAAGAGGATCACTGCTTGAAACAGCAGGGTGGTCAAGGACCAGGGTCATTAATCATCCCAGATGACAGCAGGAGGAGCCTGTTAAGGGTGGACTCCCAGCTGATTATGTCTGCCACCTTGTACAGCACATTCCCAGCAGTCACACTGCTCACTGCTTACACTGTCAGCAGGGCAAACGATTTGTTAAGTCAGGGCCTCAGAGGGTTATCGTCTTCACTGAGAGTTTCCTGTGGCAAGCACAAGTTTCTTGACCCACTCATTTCTCATATCCTTCCTTATGGAATATGGCTGCAGTGATGGTTTTAATGCAGGGAGTCAGTTCAGCCATCTGGGTCTCCACAATAATTTGTGGAAAGATACACTCTGGGGAATCACAATCTAAAAAGTAGCCTGAAACTGGGGGTAATTCTACCTAGATACACTTCAAGCAGAGGGAGACAAAAGAGAAGACTCACCTGTAAAGGGTTCCTTCCCTGCAGCCCCCATCTGTCATCCACACGTATCTGGCACCTGAAGAAATGTGTTAGGCCACTGGATACTTTGGGCCCACAGTCCAGCTTGACAGGACTTTTGGTGGGTTCTATAGGTCACCCAGGCTTGCCTAAGCCTTTATTTGCCCCTCAGTGTATACTTGCTGAGAATAGAGATTCTTGGGTTAGTTGAACTCAGTACCTAGTTATTTCAGATTTGGGTTCTCTAAACCTTCTGTATATAGCAAATGGATTGTTACACATGAGAGAACTTTGACAACTGTAAAGCCTTGTGCTGAGTAAGATGGTGTCAGTGATTATCATGGCACCAGGAATTACAATCCTTCTCAGATTCTTTGCTTCCTTTTTTTTTTTTTTTGCTGGGGGCTGGGAGCAAAACGCCTTGTCTCCCCCTCCACAAAATGGGGATATGTTTACTGTTGGTGCGTCTATTACTGTGCTACAACCACTTCTACATCTGTATGTTTGTGTGTGTGTCATTAACTGTAATCATTTCTGAAATGTTGTATTAGAAAAAGTCAGAGCTTAAAGATTCTTCCCAAAGAATAAACTTTTGGCAAATCAGAAGGTCTTTTATTCCTCTACTTAGCTCGTTTGTCCCTTTTGAGTGATAATGGCTCTTGTCTGGGTTGGAGGGCTCTGTCAGGTGTTTTTGTAGAATTAGGGAGTCAAGTAATGCATGCTTCACTCTACTTGTTGATAGAGCAGTCTTAGAGGTTCAGTGTCTCTATTAGGGGTTACCATTGAGAGTACTTTTGTATCTTTTTTTTCTTTTTCTTTCCTTTTGTTTTTTTTTTTTTGAGATGGAGTCTCGCTCTGTTGCCCAGGCTGGAGCGCAGTGGCCGGATCTCAGCTCACTGCAAGCTCCGCCTCCCGGGTTCACGCCATTCTCCTGCCTCAGCCTCCCGAGTAGCTGGGACTACAGGCGCCCACCACCTCGCCCGGCTAGTTTTTTGTATTTTTTAGTAGAGACGGGGTTTCACCGTGTTCGCCAGGATGGTCTCGATCTCCTGACCTCGTGATCCGCCCGTCTCGGCCTCCCAAAGTGCTGGGATTACAGGCTTGAGCCACCACGCCCGGCCTCTTTTGTTTTTTTTTTAAAGACAGTGTCTCACTCTGTCACCCAGGCTGGAATGCAGTGGTGTGATCTTAGCTCACTGCAGTCTCTGCCTCCGGTGCTCAAGTGATCCTCCCACCTTAGCCTCCCAAGTAGCTAGGACTGCAGGAATGTGCCACCACGCCTAGCTAATTTTTGTATTATATTTTGTAGAGCCGGAGTTTCACCATGTTGCCCAGGCTGGTCTTGAATGCCTGAGCTCAAGCAATCCACCCCGCTTGACCTCCCAAAGTGCTGGGATTATAGGCAGAAGCCACCGCACCCAGCCAAGAAGTACCTCTTAACATAAATCTTTGCATCTTACCATAGTTGTGTGATGATCTGATTAAGGTCTTCTGCAGCACACATAAGCTCCAGTGATGGAGCTTATGGGGAAGAAACAGCACTGCCTTTTTTTTTTTTTTTTTTTTGAGACTGTCTCTGTCACCCAGGCTAGAGTGCAGTGGTGTGATCTTGGCTCACTGCAACCTCTGCATCTCGGGCTCAAGTGATCCTCCCACCTCAGCCTCCCAAGTAGCTGGGACTACAGACACCCAACACCATGCCCAGCTAATTCTTGTATGTTTTTGTAGAGACAGGGTATCACCATGTTGCCCAGGCTGGTGTCGAACTCTGAGCTCAAACAATCCATCCACCTTGGCCTCGCAAAGTGCTGGGATTACAGGAGTGAGCCACCATGTCTGGTCAGAAACTGCACTGCTTTTGTTCACTTTTGTTTCTTCAACATCTAGCACAATGTCCTAGCACATGGTAGGCAATAAAATAGTTAGTGAATGAATAAGTGAATGAAGTCTTCAGAGCTTCATGTCACATGTGGGGGATTGAATAAGTCCCTGGCATTATTTTGAATAGATAGTGATCTCTTGTACAGTCTTAAGCCCTGGTGACCTGATGTTTCTGCTTACATGCAGTCTTGCCCCTTGCCAGACCTCATAATGTAGCATGAAGCCAGTAGCTTCTCTGGGGCCCCCAGAGAGGGTCTCTGGTCCTAACCATAACCTGACAACCTCTCTCTTATTTTTTGCAGGTTGTGGACCTGGCCTATTAGCAGATGCCAAGATGCGGGTATTTGAACGTTCAGTGTATTTTGGTGATTCCTGCCAAGATGTTCTTAGCATGCTTGGCTCTCCACACAAAGTCTTCTATAAATCAGAAGACAAGGTAGGGGAATTATGTTGCAGTCTCTCTCCCTCTTTTTTTAAATCAACACCAAAGTAAACTGTTTGCTATTTTCCCATAGAAGTTGTTCTAATTAAAGCTAATGGTAAAGTAAGTTGAAAACTGTTTTCTAACCCCTGTAGTCTAATTACCCTGACTCTGTCCCTCTCCATAGTGCCTACCTTTCCTTGGAGACCAAGGCAGTCCATAATCAATGACAGCTGGCCCCCTCTCCTCCTAGACTGGTCAGCACCAGGAGCTGAGACTCCCCACACTCTTGCTTGTACCGCAGCTTAATGTTACTCATGGAACACAATTTGTAGACTTTATGTTAATCCAGAACTATATTAGAGGGATGGATTTTAATTTATGGTTGTTTTTTCCCTACAGATGAAAATTCATTCTCCTTCCCCTCATAAACAAGTTCCATCGAAGTGCAATGACTACTTTTTTAACTACTTCACTCTTGGAGTGGTAAGTTGTGATTCCTCAGAGAAGCCCTTCATTTCTATTGGGGTGGACAGTGCACTTTTGCAGATTTGTGTGTCCACATGCAGCTGGAACCATGGGCATTGGAGAACCTAGTGCCAGCTGGCTTTGCCCAGGGTTGTTTTGCATAGGCTCTGGTACTCCAAAGTAGACCTTTCCCGCAACCAGGATTGCTCAGGAACGCTAGGTTCCCTGGTACATATTGACTTCTTTTCTGAGAGAAATACGTTCCACAGATGGAGGCCTTGAAAATCATTCAGATTAAGCTGTTTGGGGAACTGCCCTTTTGTAAAGCATAGGACCCTCTTCTGGAGTCACAAAATGGAGACTGAAAAGGCTTGGAGACGTGTGAGGTGTGCTTGTATATTTTTAGAGGACACCCCAGAGGCATTGCTGTATCCCTGTGCTCTGGACCCAGGGCGCTGGATGTAGCTGGTAGCTGGCCAGTGTGGACAGTCCAGCTGGTGGGTAAGATGCAGACATGAGAAATGATTGTGTAAACAGTGTTTCAGCAGGAAACATGTCAGAGGGCAGGGCTAGCCTGGACCATGGGTCTTGTAACCTTTGAGTTTTCTAGGGTCTGAGGTCCTGAGGCAGCAAAGTAGATTCCAGAGAGGGAGTGAGGAGAGACTGAGTCTGTCCAAGTGGGAAAGACCAAACACAGGAGCCAAGAGTAGTAGTGTAGCTGCTATCGGGTCATGAACTCCTGAGAGTAGGATGGCGGCAGGAGGGAACAGTGCTGTTGCAGCTGGACCTCTGGTTCAAGGGCCAGTGATGATAGTATCTCGAGAACTTTAGGGTGTTGCTTTTCCAGCCGGAAACTTCTGTGGCCGGTGGTGCCTTTGCCCCAATTTTTGCTTGGTCCCACTGGGCTCATTCCGCTCACTCAGCCTGGCAGGTTGCGCTTGGCTCACGCTACCACCCTGGATCCCATGCCTGCCAAGGGCAAACCAGGCATGGAATGGCAAGGGGTGTGAGCGAGTGAATGTGGCGTCCGGCCACTGCGCCCAGCCAGGCACACTGACTGCTGTGGTGGGGCGAGCGGCTCCAGGCGCCAGCATAGGCACCGGCTCCATGTAAGGGTAAGGCTAGATCACATGTACTGCAAGCAGCTTCCATTGCTGGCACCTGTGTCTGGACAAGGAGAACGCAGTGACACCCGGAAGCTTGGAGACACCAGGAACCACAGAGCCCCAAACAGGGTGTCACAGCTCTGGCTCGGGGAGCTCCTAGGTCTGGGCTTCCTGAAGGGCTGCAGCTCTTCTTGTTGCTCGCAATGGGGAAAGCGGGGCAGGGCATTTCAGCCCTATTTATGTTACACTTCTTTCAGTCCCACCATTCAGTGGGTCCCAAGTTCTTGTCCTGCGTCCAGGAAGATTGAGGTATGCAAACAGCTGGAGGGTAAGCAAAAAGGAGAGGAGCTTTATTGAGCAACAGAACAGTTCAGAGGAGACCCATAGTGGGCAGCTCCTTTCCACAGGCAGGTCGTCCTTATGAGTGTCCAGCTCTCAGCAGAGAGAATACCCATAGTGGGTAGCTGCTTTCTGTAGGCAGGTTGTCCTGAGGAGTCAAGAAGACCTGAAGTGGGTAGCTCCTTCCCACAGCTGGTAGTCTTGACGTCTGTCCAAGTCTGGCTGAATCCGGGGTTTTTATGGGCTCAGAAGGGAGGAAGTGCATGCTGATTGGTCCATGAGCAGGCCCGCAAAAAGCACCATAAATTCTCACTCCACCCACAGATTCTACCCAGAGCTGGCAGCCCGGCCCCCAGGCCTTAGGCCATCCCTGGCTTGAAGGTGGGGTTTCACCTGGGACCCAGCCCTTTCCGCCCAGGAGCCCTTCTGCTTCCTACCGCCATCAACATGCCATCCATGGTGCCCATGCTGTGCATGCCGAGGCAGCAGGGGGCTAGTGTGTGTCAGTGCCCCCCTGAGCGTGTGTACTCCCAGCCAGGTTGGGACAGCGCCTGGGCTGAGCCACAACTTTGCTCCTCCCCAGAGCAGGCACCGGGAGTGGGGAGAGGCTAGGGAGTAGAAGCAGACACTGTCAAGCCTGCCAGGGCAAGGGGCCTTCTGGGGCCCTGAGAGTGCAGGGATGCCAGGGTCTGGAGCTGCAGCTGGGAGGCTGCAGTTACACCGAGGAGCATGGGCTCCTGCGCTGCCAACTCAGTAGAGGGCAGGGCTCTCACCTGTTCCCAGTTCCCACAGACTCTGCACAGTTCTATGGGAAAACAGGTCCTGGCCACACTTCTCCTGCTGCAGTCAGCATCCTCACAGCAGCCGCTCCAGATGGGCCATTGCTGCCATCAGCAGGTGACAGGGAAGATGGAGAGAAGGGACTGGCCACAGTAGGACTTAGTTGGCTGTGGGTACGGGGGTAGAGTCAGAGGTGACCCTGAGGTCACAGGCCCAAGCAGTTAGATAGATATGAAGCTGGGAAGGGTAGGGGATAGGAGGGAAGTATTCACTGGGTGGCATCAAATCCAGGTCCAAGTCCTGGAAAGAGGTCAGGCTCTAACTTCAGTTCCTGGAGTTGCTGACTCCCACAGAGTGTGTAATGGAAGCCAGGAGGATCTGATGGATCGTGGAATTCAGAATAGTCAGGTGGCCTTGAGCCAAGAACCAGGTGACTTGGCCAGCATGGTGGCTCACGCCTGTAATCCCAGCACTTTGTGAAGCCAAGGTGGGTGGATCACCTGAGGTCAGGAGTTCGAGACCAGCCTGACCAATATGGTGAAACCCCCATCTCCACTAAAATTACAAAAACTAGCCGGACATGGTAGTGTGCGCCTGTATTCTCAGCTACTGGGGAGGCTGAGGCAGGAGAATCGCTTGAACTTAGGAGGCAGAGGTTTCAGTGAGCCAACATCATGCCACTGCACTCCAGCCTGGGCGACAGAGGTGAGACTCCGTCTCAAAAAAAAAAAAAGAAAAAAAAGAGGTGACTCTCAATCTTCTTGGTAGCCTTAGAGCCAAAATCTGCTCTCAGTTAGATTTTTTTTTATCAGGTGCCATTGGCAGGAAGGATCTCCCTTACGTTTTTGTTCCTAAGAACTGGTAGCTGCAGCCCCTGTGCCTGTCAGGTCTGTAGATGGTTGGGTCCCCACTTCATTAGCCTGGTCAACATGGTGAAACCCCGTCTCTACTAAAAATAAAAAATATTTTAAAAAAAACTAGCTAGGCGTGGTGGTGAGCACCTGTAATCCCAGCTCCTCGGGAGGCTGAGGCAGGAGAATTGCTTGAACCCAGGAGACGGAGGTTGCAGTGAGTTGACACGGTGCCACTGCACTCCAGCCTCGGTGATACAGTGAGACTCTGTCTAAAAAAAAAAAAGAAAAGAAAATGTCTAAAAGCTGGTTGGCCTGTCCCCTGGACTGTTGTCTGGAAGAAAGGTGATGCCTGCAGGCATTCTCACTGTGGAGTGGAGTGGATGTCCCAAGTTGAGCATGCCCTTGGAAAGGCCTCTGCCCTGCCTCAGTAACATTCCCTCCTTGAGTACCCTTGTTTTCTATTCCAGGACATCCTCTTTGATGCGAATACACACAAAGTGAAGAAGTTTGTTCTACACACCAATTACCCTGGGCATTATAATTTCAACATGTGCGTACACCTGTCTGTACCTTCCCCTCTGTAAAGTGAGTTTTGGACTGAAAACCCCAGGAAAGAGCTTGTGGCTTTGGGTGTTCACTAATTTATCTACATCTGAATTCTTGCTGTTTCATGGGAAGTGAATTTCCTGAGTGCTTGCTGTGTTCCTGGCACAGGGTCCAGTGCCTTATATCTCTCTATTTGAACCCATTTTATAAATAGGGAAATCGGTTCAGAAAGCTTGATGTCTTATCCAAGGTCATAGGCTCTCCAGACCCCAGGGCCAAGATCTTTTCTGTTTGACTTCCATGCCTAAATCTGGCCTCTCTCAATGAACACTGTCAGGGGCTCAGAGCCAGGTCTTTGGGCAGGTGTGTTTGGTTCTGTTTCTCCTGGGGTATGGGGTTGGAATATGGGAGTGGCCAGGCCTTCTACGAGGCCTAGCCTTTACCCATCTGCCTTCTCTCTAGTTATCATCGCTGTGAGTTCAAGATCCCACTAGCCATAAAGAAAGGTGAGTAGTGAAAGCTCTCAGGGTAAGGGAGGGGTTTTAGAGTCTGTTTTCCACTATGAGAAGGGAGAAAGATCGAAGCAGTAGTTGGGTGTGTAGAGCCTCTGCCCATGGCCTCAGTTCCTCTGGGGTGCACTCATTGTTCTGGGGGCTGCAGTGTTCTTGGTCTGAGTCTCCTAGAGGCCCTTGAGGCCTTTTCCTTTGACTGTGGGATTGCTGGCCTGTGGAGGGGGGAGTTTCTTATCTACAGATGATCATCCAGGGGCCCCCAGCCTATCCTTGTTGCCTGCCACCCACTGCCAGTTGGTGTAGCTCACACCTGACTGACCTCCCTTCACCCCTCCATCCTCTTCCACCCTGGAACTCCAAAACAGCCTGTTAGTCCTCCCCATGTACTCCAACCCCAGTGCAAAGGGACACCAGGTCTGGATCCTGCCTAGGGCTGGGGCCACAGGTGGGCTGGGGCCACAGGTAGGCTGGGCCAGCTACCAATCTGCCCTGCTGTCTTCTCCTTTCAGAAAATGCAGACGGTCAGACAGAAACATGCACGACCTACAGCAAGGTGAGCACCTATCTTCCTACCTGGCACAGCCTGAGAATGAGGTGGACATGAACCTGCAGGCAGCATGGGGCTGTGTCCTCTAGGCCAGCCATTGGTCACAGGCACGTTCATGTCCCTACTAACCCCTGCTCCCCTCTGTCCCTCTTGCAGTGGGACAACATCCAGGAGCTCCTGGGCCACCCTGTGGAGAAGCCTGTTGTTCTGCACAGGTGAGCGGGAGTTTGATGTCCCTGGCCATCCCACCTGACTCCTCAGAGCCCAGAAAGTCCAGGGAAGCCTGGCACAGTGGATGTTGCTTAAAAATTACAGAAGTTGCCCAGGCGCGGTGGCTCACGCCTCTAATGCCAGCACTTTGGGAGGCCGAGGCGGGCAGATCACGAGGTCAGGAGATCGAGACCATCCTGGCTAACACGGTGAAACCCCATCTCTACTGAAAATACAAAAAATTAGCCGGGCGTGGTGGCGGGTGCCTGTGGTCCCAGCTACTCAGGAAGCTGAGGCAGGAGAATGGCGTGAACCCAGGAGGCGGAGCTTGCAGTGAGCCGAAATAGCACCACTGCAGTCCAGCCTGGGCGAAAGAGCGAGACTCCGTCTCAAAAAAAAAAAAAATTACAGAAGTTTCTGGTGTTGCCACAAGCATAATTCCTGCCCCATTCCACATTAAGAGTGAGTCAACTGTTCTCTGTGTTCACCTGTGCTAGAGAGGCTGTCCCCATGGGTAGCTCCCGTCTCCCAACCCTACCTCCAGGTAGGGGGCCTTCTCACCTTTAGTTATGAATTCATAAGGAAGGAGGGCTTGGCTGGCTGGCCTGGGCTGTCTTTTTCCCATCAAAGCTGCTGCCTGCTGACGTCCACGGCCCCATTCCTGGTTACCATGCTGCCTGAGATTCTCTGACTCAAGAGAGCCCTCTTGACTCCTCACCACCCTAGTCTAGTTCCACAGTAACTTTTTGTGCCCTGTTGGGTTCTGTATGTACGATTCTGAGTTGAGTGAGGCCATCCCTACCCCTAGGACCTTGCAGGCCTGTGTGGGAAACAGACATACACTCACAGCCATGAGACTACTGGCCAGTATCCCACACCCCAGAAAACACTGGATCCCTTGTTTCAAGGCTGTGGCCTCTGTCTGCCCCTCTAATTCTGAATTCTCTGGCCTCAGGTCTTCCTCCCCAAACAACACCAACCCATTTGGTTCCACATTCTGTTTTGGTCTTCAGCGAATGATCTTTGAGGTAAGCTGTGGAAGCCCTAGAAATAAACTGCCTAGGGGGTTGCTGGTCATGGCAGAGCCAGGTGAATGATGGAGTGAAACTGGGGAGGGCCTAACTGCCATAGTGGGCAGATTCATCCTTCTCCAGCAACCCTGTCTGCTGCATGTCTGGCCTCCCCACACTTACCAGTGAAGGTTCAAAAATGATGTTGAGAAATCTGGGGTCACAGAGGCCAAAGCAGTGGTCTGTATCCAATAAGATGGGAGGTAATGAATCCCAAGTTTCTATCTGAAAAGATGAGTATAGCAGGGAAGGGAACCACAGGGAAAGTGGGGCCCACCTGAGGGTGTTGGGGGCGCTCCAGTGGCATGTGAACGAATGCATTGTAGGGGAGTCAGTGGCTCTGGAGGCCCCACTGACTTGGGAGAACAGTGAGCTGCCCACAGGTATCACAGGTGAGATACCTGTGGATGCGGTATCTCCAGCAGACACCAACAGTTCCAGAAGGACTGGACACATGGCCCTGGTAAAGGCTGCGTATAACCATTGAGAAACAGGCAGATCTCAAGTAGAGAGGGGCCCTTAGCAACCAGGGGAGGTTGAGGAGTTGGGAAGCCTAGCCCTTAGGTACAGGTGTGTCACACAACCTGCAGCCCTCATGCACAGGATCTGCCTACATCCCTCTACCCCTCCCCCTTGACCCACTGTCCTCTTCTCACACCAGGTCATGCAGAACAACCACATTGCCTCGGTGACCCTGTATGGCCCCCCTAGGCCTGGTAGCCACCTGAGAACAGCGGAGCTCTCCTAGGGACATCCCCACCTATGCCCCTCTGTCCCATGAAACTGTGCATCACATCCTGCTCAGTGGGCCTCTGTACCACCCTGTGGGTTTTCTTGGACACCTGGCCAGTGTTGAAGGGCTGTTGTGATGTTCTGAGGTTGGGCTCAGGATGCATGCTCTGCCATAGGCTGAGTGGCCCAGATATTCCTCTGTCCATCCTTGGCCTGCTGGTGCCAGCAGGGGACACAGACTGCAAAGAGAAGCACAAAGTTTGAGCCTTGATTCCTGGACCCAGGAGCTCTCAACAAACAAGCAAGGAGGCAGGACACGTCAACCCTTGTCCCATGCACGTTGGGAAGACTTGGGGCTCTTTCTGTGACTGAGGACATAGGCACCCAGGATAAGGACAAAGTCCTGCCTTTGGCCCCACATTGCCACATGACCCTTAAGGCAAGCAGGTAGCGTGTCCGTAGTACTTGGTTGCAACATTTGCACTACATCCACTTTAGTTACTTGATGAGCTGGCTGTGGCCAGGGTGACCCACCTGCCCTTCCCTGTTCCTTTCTTGCACGTGCTCCCTGCCTGGGCACACCAAACTGGTTGAAACACAGCTTTCTACCATCCAGGTACGTGCCCAGGCCTGGTTCTCACCCCTGTTGGAGTCAGCTTTCAAGATTGCCTGTGCCCCTGCTCTGCCCCAACCTGGCTGGCAGGGCTGCATGTTTCCATGCTGTTTGCCTCTTTTATTTAATGCCAAAGTTTTAGCCAAAGACATCTTCCTACTTCTGTTGTGTTTCAGCATTCTGTTCTGCACTGTGGGCTGGCTCCCTGCCCCAACCCTGGGCACTGGCCCCTGGCTGAGCCATTTCATGGCTCAAAGCGTCTGGGGGCTCAAGGAAGGCTGGGCTGCTCAGTCCCTTCATGGGTCTTGCTAATGGAAAGTAGCATATATGTGCTTTAAAAATATTAATCCTTTTGAAAAGAATTGAGAAGAGAAATGTATAATTTTATCCCATTTTTAATATTTTGGTCTAGCAACTTGTGATACATAGATGACAATTTTGTGAGTTTTTCAAATGTGTGTACAGATTTTTGTAAATATGACTCTTTTGTAATTAACTCATGTACAGCCTCATCCTGTATAGTTTAATGATGAATGTGCAGGGGACCTGCCTCAGGCTCCTATATGGTTCCTGGGCCTTATAGCCAGGTTTGTGTGGCGCTCCCATGACTTTGTGACTGACTGGTGTCTTCCCATTTGGACTGTGGCCTGGCCAGAGCCCCTTGCATATCCCCCACTGTCAGGGGCAGCCAGGACTGTTCCCATCCTCCTGGAATGTGGGAATCTTCCTTATCCCGTGCCCACATCCCCTCTCCAATAAAGCACCTGTGTCCTCAGCAATGGCCTGCCATGTGCTGTTGCTGGGATGTTTGTACTAAGTGTGGGTATTGGTTTTTTGAGCAAGGGGGTGAAGAATATGGGAAATTAATAGTGGTGGCGTCTCAGGGGAAGACATTCCTTGGCTCCTCTGAGGGAATACGGCCTCCAGTGGGAGACTGGCATTGTTGTGTGGGTTCAGGAGGTGGGGGAAGACTAGGAAGGACCATGCACTCATTTGTCCCTTATGTGTGGCTCCATCCCTGGTGCTCGGCCACACCTGGGCCCAGGAGAGGTTGTGAGAAGCACAATGTCTGTTTTCAGATGAGCTGTGGCAGAGTGCCTGCCAGGTTCATGAAGGCTGTGGCGGCCGGAGCCCCTCCACCTCTCTGTGGGGCCTGGCCTTGAAAGCCTCGGCATGCGTCCGCGTCAGCCTAGAGGTTCCAAATCCAGCAGTGTGGTAGAATTCCATGAGTCCCTGCCACCCCACCTGAACACACCTCTGTGCTACTAGGAGGACCAGACATGTCCATTGCTCTGGGACCTGTTGGACAAGAGATGGTCATCTACCACCCAGCCGTGGCTCGCTCAAAGGGTCACCATTACACGGGTTTCAACTGGTTCCAGCAGGGTGGACCACCAGGAGCCAAGCTTAACCCCCATCCCCTGGGATCCTGTGGAGACAGGCACCTGGTGATCGGGGAAGAACCACATACACGGCAATAATCTGCCTGGGAAACCGGCTCCATCTTGGGTCTGAGTTAGGACCTTGGGGCTGTAATTGGGAGCTAGGAGTCCCATTGGAAGGGGCCTGCAGCGACAGGCTGTGGATGCGCACAGGCTGGCCCATGCGGCCCGTGCAGCAGGCGCCACATAAGCCAGATGTCAGCGGCCGAGAGCCCATGCACTACAACCAGCTCGCGGTAAAAGCAGGGGTCGAAGGTGCTCAGATGCGGCGCGGCTGAAGGCTGGGGGATGCCAAAGGTGCGGAAAGCAAGGTGAGGCTCGGGCGTGAGCCGCAGGCGCTGCAGACACATGCCCAGAAAGACGTCGTCGATGGGGAAGAGCTCGACCTGCGCACAGGCACCAGCCAGGCGGTGCAGCGTGGCCCCGGAAAGCACAAAGCCACCGCCGCCCGCGTAGGCCGGATAGGCGGGCAGGCCGTACACGGCCTCAGGGATGTAGTACTTGCTAGCCCGCGTGCGGATGGGCCGCGCCTGCACAATTACGTCACCAGCAAGCAGGTCTTGCGCCGGATCCCGCGACGCCAGGAACTCCAGGAGATTCCCCACGTTCACGAACACATCGGCGTCGCCCTTAAAAACGAAGCGCACGTCGGGGCAGAAAGCTGAGGCCCAGGCTAGAAAGTGGATCTCCTTGAGCGTTAGGTTAAAAAAGGTGTCGTCGAAGGCCCAGAGCAGGATGTCCGCATAGGCAAGGCTCTCGGCCCGCAGCAGGGCGCGCCAGTGGGTTCGTGCGCCCTCCCCAACTTCGTCGGCCCCGCCCGATCCTGCGCCCCTGGGCACGCCCAGCAAGAACACGCGGCGCACCAGCGCCCCCTGCACCCGACCCTCCGCGCCCCACGTCTGGCGCACGGCTTGGCGCCGCTCGAAGTCCTCTGCCACTGACTTGACAGCAATAAGCAGGTCTGGGCGGCCACCGGGTGCTCCGTCGCCGCGGCACTTGTGCGGTTGGTTAATGAGCAGCGGAAACCGCCGCTGGTCCTTGGCGCGCAAATAGCGGGCGAAGTCAAAGGGTCCCGTGGGCGTGGGCGGCACCGGTGTGTCTCCTTCGTAGGCCGGTGGGGCTGCACCCGCGTCGGGTAACTGGAACGCGCGGGGCGGGGGAGTGGGCCTTGGTGCCGCCCTCCCTCGCGCTCTCGGCGCGCTCGTCGTCGGGGTCGCGCCGTCGCGCTGCGCATAGAGTAGGAGGCCCAGGGAGGCGCAGAGGAGCAGCGTGAGCGAAGCGTCCCTGCGTAGGCGCAGCCTCCTCATCTCCGCGCGGCCTGCGCCCTCCCTCCCCTGTAAGGGTCGCAGTCGGCGGCAGGGGGCAAGGAGCCCCGCCCTCCCCAGACGAGGGGGCGGAAGGCCACGCCCCGGGGGGCTCCAGCGACCGGCGGTTGAGCCCTTCGCGTCGTTCTCCTCCTTCCGGCCGTGTCGCACCGCCGGGACGGGCAGCCTGAAGGGACGAGAAGTTCACCCATGTAGCCAACTCTCTGGCAGCCTCGCTTCGGCCCAGGACTGCGACCCAGGACCGGGCAGGGAGACGGGAGTCTCGGCCCCTCCCCCGCCCGCCTCCCTCGTGCTGAGGCCGAATCCTTTCCACCCGTGCCATCCCCTCAACGTGGGCCCTGGGGTCCCTACACTCACGCTCGGCCCTCGGAAGTGGCGCAGCCCCGGACGCCCTGGCCTCCGGGGCTCAGCGCAGGGTCCCAGGGGCCGCCATGGACGGGGCCTGAGCCAAATGCAGCGTTGGCAGGAAGGGGGACCGGTGCCGTGCCACGTAACCCTCCAGCTGTGCGCGCCCGGACATCTGGAGCTCAGCTCCGCCCCGGCGCCAGGAGCACTTCGGCCTCCGAATGGGGGACTAATCCCTGAGAGGGAGCCTCCTCACGGTCAGTCCCTCTGGGAAGGGCTGATCTGGGTGCTCACATGCCAAATTCGCCTTTCCGGGGTTGAGAAGAAGCATCAACTCCTCTGGTTAGCTCCCCCAACTCTCCACTCCCCACTCCCGCCTCTCCGGAGTGGGGCGGAGCCTGGGCTGCTAGGAGACCCTGAGCGGGCCGGTTCCAAATGCGCATGAACCTGGCCACCATCCCGGGCCCGTCCTGCAGGCCTCTCCTCAGCAGCCCTGATTCCATGAGGCAGGGTGCATACGCTGCCCGAGACATGTGGCTGCCTTCTTACTCCTGGTACTGTCATGCTTCCCACCCCCAGTAAACACACGCACGAGACAAACAAGGCAGCCCACCCAATCCTTAGGACAACCCTGCCAGCAGCTCTCATTCATGCCCAGATGGGGGACACTGGGGGCTCCTCAGGGAGTTAAGTGACTTGCCCAGCATCAAAGGGCCAGAAAGCTCTACCCCCAGGTCTTCTGAAATTCCGCCCAGGATTCTTTCATCTGTCCTTGCCCCGCTCATCCATCCACTGGGATACAGAACAGGGGGCCAACCCAGTCTGCTTTAATTTCACAGGCAAGCACTTCAGCCTGTCTCCCCGGGGACTAATGGACCCGAGCCCAAGCCAGGTGCAGTTCTGAGTCCCCTGGTCTCCAGCATAGCCTACTGCAGGTAGAAATAATCAGCCTGTGCTGCTGCAGGTCAGACTGGGCTGGCAGGGATGGGGACAGCTTGGGAAGACTCCTGGCAGAGGCCTTGGCTTAGGGATTGCTCTGGGATCCAGGTGAGCAGAGGTGCTCTGCAATGGAGAGCTAAGTCCTTGCCCAGCTCAGCTGCCAGTTCTCTCTTTCTTGGTCCCAGCCCATGTGGTGGAGCCTGGAATAGACAGCCTCCACCAGTCTCTAAGAACCCAGCCCCATCCTCTGTTCAAGGGCTATATCTGCTCCTGATGGCTTCTTCCCACCAACGTTCAACCTTAAAAAGCCAATTCTCTGGCTGGGTGTGATGGCTTATGCCTGTCACCTCAACACTTTGGGAGGCTGAGGTAGGTGGATCACTTGAGGTCAGGAAGTTGAGACCAGCCTGGCCAACGTGGTGAAACCCCCTTCTCTACTCTTCTGTACTAAAAATACAAAAATTAGCCAGGCATGGTGGTGGGCACCTGTAATCCCAGTGACTCAGAGGGCTGAGGCAGGAGAATTGCTTGAACCTGGAAAGTGGAGGTTGCAGTGAGCCAAGAACGCACCACTGCACTCCACCCTGCGCAAAAGAGCGGGACTGTCGCAAAAAAAAAAAAAAAAGGCCAGTCATGGTGGCTTTTGCCTGTAATCCCAACACTTTGGGAGGCCAGGGCAGGTGGATCACTTAAGGCCAGGAGTTTGAGACCAGCCTCCTGGCCAACATGGAGAAACCCTGTCTCTGCTAAAAATACAAACATTAGCCAGGTGTGGTGGCACGTGCTTGTAATCCCAGGTACTTGGGAGGCTGAAGCAGGAAAATCACCTGAACCTGGGAGACGAAGGCTGCAATGAGCCAAGATCGTGCCACTGCACTCCAACCTGGTGACAGAGTAAGACTGTCCAAAAAAAAAAAAAAAAAACTCTCCACCCTGAGCCTCACTCTTTCTGGTCACGAAGTAATCAGGAGTCCTCTGCTCCAGCTTTCTCCACGGCCTCACCTCCCATTCCCTCCTGTGATAAAGCTTCGGACTGCCTCCACCATGACTCAGAAAGACCCCTGCCTGGTAAGCTCCTTTTAACTGAGTCCAACAGACGCTCCTCAGTCTTGACTAATTACCCACTCCATTATAGCGGGTGGGTAATCCCCTGGTTTCCAAATCTCCTGGTTTTCCTCCTTCCTCTTTGGCTGTTCCCATTCTGGTTGGTGTCCTTCAGGACATCCCCTGGGGCCACCCCACCCACTCCCACTTGTCTATTCATCAATCTTTAGATTGGACCCTTGTCCTGAACTCAGAACTACAGACCCAACTGCCCTCATACTCTCTCCCTGGATGCCCTGCAGGAACATCATGCTCAACTTGTCCCAAACAGAGCAAGCACTTCACTTCCCCTGGGGCCCCATCCCAGCAGGCAGTCCCACCCACCATAACTGGCAAAGGCAGAAACTTGGGGTCCTCTCTCAGCCATTCCTCACTCAGTGTCACCAGGCTTGTTGCTCTTCCACCCACACAACTCTTGGTGGTAATCCCCTTCCCCCATCTCTGCTGCTGCTGCCCCAGCCTGGGGCCACCATTTCCCCCACCCCCATCCTCATCAACCTCCCAGTCTTGGCCAGGTGCGATGGCTCACGCCTGTAATCCCAGCACTTTGGGAGACCAAGGAGGGTGGATCACCTGAGGTCAGGAGTTTGAGACCAGCCTGACCAACATGGAGAAATCCCATTTCTACTAAAAATACAAAATTAGCTGGGCATGGTGGTGGGCGCGTGTAATCCCAGCTACTTTGGAGGCTGAGGCAGGAAAATTGCTTGAACATGGGAGGTGGAGGTTGCAGTGAGCCAAGAACATGCCATTACACTCCAGCCTGGGCAATAAGAGCGAAGCTCCATCTCAAAAAAAAGACAAAAACAAAACAAAAAAACCTCCCAGTCTTAACTTCCGAAACCCTTCAAAGGCTTCTCACTGGCCTCATTGAAAAACCCACACCCTGTAAAATGGCTTATCAGATCCCCCCACACACGTGATCAGCCTCAGCTCCAGGTGTCAGCAAATCCACCAAACCACAGATCCAGACACTTTTAACTGTCCTTCTAATGTCCCTCTCTCTCATCTTCCTCAAGCTCTTGCCTAAGGCTGTCGGTGCCCCGAACATTGCCCTTCTCTTGATACCCCACCCCATGCCTGCTCACACTCATCTCCAGGAAGCCTACCACCTGTCCCCTGTCCAGGTTAGGCTCCTTCCTCCATCCTCCACAAATTCTTTTTTTTGGGGGGGGGAGCGGGGACAGGGTCTCACTCTGTCACCCAGGCTGGAGTGCAGTGGCTCAATCACATCTCACTGCAGCCTCAACCTTCCACACTCCAGGGATCCTCCCACCTCAGCCTCCTAAGTGGCTGGGACTACCCAGGCTGGTCTCAAACTCCTGAGCTCAAGCAATTCTCCCGCCTCTGCCTCCCAAATTGTTGGGATTACAGGTGTAAGCCACTACTACTTGTATGTCTCACATCAAAACCCATGTTATACTTTATTATAATTGCTTTACATTCGGGGTCCCACACTGAGTGTGAGCTGGGGGCAGTCAGGATTGATTTGTGTTTTACTTCACTGCAGTATCTGCAGCACCCAGGATGAAGTCCAGGACACCAAAGGTCAAGGTGCTTCATGAGTGAAACTGTAAGGGCTGGTTGTAAGCTCCGCTTCTGGGTGGGAGAAGGTGAGGTTGATCTCCAAAGCAGGTCCCCCCCGCCCCACACTCTATCAAAGTACCTGAGGCAGAATCCCCAATGGTGCACCCCCAGCGGGCTCAGTGGGTGCTGGTCTGGCTCCTGGGGAAGGCAATCAACTCTGCCCCAGCAGGTCCAGCAGATAGGCCAGATGGGGTTTCAGGGTCCCATGGATGGACAGGGGTTCAGCAATAGCAGCAGAAGGAAACCTAGGGCCATCCAGGTTCTCCAAAAGCTGGCTGCACCCCTGGTCTAGGCCAGGCCGCCATTGGGATCGGTCAGGCCCAGCAAGTCCTCTGCCAGGCTGGTGAGCTCGTTCTCCTCAAGTGCCTCCACCAGGCGCTGCAGCGTGGCGCGGCGGCCCTCGGCCTGCACGAAGCGCCGCAGCAGCTGGAAGGCCTGCTCGTACAGTCCCTCGCGCTCGTACTCGTAAGCCAGCGAATCCAGCGCCGGGTCCCGCAGCGCCCGGCAGCCCCGCTGCAGCGAACGCCCCACCTTGCGCCATTTGAGTCCCACGGAGCGCGCGAACGTCTGTTGGTCCTGCAGGCTCAGCGGCCGGTTCACTGCGGAGGGAGTGGGAAGCCGGGTGAGGGCGGGGACCTCCAGCGCCGGTCCCACCCATCACCACCCGGCAACGACCCCTGCCCCTCCCCAGACTCCAACCTCCTGGTGACCCTGCCTCTCCGCCTGCGCCTCACCTACAGGCTGACCCTGGAACAGAAAAGTCTGGGCAGGTGGCGGCTTCACATCCGACAGAGAGGGCACCGGGGGCTGCGAGGGGGCCGATGTGACCTCCCCGTCGCCACCCTGGGTCCCCGAGCCGCACTTCAGATTTCGCAGCGCATCCTCCAGCTCGGCCAGTTCTTCATCCCGGAGCCGGTCGGGCTAGGGGAAGGGGGCATGCCGTCACGGGGGACTTAGCCGTGGATTCCCGCCCTACACCATCCTGACCCCAGCCGGGCCGCACCTGCTGGGCTAGGATACAACTCAAACAGCGCTCCTCGTCCGCCAGCAAAGCGTCCAGCCGCTCAGCGCCGGCGCGCAGCTCCAGTTGCAGCGCCACGGAACGCTGGGCGAGCGCGGCCGCCAGGCTCCTCTGCAGCGCGGCGCGCAGCGCCCCCTCGCGGTAGGCGCGGAGGAAGCGGCCGCAGGGCTGCCGCCCGCAGAATCGCAGCTGCACGATCAGCTGCGCGTCGCTGCGGTGGATCTTCAGCATCTGCAGCACTTCCGGGCTCCCGCCGCTCTCTGCGGAGGCGGGCAGTCAGGCGCCTGGCGGTCCCCAAGCTCGGTCGTTCTCCAAACGGCCAGAGGAGGGGTGAAGCCCGTGGTGAAGCCCCGTGTCCCATCCCCTGACCTAGGGTGCAGGTACCCCAGAGTACCCAGCTGGGAAGCAAAATTGGGATGCAAACAGCAACAACCCAGAAAGAAGACCAGGACCTGTCACAGGGAGCACCCCAAGACAGAGTGGGTGCCACCTAGTCCAAGCTCTCACGCCCCAAATGAGGGCTGACAAAAGAGAAGGACTTCGAAGCACAGAAAAGGGGGCGTGTGCCCTGGGTAGGCGGCCAGCAGGGCAGAGGAGGGCGGGAGGTCTCAGGTCTTGGCCTCCACCAAGCGCGGCTCCCACTGCTCGGGAAGAAGAGCGGCGGCTCTCGCTGCTCTGAGGCCACGAACAGATCCCCCAACCCGCTTCAGCCTCCTGTGGCCTCTGCCCTGAGATGGGAAAGGGGGGCCTGGAAAGGTAGGTACTGGGGAGGGGTCTTGAGCAAGGAGTGCTGGAGTAAGAGAGGAAAAGAGGAGAGAGACATCCACAATTAGTAGAAAGGAGTGAGCCAGCTGGTGGAGGGGGGCGGGGATGGAGCAAGAGATGTTAGTGCACAAATAGGTAAATCATACACAGACGAGGACACACGTCTACCGTCAAGGTCATGCCACAAGCAGAGAAGAGAGCCTGCACAGCCAGGGGTCCTCTGTCTTGCTCCTCCCACCCTAAATCTTCTCCTTAAAGGTGGCTAAGCCCAGGCCCACCCACAAAATGCCCCAGGCCACCCCTTCCTCTCCACATGCCCGCCCACCCACGCACCTGCCAAGGCAGCCTGCAGAGCCCTGTACACTGCCACCTTCTGCTGGGGGTGCGCGTAGGCATCCGACAGGACCACCTTGTCCAGCGAGGATTCCACAAACAGGTATGCGCTGCCCACCCACTCTTCGTGCCCATTTTGCCCAGCTGCCATCTCACCTCCTGGAGATGCAGACAGTCGGGTATCCAGTTCATCCCCCCTCCCTCTGCCCTGGAGACAACCGTCCAGCCCCACGTGGTTCAGCGTCTCCACCACAGTAACCTCAAGTCCCACATGGTTCAGTTGTCCCCACCACTGGTTGGCATACTTGGGACAGGAGTTCACCATCTCACAGGAAGCCCTTTGAGTCCCACCCACCCCAGGCTTGCAGTGAGGACTGTCCCTCCACTGCCTTCTCAGCGAAAGAGCCCAGGGTCACAGTGGAGGGGGAGCAGAGGCAGATTCTGCAATGGGGCTTCTCTGCCTCCTCCTCAGGCCTATGTGTCTCTCTTACCAACATGGAGAAGAGACATCTTCATGCTGGATGGTGCTCATGCCCCAAAGCCAACAAGACCCATATGCTCCTGGCCTTGCCTTCTGAGTAGACTTGAGCCCAGCATCTCTGGAGGACCTCAGCCTAAGACTAAACCTCCTGTCTTCACTTCGAAGGACACCTGTAGTTTGCATCTATCCAGATTCCCTCCTGAAAGCCTGACTTACCTTAGGGACTTCCCTCCTCCCTCTTCTCAATCCATGTGCCGGTGTCCCACTCCCTAGTTTCAGGTCGGGCTTGTGCACCAGACCTGGCTAATCTGCACATTCCATTCACATTTCTGCAGTGATTAGTTCAGAGCAGGGTGTAGGACTTAAGTTGGACCCATGAGAATCAACCCTGCAACTCTGGTTGAGCCAATAGGAAAGAGGCACTCCTTTCCCTTCCCTTGGGACTGAACTGGAAGGAAGAGGTAGCTCTCCTTTAATACTGCTTGGGAAGAGTCTGGCTGGGAATGAAGCTGACACAGAAAGAAATAGTCAAGAGATGGAGCAGTGCACTCCCAACCATACTACACCCCTGGATCCAGCTGTTCCTGAAGCCACTGCACCCTGGACTTTTCAGTTATGTGAGCTAAATAATCCTTTTTTGTTATAAACCCCTTGGAGTTCGGCTCTGGTCATTTCCAACAGAAATTGTTCTATTCCTTCCCTGTCCAGAAAAAGCCAGGGCCCCTTGGTGCTAGCATAGTATCTCCTTCCTCCATCTTCTGACAAAAACCTAGCCCTGGACCAGCGGAGGCAAAATTCCCAGCCAGGGAACCACTGCACTGACCCACAGCTCAGTGGTCTCCCAGTTACTACCCCATGAGACAGCAAGTAAGAAACTGCCCTCCCTCTTTCTCCCCACCTTACCCTTTTCCTAGAATCATGGGATCAAGGCCCTACCTCCTGCCCCATCAGTCACACTCCTGCACTCTCCAGTCATCAGGGTTTATGTATGGTGGGCTAGGAGGAGTGTTGTGTGTTAGCTATGGGGCAGGACAGATGGGGTGGCCCCAGCTGCCATCTGTTTACATGAGGAACAGGAAGCTATCCTGTCCTGGCCTCACAACGTGCTGGAATTACAGGAGTAAGCCACTACTCTCGACCTTTGTTTTCTAAATTTTCTTGTTTTTGAGACAGGGTCTTGCTCTGTCACCCAGGCTGGAGTGCAGTGGCACTATCACGGCTCACTGCAGCCTTGACCTTCCCAGCTCAAGCAATCCTCTCACCTCAGCCTTTCAAGTAGCTAGGACTTTAGGCATGCGCCACCAAGCCTGGCTAGTTTTTGTATTTTTAGTAGAGATGGAGTTTCACCATGTTGCTCAGGCTGGTCTCAAACTCCTGGGCTCAAGCGATCTGCCCACCTCAGCCTCCCAAAGTGCTGGGATCACAGGTGTGAGGCACCACACCTGGCCTCCTAATCTTTTCATAGAAAACATTAATACTGTGTACTTACACCAAACCACAGTCTGGATAGTAACAGGAAATTTGCATTTTGTTTATCTCTGGGCAGGATGGAGGGAGGGAGGTGGGGGTGGGGAAGGATTGTGGGTGATTTTTATTTTCTTTGTATTTAGCAATATTTTCTGCTTTATGTGAAGTAGAGACATTTTCTTTGTATTAAAAGAGCAAAATAAATTTGTTTTCTTTAAAAGCAAAACAAGAAAAAGTGGGAAACTCTGCAGGTGACAAGTGGGTCCATGATAGGGAGCCAGCCACGGAGGTGAGATAAGGGGGAGTCCTAGGAAAGTGGCCTGGGGAGTAGGAGAGAGTGAGAACCTCCCCTGGAAACGTTCCCTCTTTCACGTCTTCCTAGCCCCTTGACTTGGGAGTGCTGACCCGATGGTTGTGGTCCCACCCCAAGGGGTGGAAGTGGGGACCAAACGGGACCAGTGTCTGCCCATCAGGTCTGCAGGGGAGGGTGGGGAGGCAGGGAGTACTGGGAACCTGGAGACTGGGGATGCTTCCTCACACTCACTAGTACCAGACCCATGGGGGAGGTAAGCCAGGCTGGAGGTCGAGTTAACAGGGTAAAGAGGCCAGGGCCCTAGTTTCGCATCCGCCGATTGGCAGCTCTTCTAACGTGTTCTTTCACAGAAGCCCCTCCTTGGGAAGCCCCGCGCCCCACCCACCCGTAGTCGTCCCTTTTTGGGAGGGGCTGAGGCTTCCAGGCTGGGTCCTGAGAACGTTTGGTGGCCGGAGACTGTGGGGCACTTGGGTACCGACCTAACAACGTCTGCCGCTATTTCCAGGGGCGAGCCACGCACGGTGCCCCTTGAACACTTAACAGTCCCGGGGGCAGCCCCACCTCTGGCTGGGTGGACAGGGACAGCCTGTGGGCGTGGCCCAGAAATGAAAGCCTGCGACTCCTTGCGACCCGCCGGGCACACCCCCTACTCAGCTACGCAGCTCCCGAGCGCTGGAGGGGAGGTTCCCAGGCTCCCACTAGCCCACCCTCAAGCTGGGGTTTCGCACGTGCGATCGGCTGGGGTGGACAGGGGGGTCTCCGCTCAAGGAGGTGTTCAGAACCATCCCTCCTCCCCCACCCTCTCTCCTGCGGGGCCCTACTGCCCCTCGAAAGCGCTGGCAGGGACGAGGAGCCTGCGGGGGCCAAATTCAGTACCGCCCCCCGCCTCCCACGGGAACAGCCCAATAGGCCGCCGCCACCAGCTGGCTGGAGCAGCCGCCGGTGACATCTGCGCCGCGCCCACGCTTCGGAGCCAAGATCCACCTCCGCTCCCGCCCGCACTGGGGAGCCCACCCACACACCCACCCACCAACTGCACTAACCTGGCCGCCTCGGCTGGGCCTGGGTTCCCACGCCCGCCAGGCTCCGCTCTACTCGCGCCGCTTCCGGGTGTGCGCGGAGGCGCTGGGGCGGTGCCCTAGCCCGAGCCTCCTAGTCCGCCCGAGCCTCCTAGTCCGCCCGCGCGTCCTGCTCCGCGGGCTCCCGGTGGCTGCTTCCCGCCCGCTGCCCTCTGCTGCCAGTCCCCTGTCCCGGGCAAAGCCCATCTGGTCCGCTGAGCAGGTAAGACACCAGCGCCCAAGGTTAGACGGCAGGAAGACCGGGACTTTGGGGGTTTGCGATTCTTACGAGGCCGGGGGCTCGTAAGAGCGAGAGCTGCCAGATTTCGGTAGATCAAGGGAGCGCCCCCTGGAGACCAGAATTTTCTGGTGCCCCTGGGGATCCGGCTTCAAGATCGCTGCTGCCAGTGGGCACTCAAAACGGGGTGCCCATGTGTCCCAGGTACAAGCCCAGCCGAGCGTATCTGAAGCCCCAGGAAACACGTGGCACAAATTCCGGGAGAAACTGTTAGCCCGGAAGATATGGGAACATTAACTGGCGAGTAGTGTGAAGCCTTGTGTACGCAAACCTTCAGGAACCGTAAAACAAGATTGGCGGCCGGGCGCAGTGGCTCACGCCTGTAATCCCAGCACTTTGAGAGGCCGAGGCAGGTGGATCACCTGAGATCAGGAGTTCAGGACCAGCCTGGCCAATATAGTGAAACCCCATCTCTACTAAAAACACAAAAATTAGCCGGACGTGGTGGCGCGCGCCTGTAGTCCCAGCTACTCGCGAGGCCGCGGCAGGAGAATCTCTTGAACCCGCGAGGTGGAGGTTGCAGTGAGCCGAGATCTCGCCACTGCACTCCAGCCTGGGCGACACAGCTAGATTCCGTCTCAGAACAAAACAAAACAAAAAGAAAAAACAAACAAACAAGATTGGCAACTTCAAAGAGGACGCACACTTTTCCAATAACCCATCCCCCTCTAAAGGCTGCTCTCCAGGGTGGGTCTGCGGAGTTCCAGCCAAACCCAAAGTGCCCAGCGGGAGCCAGGACTGCTCAGGGGTCGGCACTTGAAACTTGAGCTCCTCAGGCACCAGAACCGTCAGGTCCCAGAGCCCCAAGTTTTTTTTCATCTTGTGGGGCTGTCTTAGGAAGCACCCGGGACATCTCCCCCGCGAGGCGGAGGCGGGGAAGGAGGCGGGGAAAGAGCCTCCCCTCCCGGGGCGGATCCAGCTTTGCCCCGCCCACACCTCGCTTCCTGATTGGCTCATGGTCCCTGACAAGGAAAAGTCTACTTTAATGCTCCCGCCTTATTAACCCTGTAGTCACTTTCTACTAACCGGCCGGGTTAAGAAGGGGTTTCTCAGGCCGGGCGCCGTGGCTCATCCCCGTAATCCCATCACTTTGGGAGGCCGAGGCTGGCCGATCGCTCGAGCCCAGGAGTTCGAGGTCAGTCTGGGCAACAAAGCGAGACCTCGTATCTGAAACAAAATTACAAAAATTAGCCAGGTGTGGTGGCGTGCCCCTGTAGTCCCAGCTACTCGGGAGGCTGAGGTGGGAGGATTGCTTGAGCCCGGGATACAGAGGGTGCAGTGAGTTGTGATTGCGCCACCACTGCACTCCAGCCTGGGTAAAGTGGGAGACCCTGTCTCAAAAAAAAAAAAAAAAAAGGTTGGGGGGTGAGTTCTCAACGTGGAACCTGTGGAGTCACCGGGGATTTGTTGAAATGCAGATTCCTGGGCCTTACCCTTTCCGGAGAGCCTGATTTAGTAGGTGAGGCTGTGAAATCTGCTTTGTGAACAAGTGTTCACAAAGCAGTTATCTGATGCCCCACGCTGTCTGAGAGGCCCTCAGTTACTCAGGCCACAAGCATTTGTACACCTAAGATGGGTCTTCCCGCAACACTTTGCGCCTTCCTAAGCCCAGAGACGTCCCTTTCTCTCCAGGCCAGAGCTATTGGGAGTGGCGGATCCTCCCACCCCAGCCGGATCCGGGCCATGGCCGAGAATGGAGAGGGACTGCCAGAGGAGGTGTTGGCACTCATCTTCCGCCACCTGCCCCTGAGAGACCGTGCTGCCGCCGCCAGGGTCTGCAGGGCCTGGGCCGCCGCTGCTACCTGCAGCACTGTGTGGCACGACACAAAAATCAGGTGAGCCTGCTCCTCGACACTCCCCTCCCCATGGCCCACTCACCTTCTCTGTGGAGTCGTGGGCTAGAGATTCAGGTTGACTCCCCCATATTAAAAAATAATTGCTGGCAGGGTGCGGTGGCTTATGCCTGTAATCCCAGCACTTTGGGAGGCCGAGGCGGGTGGATCACCTGAGGTCAGGAGTTTGAGACCACCCTGGCCAACATGCTGAAATCCCCTCTCTACTAAAATACAAAAACTAGCCGGGTGTGGTGGCGGGCGCCTGTAATCCCAGCTACTTCGGAGGCTGAGGCACGAGAATCGCTTGAACCCGGGAGGCGGAGGTTGCAGTGAGCCAAGATCCCGCCACTGCACTCCAGCTTGGCGACAGATTGAGACTTTATCTCAAAATAATAATAATAGTAATAATAATTGCTGACATGTATTGACTACCTAATATATACCAACCATTGTTTTTAAGTGCCTTACATATATTAACTGATTTAATCTTTACGAAAACCTGTGTGGTAAATAGGTATTATCATTACCTCCATTGCCCAGATAGGAAGCTGAGGCAGACAGACTTAATCACTTCCCACAGGTCACTCAGCTAGGGAATGGCAGGGGCGGAATTCGAACCACGCCAAGACTTCTTAGAGACAGCTGAGAAAGCCCAGTTCCTAAAATATCATTGGCTCTCCATGTCCAGGTTTCATCCTGTGGCAGACGCCACTGAAATCTTCTAAAAGGATAGGATGCGAGTTCCCTCCTTTGGGGCAACAGTCGTGGTCTGGACAGAGACGTGGGGAGGGAGGCAGGAAGTGGGATGGCAGCTGGAATCCCAGCTAAGGGGTGGATAGAGGGTTCTTCCCTGGTCGCGGGGACTCAGCCGAGGCCTTTTCTGCACGGCTCTAACTCAAGTTGCGAATGTGAGCTGGAAGGCATGCTGCCACTTTATCTGTCCACCTGCCTGGACCACGTTCACAACCTCCGGCTGGAATTTGAGCCATCGAGGGAGGCGAGCCGCCGGGCGGCCATCGAGCTGCTGATGGTTCTGGCGGGCCGTGCCCTGGGGCTGCGAGGCCTGCGCCTGGAGTGCCGCGGAGAGAAGCCGCTCTTCGACGCGGGCCGCGACGTCCTGGAGGCTGTGCACGCTGTGTGCGGGGCGGCCCGCGAGCTACGCCACCTCGACCTGCGGCGCTTGCCCTTCACACTGGACGACGCGCTAGTGCTGCAGGCGGCGCGCGGCTGTCCCGAGCTCCACAGCCTTTTTCTGGACAACAGTACCCTAGTGGGCAGCGTGGGTCCCGGCTCAGTGCTCGAGCTACTGGAGGCCTGCCCGCGCCTGCGCGCTCTCGGCCTGCACCTAGCCAGTTTGTCGCACGCCATCCTCGAAGCGCTGGCGGCGCCAGACCGCGCGCCTTTCGCGCTCCTGGCTCTGCAGTGCGCGTGCCCCGAGGATGCACGCGCATCCCCGCTGCCCAACGAAGCCTGGGCAGCGTTGCGCCGCCGCCACCCTGGGCTGGCAGTGGAGCTGGAGCTGGAGCCCGCGCTGCCCTTTGAGAGCGTGACGCGCGTCCTGCAGCCAGCAGTCCCCGTGGCTGCTCTGCGCCTCAACCTCTCAGGCGACACCGTAGGCCCAGTGCGCTTCGCAGCGCACCACTACGCCGCAACCCTGCGCGCACTCGAGGTGCGCGCAGCCGCCTCAGCCGAGCTGAACGCCGCGCTGGAGGAGCTGGCGGCGCGCTGCGCGGCCCTGCGCGAGGTGCATTGCTTCTGCGTGGTGAGCCACTCGGTGCTGGAAGCCTTCCGCGCGCACTGTCCGCGCCTGCGCACCTATACCCTCAAGCTCACGCGCGAGCCGCATCCCTGGCGGCCCACGCTCGTGGCGCGATTGGGCGACTTCTCTCCCCCGTCCCCGCAGACGTAAGCGCTCCGAGATGGGACGGATGTGCCCAGGCGCGCCCCGACTGCTAGTGCCTTCTTTCGGGATTGTTGCCCGCCCGGGTCTTTACGGAGTTGGGAACTGTGATGGCATCGGGACCAGTCCTGGGCGCCCTCAGACCACTCGCTGCTCTCACCCTCTGCAGACGCCCCACCCGCTCGGTCCTGGACACACTGGCCCCCCTCTTGCCTCCACCCCTCTGCGGACTCTGCATCTCTGCGGCCCTGGCGCGGGGAGAGGGAGGGCACGGGCGCGGGCCGGGCCTCAGGGGTGAGTGTGAAATAAATCCTGCAGTGTGTCTGAGAGTCCTGTTAAAGGCGGGGTCGGATCTGAAAGGGAAGGGCAGGGAACGCACGGGGGACCGGAAGAGCCATCCCGGCAGAGGTGGGGTTTCCTCAGGGTCCTCTGGACTGACACAGCTGCGGGGGGTCAGGGGCGGGACACTCGCACTCTTGGAATGACTACCTCCAAGAGCTTGGGCGGGAGCCCCACCTTCCTATCTGCTTCCCCTGCCTGGGGCTTCACTGTGCCTCTGGCCATTACCTTCTAGCGCTTGCCCAGCCCACACCAGGTCGCGCACCGGCTATTTCTCCCGTAGAACAGAGAAGGAAATAGAGGGACTGAGAAGGGTGGGACTCGAACCCAAGTCTCCCACTCGTCCCACCCCACCCCACCCCCCCACACTCCACTCCACACATCCCATCCAGCC
>NW_012105609.1:226174-228362 GCF_000951045.1 Mandrillus leucophaeus
AAATACAAAAATTAGCTGGGTGTAGTGGCATTTGCCTGTAGTCCCAGCTACTCAGGAGGCTGAGGCAGGAGAGTCACTTGAACTTGGGAGGTGAAGGCTGCAGTGAGCCCAGATGGTGCCACTGCACTCCAGCCTGTGTGACATAGTCAAACTCTGTCTCAAAAAAAAAAAAAAAGAAAAAAAGAAAAAGAAAAGAAAGAAAGAGAAAGAAGGAAAGAAAGAAGAAAGAGCGAGACAGAGAGATAAGAAAAGAAAAGAAAGAAGCATTGATATTGACATTTACATAGGGAGGGGAGGGGTCCCAAAGCCCCAGCTCCACCACCCAAACTCCAGGTCCCAGGTAGGAAGCAGAGGCACTTTCTCTGTGCCCCTTTATGGCAGGGGTGGGGAGGTTGGGGGTAGAAAAAGGATGGGGGTCCTCTCCTATCGTTTTCTAAATGTTGGGGGATTTAAATCTTGATGCATCTGGGTTCCTTGGGAACTTAATGGAGGGCATACACTGCAGGCCAAAAGGAGTTTTCTCAAAAGCAGTTCTCTCTGCACAGGGGGCCTCTGGGCCTGGAGAGCGGGGACAGGAGCCCAGAGAGTCTGCTGCCTCCGATGCTGCTTCAGCCCCCTCAAGAAAGTGTGGAGTCTGCAGGGCCTCTAGATGTGAGTACCCCTTCTGCTGAAACAGGGGCATGAGACCTGGTGGGGTCTAGCTCTCTGTGGAGCCTGGAGAGGGCACCACTGACCCAGAGCTCTCCTCAGGTGCTGGGCCCCAGTCTCCAAGGGCGAGAATGGACCCTGATGGACTTGGACATGGAGCTGTCCTTGGTAAGAAGTGGATCCGGGAGGGCAGAGGCCAGGGGTGGCTGAGCCAAGCCCTCTGGTCCATAGCTGTTCTCTGTGAGCCAGAGCCATGTCTCTAGGAGAATTGCCGCAGTGATTTCCCAGCTGTTACCCTCAGCTGCTAGGTCCCCTCCCCAGCTGCTCCCTGCGGTTTTCACGCAGATGCAGCCCTTGGTTCCAGAGCCGGGTGAGCCTGAGCTGGCGGTCAAGGGGTTAAATTCTCCAAGCCCAGGTAATGGTTGTGATGACTCATACCTGGGAGGACGCCGTGATTGGGCTGAGCTACCTTGATTGAGTGAGGGGGCAATCTGCAATTTGCAGGGAAATTCTGAGTTCAGGCTGCCCTGCAGAGCGCGTTCATTGAGCCACCCGTGCCCTCACCATTGGGCGAGAGTGGGGAGGTTAAGAATGGATGCTTCATCCTAACTGAGCAGAAGGCAGGCAGGCAGGGCTCTCCTTCCCTGAAGAAAGGAGGGGGAACCTTTCCCCTGGTGAGCACAGCCCCACTTCTCCTAGGGAAGGACCCCACGCTCGGGGCCCCACTCCTGCTGGATGTCCAGGCAGCCTTGGGAGGCCCAGCCCTGGGCTTGCCTGGGGCTTTAACCATTTACAGCACTCCTGAGAGCCGGACCGCCTCCTACTTGGGCTCTGAAGCCAGTCCCTCCCCCTGAGACCCCGCGCCTCTGAAGGGGCTTGGAACCAGTCCGCGGCTGCACATCCTTCTTGGCTTCCTGGCACCCCCTGGCGGGAGTGAGCGAAGCCCCTACTATTCAACGGCCTCTCTCCACTACCCCGACGAACCCTGCACATAAACTCCATTTTTTTTTCTGTTTCGCGTCTCTTTTCTCTATCGACCAGGCAGCACAGGAGTTGTGGGTGGGGGGTGATTTTGCACTGTAGAAGCGTCCAGATACTAGGTCTTTAATAGAGGAACCCCAGGAGGGTGGAGGTGCTTGGGGATCCGGTGTCTAGCTTAGGCCCAGATCCAGGGCTGGCGCGGCGCCGCTGCAATCTCTGGGAAGCGGGGGCTTCTGAGTCGCACTCAGGTCTGCAATGCATGCGTTCTGTGATCCTGGGTGAGTTGGTACCCTTCTGTGAACTTCGTCTGTGACAGGCAGAGAAGAGGGGTCGATGACAAGATAGATGGAAAGCACCTGGAAATTGGCAGGCCCTAAGTGGGCACTGGACGTGTGGGGCCGCGGGCCGAACTGCCCCCTCCCGGCCTCATCTCCTGGTGCGCCCCGGGTGGGAAGGGAAAGCTGACTACGTGCACGTCCCCAGCCAGCGCGCGGCTTCCGCGGCGTGGCTCCCAATGCCCGGGGAAGAAGCCCTCACCCTCCCTATTCCCAGCAGCCCT
>NW_012105609.1:228877-233360 GCF_000951045.1 Mandrillus leucophaeus
TGCACCATGCAGGAAGCGCCTGCAGCGCTGCCCACGGAGCCAGGCCCCAGCCCCGTGCCTGCCTTCCTCGGCAAGCTATGGGCGCTGGTGGGGGACCCAGGCACAGACCACCTGATCCGCTGGAGCCCGGTGAGGGCCGGGGCCCCTCGATTCCCCCAGTGGTCCCGGGGTCCCTCCACGCCAGTGAACACCCATGCCCGCCCAACCCCCGCGTGGGACTGGCCGTGGATCCCCAGATTCAGCCATTCAGAGAAGTTCACCGTGGAGGGGGCGTGCGAGACGGGGGTTTCCTCTGCGGCCGAAGAAGGCAGCCTTCTGGAGACCTAGAGCCCGAGGGACCTTCGAGGCCATTTAGTTCCCACCCTACCCCATCCGACAGATGGGAAAACAGAGGCCAGGAAATGGGAAGGGCTGGTCTAGTTCAGGGCACACTGCGGGGCTGGGGCCTGTCCAAGGCTGCAACCCCGTCAGCCTCTCCTTTCTGAGAACCGAGCATGGAGTCAGGGTCTGACTGGGGATAGGGACTCACTGTGGTCGCTCCAGGCCAGGCCTCGACCCATGTCCCCGTAAGCGGTAGGCCTGGACCCCAGAGTGAGTGTGTGTGCGCACGCCGGAGCGCAGGACTAGCCGTGGGCGGGCACCGCTCACCCTCTTGGTCTCCGCCCGCACGGTGGGCGGGCGGCGTTCTTGGTAGAGCGGGACCAGTTTCCTCGTAAGCGACCAGAGCCGCTTCGCCAAGGAAGTGCTGCCCCAGTATTTCAAGCATAGCAACATGGCGAGCTTCGTGCGCCAACTCAACATGTGTGAGTCCCTACGGCCGGGCAGGGAGCGGGGATGGGGGATTCGGTGCCGGGGATGGGGCGACCCATGCCCCCACGCCCCACTCCCCAGACGGTTTTCGGAAGGTGGTGAGCATCGAGCAGGGCGGCCTGCTTAGGCCGGAGCGCGACCACGTCGAGTTCCAGCACCCGAGCTTCGTGCGCGGCCGCGAGCAGCTACTGGAGCGCGTGCGGCGCAAGGTGGGGGCGGCCTGTGGGAATGAGCAAAGCAGAGGAGGGGTGCTGGGACTGCCGTCCTTGCTCCTGCTACCCAGTCCCGACGGTGCCTCCCGCCCGCAGGTGCCTGCGCTGCGCGGCGACGACGGCCGCTGGCGCCCGGAGGACCTGGGTCGACTACTGGGCGAGGTGCAGGCTTTGCGGGGAGTGCAGGAGAGCACCGAGGCGCGGCTGCGGGAGCTCAGGCAGTGCGGGGGCGGGTGGGGAAAGAGGGGACGGGGATGGAGGGTTCGGGATGAGACCATAACTGGCCGGCAGGCGGTTCTGGGCAGCCCCTTCCTCTCTCCGGCCTTGGCGCTTCCATCCAGGCGATCTCTAGGATGATTACGGGCGATCTCTAGGATGGCCAATCATCGGGGTGGTCTCCTGGGTCCCCGGCCTCGCCATTCTGTGGGGGGTAGTGACTGGGCGAACCCTCAGATGCCTCAGCACCCTCCCACCCCTTCCTCAGGCAGAACGAGATCTTGTGGAGGGAGGTGGTGACACTTCGGCAGAGCCACGGTCAGCAGCACCGGGTCATTGGCAAGGTGTTCCTCTCCCCATGCCTCACTTCTCCCTCCCACTCCTCGACACCCCATTCCACAGCCCAGTCTCCCGGCGCCCCTGGTTAAACCTCCCTCCCTCACCTGGAAGTGCAGGGGTGGGAGGGGTGTCCAAAGTATGAATTAACCCTTTGCTTTCTTTTCAGCTGATCCAGTGTCTCTTTGGGCCACTTCAGGCGGGGCCGAGCAATGCAGGAGGCAAGAGAAAGCTGTGAGTGAGAAAGCCAAGAAGGCCCACACCCACTTCCAAGACCCCCCAGAAGACCCCTTGCAAGGACCCCTTCTCCTCCAGAAACTCCTTCATCAGGAATCCTCATTCCTCCCCCTGCACTACAGGCTTCCTCACCCCATCTAGGATCCACTTCCCCCAAACTCTGCCACCTGATACCCCCACTCCCAGATCCTCCCATTCCAGGACCTTATTCCCAAATTCCTGCCCCAGCAGCCCCTTGCCCCTCCCCCCAAGGCTTCCCAACAGCTGAGGGCCTGGGGCTCAAACCAGGTTCCCTCCCTCCCCTCTCTGCCCGCAAAGGGCCCCCATCTCTGGGGGGAGCCCCTTCCACCTCCAGCATGTGACTGACACCCTGGCAACAGGCCTCAGCTCTGCTGACTTGGCTGCTGGGGCCTGAGGGAGGGAGGGAAGTGCAGGCCGAGGGGCATGGGGGCTGACCCTGCCCCACGCCTGCCTGTGCCCTGGTCGACCACACAGGTCCCTGATGCTGGATGAGGGGAGCTCATGCCCAACACCTGCCAAGTTCAACACCTGCCCTCTACCTGGTGCCCTTCTGCAGGACCCCTACTTCATCCAGTCGGTAGGTTTGTCTTCTTCCCCCTTCCCAAGGGCATGGCTGGGCTTATGGAGAGCCTGTTCCTTCTCCCCATCCCCTAAAAGGAAGAGAAGATGGAAGCCAGTCTTCCCCCCAACCAGACCCAGGCCCTCCAGCATGGACTGAGCCTCTTCCCTCAAACCTTCTCCCTTAGACCTGGCCCAGGTGGGTGTTGGTGGGGTTCTGGCTCTCCCTGTACCTACAGGCCAAGGGCTGGGCCTAGCCTTCTACTTACAGCCCCTCCCAGAGACGACTTTGGGCCTCAGCCCTCACAGGGCCAGGGGCCCCATCATCTCTGACATCCCAGAAGACTCTCCATCCCCTGAGGGGATCAGGCTTTCTCCCTCCAGTGATGGCAGGAGGTAAGGGGGACAGGGCTGCCCCTGGGGGGCCTGTGGGGGAGAGCCTGGCAGCCCAGATGGCTGTGGGGGTAAAGGGAGAAATCAGTGCCAGGGTCTGGTTGAAGCTTTTCTCCGGTGCAGGGAGAAGGGCCTGGCACTGCTCAAAGAAGAGCCGGCCAGTCCAGGGGGGGATGGCGAGGCCGGGCTGGCCCTGGCCCCAAACGAGTGTGACTTCTGCGTGACAGCCCCCCCACCGCTGCCTGTGGCTGTGGTGCAGGCCATCCTGGAAGGGAAAGGGAGCTTCAGCCCTGAGGGGCCCAGGAATGCCCAACAGCCTGAACCAGAGGATCCCAGGGAGATACCTGACAGGTGAGCAGAGCCCCTGCTGGACCATGAGCCCTGTGATAGAACAGCCCTTACCAGCCCACAAAGCTTCCTAGCCATTTGACTCCATGATACTCACCTGATTTCTTGGCCCCAGCATCAGAGTCCTGTGGAAAGCAGAGCCTCCCAGTCAGGGCACTCAGCATCTGTGGAAGGGCTTAGGAACCTACATATTAAATGAGTTCCCTGGGGTGATTGTAAAATACACAATAGTTTAAGAAGCATTGGTGGCTATGATTATGGCTCATGCCTGTAATCCTGGCACTTTGGGAGGCTGAGGTGGACAAATCACTTGAGGTCAGGAGTTCAACACCAGCCTGGCCAACATGGTGAGACCCCCCCACCTCTGCTAAAAATACAAAAATTAGCTGGGTGTAGTGGCATTTGCCTGTAGTCCCAGCTACTCAGGAGGCTGAGGCAGGAGAGTCACTTGAACTTGGGAGGTGAAGGCTGCAGTGAGCCCAGATGGTGCCACTGCACTCCAGCCTGTGTGACATAGTCAAACTCTGTCTCAAAAAAAAGAAAAAAAGAAAAAGAAAAGAAAGAAAGAGAAAGAAGGAAAGAAAGAAGAAAGAGCGAGACAGAGAGATAAGAAAAGAAAAGAAAGAAGCATTGATATTGACATTTACATAGGGAGGGGAGGGGTCCCAAAGCCCCAGCTCCACCACCCAAACTCCAGGTCCCAGGTAGGAAGCAGAGGCACTTTCTCTGTGCCCCTTTATGGCAGGGGTGGGGAGGTTGGGGGTAGAAAAAGGATGGGGGTCCTCTCCTATCGTTTTCTAAATGTTGGGGGATTTAAATCTTGATGCATCTGGGTTCCTTGGGAACTTAATGGAGGGCATACACTGCAGGCCAAAAGGAGTTTTCTCAAAAGCAGTTCTCTCTGCACAGGGGGCCTCTGGGCCTGGAGAGCGGGGACAGGAGCCCAGAGAGTCTGCTGCCTCCGATGCTGCTTCAGCCCCCTCAAGAAAGTGTGGAGTCTGCAGGGCCTCTAGATGTGAGTACCCCTTCTGCTGAAACAGGGGCATGAGACCTGGTGGGGTCTAGCTCTCTGTGGAGCCTGGAGAGGGCACCACTGACCCAGAGCTCTCCTCAGGTGCTGGGCCCCAGTCTCCAAGGGCGAGAATGGACCCTGATGGACTTGGACATGGAGCTGTCCTTGGTAAGAAGTGGATCCGGGAGGGCAGAGGCCAGGGGTGGCTGAGCCAAGCCCTCTGGTCCATAGCTGTTCTCTGTGAGCCAGAGCCATGTCTCTAGGAGAATTGCCGCAGTGATTTCCCAGCTGTTACCCTCAGCTGCTAGGTCCCCTCCCCAGCTGCTCCCTGCGGTTTTCA
>NW_012105609.1:233410-234610 GCF_000951045.1 Mandrillus leucophaeus
GCATGGTGGTATGCGCATGTAATCCCAGCTACTCTGGAGGCTGAGGCACGAGAATCACTTGAGCCCAGGAGGCAGAGGTTGCAGTGAGCCGAGATTGTGCACTGCACTCCAGCCTGGGAACAGCAAAACTCGATCTCAAAAAAAAAAAAAAAGGTCTCTCAAAATAGGGCAATCCATGGAGGAAAATCAGTCCAAGTTCGGCAAGCATTTGTCAGTAGCTTGTGTGAGCTAGGCCCTGGGTACTTCAAGATCAAACAACAAATGTCTGTAGGTCATTCCGAGGTCAGCAGGGAGCCAGGTGGGTCAGCAGGGAGACAGTCACATTGGGAGTTAGGGCTTCAGCAGGGAGACAGGTGGGTCTCAGGTGATGTCAAGAGATCTCGGTCAGAGCTAGGCCTGAAGAAGATTCTGGTATCTCTGCTCAGGAATCAGAGGACCAGGATGGGCCACGAGACCACACTGGCGTTGCATTATGGTGGTGGTGTTGGTGGGAGGGTGTAGAGGCAGGGCTTGTCATGGAAAGTTGGATCTCAGGGTCAAGGTAAGGGGAGAAAGGCAGGGAGGCTCTCAGCACTTTGTGCTCTGGGTGCAGAGGGGACTGGAGGGTAGAGTATGGAAGCAGGGAGCTCTAGTCCTGGGTTCTGCAGGGCCAAAGCAGGAGGCAGAAGGCTGGACTTAGTAAGTAGTGAGGATAGTGAGAGAAATATTCAGCAGTCAGACTGGAAAGGACTTGTCTGCAAGCTGGGTGTAGAGTATCAGCATCAATCCTAGGTTTTTCTGCCTGGTTAGGTGGTGAAGCAGATTTGAGAGAAAGACCTTAGTTTGGATAAACGGGGTCTGAACCCGCCTCTGATTAGCTCAGGAGGTCCCGGTTGGGGAGGGCACTCAGAGAGTAGACAGAGTCCTGGGAAAGGCAGGGGAGGAGAAGAGATTCACAGCTGACGTTTGGGGACAGAAGGAGGAGCCTGAGGAGGAGACACGACAGAAGTGTCTGGAGAGGCAGGAGGACACTGAGTTCCCTGTATTGGCCTCCAGGTCCTGTGCTTGCGGAGACCACTGGCGGCTGGAATCAAGGTGAACTTAGACCCCAGCCCGGGTGTTCACTGGGGGCAATGAGAGAGAGGTCACAGGCGGCGAGGGCAGGGGGGAGGGCAGCCCTCTGTTACTTCTCTCCCCTTTCTCCATGCAGGCCTGACAATG
>NW_012105609.1:236821-239025 GCF_000951045.1 Mandrillus leucophaeus
GGGAACTAAATTCTGCACCCACCCCCACCCTGCCCGGGCCTTTCTGCACCGTCATCTCCTGCCCCGCCGAGGCTCGACCCGTGAGTGGGGCCGCCCAAAACGGGCCAGACCTGGAGCCCCACTCCCGGCTGTGGGAGGGACGGGAAACCGAGATTGGGCAAAATCAGCGCCCCGTCACCCGCTGCGGACCTCGGGGTGAGGTCTGTGGACCCCGCCCTGCCGCAGGACTCTCAAGCTCTGGGACTGGTTGAGCTCTGGGAGGTAAGGCGTGGGGCGGGGAATCCGTGCGGCCGCACATGCGCAAAGGCTCTTCAGTGTCCCAAGACCCTGGCTTCCCCGCCAAAGAGCCCGCGCAGCTAGTTGGGGTTGGGGGCTAGGACCCAGCTCCACACCCCGCCACGTGGCTCTCTGGGAAGCATCGGACCTGTCACCCTCGAAGAACTGGCCGCTAAATAACTTCGGTATTGAGAGCTCTGAGAGCCTCAAAGGGAGGGCCCAGACCAGCTGGAGTCACTACCCCTAGACAGGATAAAGGGCAGGACTTGGGGTCATAGGAGGAGGAGGCTAACATGAAAACAACGTAGGCTGGAGAAAAGGAGGGGGCAATCCAATCTGCACCCTCCCTGTGTCTGTCCCAAGTAGGTGCTGTCCCCCTCTCCCTTCCTATGCCCACCAATTGGAGGGACACTCTTAGGAAGCCTCAGTTGAAGAAAGCAGATAATCTGCACGTACACAGTGCAGTGATGTCAGTTAATGCGGTGGTGAGGACATATGTTGTTCACTGGGTACACAGAAGAAGGAACCACCTGCCCTTGGGACACTTAGACATTGGTGTAGACAAGGGAACATTTGAGTCCCGGAGGATGGATAGGTTCATGAAGAGGAGGGAGGGGGAAAGGATTCCAGTCTTAGCGATCAGCATCAGCAAAGGCTCCGAGATGCCAGAGGCATAGTGAGTTCTCCCAGCCCTGACTCGTGGAGGGAAGCTGGGAAGGGCCTGGCTGTCCAGAGTGGTGGGAGGAGGCTAGAGTAGCCAGACCAGATACTTTTGGTTCTCTCAGATGGGCAGTGGGGTTGGCGGGGGGAGGTAGATAGGTATTTAGGATGGAATTCTGCTAGACAGGAAAATATAGTTAAGTTCCTCATAGTTCAGGCTGGAGCAAGTAAGATTCCAGTTTTACCACTGAATCTCTGAGCCTGTCTCTTTCCTCATCTGTAAAATAGGAACAGCAATCCTAGCCCAGAGAGTTGTCAAAATCACTGTGCTATGGGGCCTAGTGGAATGGGAGTGAGAGGGGCTCAGAGGAACTGTTACAGGACATGAGGTGACGATGGTGGGGTGGCAAGGCAGGAGCTGATGGAGACTCACTGAGAAGTGAAGCAATACTCATCACAGATGGGACAGAAAGGGAGATGGAGGGGCAGGGGGTAGTCCTGGTCTCAGCTTGGTGGCCCGGGGGAAGGGCTTCAATGGGAGGGAGCCAGGGTGTGACGGGGGAGGTATAGCATGACACCAGAGGGTACTGAGAGAGACCTGGGAGGCAGGATGGCAGCTAGGACCAAATCCTCTCTCCCAGAGAAGGTCCAGCCTCCTAGAGCCAGGGAAGGAGGCGGAGGAGGGACAGCAAAAGGAAGAAGAGATGGGAGGATGCCTTGTGAACAAAGCCAAGGCGGGGAGGAAGGGAGGTTTTATGGGGGTGGGGGTGGGCTGAGGGCATGGTCCAAGACCTGATGTCTTTGCCTCCTAATGCCGGGGGTCTTGCTGGCTGGGTAAAGTCACTCATAGGAATGGGCCATAATCCTTGGTTGGCAATAAATGGACAAAGCAACCGAGTGCGGTGGCTCATGTCTGTAATCCCAACACTTTGGCAGGCCAAAGTGGGTGGATCACAAGGTCAGGTGTTCGAGACCAGCCTAGCCAACATTGTGAAACACCAACACCATCTCTACTAAAAACACAAAAAATTAGCTGAGCGTGGTGGCAGGCGCCTGTAGTCTCAGCTACTTGGGAGGTTGAGGTAGGAGAATCACTTGAACTCAAGAGGCGGAGGTTGCAGTGAGGAGAGAATGTGCCACTGCACTCCAGCCTGGGCAACAGAGTGAGACTCTGTCTCAAAAAAAAAAAAAAAAAAAGGTTAAAGCAAATTAATTCTCCCTAATAGCTGCTGTTGGTAGAGATAGTCTCTCAAGAGTAATCCCAGCAC
>NW_012105609.1:241010-265986 GCF_000951045.1 Mandrillus leucophaeus
TGCTCGGGGCGGGGCCTAGGGCAGAGCGGGGACGGGGTGGGGCGGACCAAAGGCCAGGGGAGGGCGGGGTTGTCGTCTCCCCTAGAAGTAGGAGAGAGTGAAACCTCACAGGGATAAATTGAGCCTCAGTCACTCCCACTTCCGCCCCAGGTTACCGGGACCGCAGCTATGACCCTCCATGCCCAGGCCACTGGACGCCGGAGGCACCGGGCTCGGGGACCACATGCCCCGGGTTGCCCAGAGCTTCAGACACCGACGAGGCCGGGGGCCTCGAGGGCTGCGAGGCAGTGCAATCCGGGACCCCAGAGGAACCAGAGCCAGAGCTGGAAGCAGAGGCCTCTGAAGAGGCTGAGCTGGAGCCAGAGCCAGAGCTGGAACCCGAGCCTGAAGCAGAACCAGAGCCGGAACTGGAGCCAGAACCGGACCCAGAGCCGGAGCCCGACTTCGAGGAAGGGGACCAGTCGGAAGGTGTGAGGCCGCCCAAACCCTGAGCCAGCTTGGCGGGAGGGCATGGCCTGGGAAGTGGATGCGGGACCCCAACTCTTTGACCACTGTTCCCCGTCATCTCTAGATTCCTGAAGGCCAGAACTCTGACTGGCCGTGCTCCGCCCATGCTGGATAGGACCTGGGATGCTGCTGGAGCCGAATCGGATGCCACCAAGGCTCAGTCCAGCCCAGTACTGCTGGAAGTGAATAAACTCCGGAGGGTCCACCGGGACCTGGGCTCTCTCCATGATTCTGGCTATTTGCCCAGGAACAGAGGGTGGGTACCTCTGAGTCCCAGGGACCTGGGCAGCCCCAAGCCTACCACAAGCATCATCCAGTCCTCAGCCCTAATCTGCCCTTAGGAGTCCAGGCTGCACCCTGGAGATCCCAGACTAATCCCCTTAGTGGGACAAGGACCTGATCCTCATGCCCACATACACAACCCATTTCCCCTCATGAGCCACTTGGGAGCCTGTGTAGGTACCAGCTCAACCCCATGCAAGTCCCTGGGCTGAACATGGAGCAAGGGGAGGGTGACTTCTCTCCACGTAGGGAGGGCTTAGAGCTCACAACCTTGGGAAGTGAGATTAGAAGAGGGGAGCAGAAAGGGACCTTGGGTAGACAGAGGCCACACACATCATTGTCATTACTGTTTTAATTGTCTGGCTTCCCTCTGAACTGGGAGCTCAGTGAGGACTCTGACCAGTAACTTACACAAAAGGCGCTCTATACATATTATAATATATTCAATGACTAAATGAACAAGGACTTTCCAACTGTGTTTCTGAGTTTTACAGATGGGAAAACTAAGGCCAAAGGATAGGAGTGGGGCTCATACAGCTAAGTCTGAAGGGAAACTGGAAGCAGCAACCACCTCTGCACCTCACCTGGTCCAAGAGGGGTTCAGGACTTGGGCCACCAAACTCTAGGGCCTGTCCCTCAGAGTTCCTAGGCTGCTCCTAGTCCCTGCAGCTGCTCCTAGGCTATGCCAACCTCTGCCAGAGACCAGCTGTAAGGGTGTGAGTAAAGACAGGAACAGCAGAGGCCAGTAGAGGGAGTGGTGACAGGGCCAAGGGAGCTCTTGGGCTTGACTCTCAAGGCCTGAATCACTGTGTGTGTGTGTGTGTGTGTGTGTGTGTGTGTGTAATGGGAGTGGGGCTGGGAAAATTGGTGCCTTCCAGGAAGGAATGTCCTGTTCCCCCGCCCACAAAACCTTCAGGAGCTGCTGCTCCCAGTCATAGGAAGTAGACCATATAAATATGGAATAAATATATGACCAGTGACAGAGGCAAAATGTCAGAAAGCAGACCCCAGACCAGCTGGGTCTCTACTACCAGGACCCCAGGCTCAGGCCATCAATCACCCCAGGAGAAGAGATCCCAACCCCTACCAGGACCCAGTGAGAGGTAGACAGCACGATTGCTGAAGGAGCACCAAGGGGCCAGGTGAGGGAAGGGAGACTGGAGTACTGGGACAACCAAAGCCATCTCACGCAAGAACAAGTTTCTATTCCCAAACCACCCCCATCCCCATCAATGCTCAGCTCCCTTCCTGCCCCCATGGCTTCCCTCTGCTCAACAGAGAGCTGGAGGCAGGAGGGGGACTCAGTTTGCCAGACATGCTGCTGCAGGTCCCCAGGCCCCAGGGAGGCTAGCAAGGGACACAAACCCTTTGATGTTGCCACTCCTCCTCAAGGAATGCTCCTGCCCTCCCAACACCCCCAAGAAACACCCAGGCCGTGGAAGCACGGAGCAAACAGCTTCATGTTCTCGGGGCCTATCTGGAGCTTCTGTCCAGGGCCTCTGTCTGCAGCCCTCAACGGACATCAGTCGGGTAGCAGGCGACCCAGCTCTGCCTCATCCAGCCGGTTGGTGGCCATGATGTGCTCCAGCTGCTGCCGGTAGCGTGCCAAGTCCTGCATGAAGTGGGGCACCCGGGTATTATCCAGCACCCCATGGGGCCGCAGGTGGTCCACATCCTCATAGGACACCTGCAGGAGGAAGCTGGGCATCAGGTATAGGCAGCGGCCCCTGGCTTTTAGGTAGTGGGTTCCAGCCCACTGCTTACGGCTCACTGCCCTTTGCTCCAGGACTCCCCTCCTGATCCACAATTAGCTACAACGTTTTATACCTCTAGACTCAATCCTTGGTCTTTGCTCTTTCTCTCAATAGTTTCTTTTTGTCATAGATGCCCTACAACCCCACTTCTCTCTCTAGCCCAGCCTCTCCCCTCACCTCCAAACATGGACATCCAACTGCCTCCTTAATGTCTTCCCCTGGATAGCCCTCAGGGTGGCCCCATGTCCAACAGTCAACTCCTGAGTTCCAGCTTATGCCAGCTCCACCCTCTTCATAGTCACCCAGGTCAGATTCCAGGGAGGGGGCTTGGACTCTCACCCTCCCATCATGGTAGCCACGGAGTTAAAAGGATTCCCCTCTCTGAAGAGCTCTCCAGCTCGTCCCTTCATCTCCAACCCAATGGCCACTGCCTGGTTAGGCCAGACCACCATCCCTTCTGCAGGAGTGACAGGAAAGGCCTCCTCCATGCCCCTGCACTCCCTTCCCTAGTCCTCTCTCCAATCCACCTCCCATATGATGTCCAGAAGGAGCCTTCTGAAGCAAATATCAGTGTCAGTCCTCTGCTTAAAGCTCCTCCCACTCCCCTTTGCTTCAGATGAAGTCTGCTTTCCTCGGCCTGGCACAAATGCCAGTGCCAGGGAGTTGCTCCCTGGCCATTTCTGCAGCCTCCTTCCCCTGGCCTTCCCCTGATGGCTCCCTTGGCCTGGAATGCTCACCTTCTTTGAGATGCAGTATTTACATACACCTGCAGCCTCCGTTAAGCACCTGGTTTTGCTGCCAGTCATTTCATCTCCTGTTCTCACTTCCACCCACACTCCCCCCACCACCAGAGGCCTGGCACCCAGCCCTCGGTCTAGCACCAATCCGAGGCTCAGGGAATTCTACAGCGAGGCAGGGAGCTGGCCGGAACCTCTGAAGGTCCACAGCCCCTCACCTTGCCCAGTGAGGTCAGCAGCGGGAAATCGATGGTCTGGCGATGTCGCAGAATGCGCACGATGCCGTCCAGGTACACCTGGTCCTTGCTGAAACAACCTGGGAGCGCAGGAAGGCGGTGAGCCCCTCGACCGAGGCCCTGCCCCTCTCCCCGCCCCCACCCCGCTCCAAGCACCTCCCCTGCGCTGGCGCCCACCTGGCAGCGAGGTGTCGGTCTGGCCGCGCTTGGCGCGCACGCAATACTCCCAGCGCACGTCGGCGTCCTGCACGTAGCGCGCCAGGTCCTGGAAGAGCTGACGGAAGGACATGCGCGCGGCGCGGTGGATGGTGTAGTAGAGCAGCGCAGCGCGCCATAAGAACGGCTGCTTGCGGAACAGCACGCTGTGTAGGCTGGCCAGGCCCTCCTCCGTGGGGTTAGCCGGCCGCAGCCCGTACCGCAGCCGGCCCTCCGCGTTGTGCCACGGCTGGCGCGCGTTGTTCACGCCCCGCAGGTAATGGGTGCCTGCGGGGAAGGCGAGGGGAGGCGGCGCTGGGTAGGGCGTTCAGGGACCCGCCTGTGAGCCCAGTCCTGGCCCCTCTCCACCTGGCGGGGCTCTGGCCGCGACACTTCCATCCTCATGCTCCCAAACTCAGGCTCGCACAGAAGCTCTCCCAGCCCCAGGCAGCGTGAAGCTCCTCCTCCGGTGGACTCGCACCCAAGGATCCACAGAGGCTCACATACATGAATCCTCTCCCACCCATCCGTCCCCCACCTTACACCCACGCACCCACACACGTGCATGAACTCTCCCGAACTGACACTGCCCCCAGCCCTCCTGGGCACAAGAATATATATACCACCCTGCCCAACATCCTAGGTGCCCACATCATCTTGAACAGTCACGCTGATGCACCCGGTAAAAAACACCTCTTGCCCAGAGCAATAGGATTCTCGAGGAAGAGGGACAGACAGAGAGGAATAGCAGTGAGTGCCCTGCATCCTCCTGCCCAGCCTGGCCAGTCCCCTCCTAAACCAGGCGCCATGTGTCCTCAAGCCAAGTCCATTCCCAGGATCTGGCCTTCCATCCACCCTGGAGGGCCAGCGTGGCGGGTGGCCTGGTGGGACCCTGAGGCTTCTCCTTCTGGCCTGTCAGGGCCTCACCAGCCTTACCCCCACTGTCGAGAGAAGTCAGAGAGGAAGTGGAGAGAGAAAAATATACCCGAAAGGACCAAGAGATGAGGGCGAGCCCAGAGCATGGGCAGGCATGTTCTGGCCTACCTCTGTGAGCCAGAGGGCGGAGGTAGCTGCTCAGGAAGGGAAAGCCCTGACCTCAGAAGGGAAGGGGTGGAAACAAAAGGGGGAGTTATTGGGGCCCCTCCTTCCCACCCCTCCCAGCTCCCAGGCCCCTTTCATGCCTACCCATCCACCCGGATACCCACACCCTGACCTATCTCATGCCGCAGCATGCCCTCCAACCAGTACTGGCGGGCTCCGGTCAGGTTGATCGCCAATGTGGGCCGGCTGTTCTCCACCATCATCACTGCCTGGGACAGCAGGTCCTCACTCAGCTGCACCACAACCTGCAGGTGGCAGTGCTCTGAGCCATGGCCACCAGCCTGGGGCCAGGGTGCAGGTCGACCCAATGATGCCACAGGGCGGCAGGGCCAGACAATTGGCCAGGGCACCCGCGCTTCATCACCTCTGCTCAGAACCAGCTCCCACCTCACTGGGGCAGGGGCAGGGGTGGGTTATGTGTGGAGCTGGACCTGGGGTCACCCACAAGACACCCTGATTTGGGGCATGTAGAGGAAGGGCTCTGCAGGCAAGCTCACCTCCCCGACGCAGCCCTCCTTCTGCATGTATTTGCGCACAATGGACCATATCTGGCACTTGGTGAGCAGCTGCCCCCCGGTGGCAGCCTCAAAGTGTTCATAGGTTCCAAACTTCTCCAGAACAGCCTCAATGATGCCAACTGCCTGTACACGGGGCCACAGTGGCTGGTCAGGACAAGCCCCTTGGGTGGTCAGGGCCAGGGTATGGTGGGGAGGCTGGACTGACCTGATGGATGAACTGTCCAGAGGCCTCGCAGTACTTCTCCAGCACAGCTGTGGGCATGGGCTCCTGGTACTCGAATTGTGGATTGTAGGTGTAATGGGACTGGAAGAACTTGTCCCGCTCACGGTCCATATTGGTTGGCCGCAGGGCCACCAACATGCAGGGGCTCTTGCTGGCACTATGGCCTGCATCCCTTTGAGTCTTAGCAATGTGAGGCAGGGAGGCTGCAGGCCGCAGGGTGCCCCCACCTGGGTTCTGTCCCCGTCCAGGTGGAGGCCGTCCCAGGGTGCCACGTCCCCGCCGGCCAGTACTATTTACAGAATAGGTGCTCTCACTGCGACGCATGTGGCCACGGTGGCCCAGGTGCATCTGTGAGAAGGGCTGCTGCTCAGGCTCGGGCTGCAGTGCTGGGGGGACTGCCAGAGCCAGGGGCAAGGCCAGGGACTGAGACCAGGGGTACAGTGGTGGCCCATCTCGGTCTGAGGGCTTCAGTCTATGGCGCAGGGATGGGGGACTGGTAGGCGGGCTGGGGGGTGCCTGATCATACGCCTGAGCCCCGGAGTCCAGCACCATTCTGTCTTGGGGGTCACATCCAGCCGGGTCACTCCAACTCCCGACACTGTCGACCTCTGGGGACACAGAAGGGCATGTGGAGACCAGCATGAGTGGGTGTGACCAAACGACCAGCAGGCCCTGTACTCCACGTTGCCTCTGCTGGGCCCTTGGTGGGCCCAGGCTCTGCTACCAGGGGTCTGATTGGCTGCAGCGTCCATTGCTTCCAGCAGACTCACCCGAGTATGCTGGGCCGGGGGAAAGCACTTTTTTGTTTTTGCTCTTTGAGACGGGGTCTTGCTCTGTCACCCAAGGTGGAGTGTAGTGCAATGATCGTAGCTCACTGCAGCCTCCAACTCCTGGCCTCAAGTAGTCCTCCCGCCTCAGCCTTCCAAAGTGCTGGAATTAAACACGTGAGCCACCGCACCCAGCCGAAAGCAAGTTTTAAACACCCACCTAGATGGTGGTTACTGGAATCCTTTCAGCCTGAGCTCCTGAAGGCAAGGACTGAGCCCCTTACTCGTGATTCTAACCTCTGTACTCAGCACTCACTTAATCTGGGAGGTGGTACAGTGTGGCTTCAGCTGCCTGGGCAGATTAGGTAGGTGAGAAAGCCTCAGGGGCTGCCTTCTGCCCATGGCATCTTCTCAGTGCCACCGCTGCCCACCCATCTGGCTTTACCCACATCATCCTGCCCATTTGGCCTCAGTCAGTTTCAATGTCTGAGGGCCCCATGCTTACGCCAGTACCCCCCAGAATGCCTTCTCTCCTCTGAGCCATCTGTTGAAATCCAAGTTAGAATCTGCTTTTGGGGAACAGAAGGAAGCTTCAGCAAATCCAAGCCAATCCCTGGCTTGTCACCTATCTGAGGAATCTTTCCAGTGGTCATCCAAAGCGAGTGTCAGGGTGCTCACCCTGACTCTGTTCCAGGACTCAGTCCAATCTTGTCTCTCCCCAGAGACTGCCTAGAGAGGCTGCAGCTGCTGAGCTTCCTTGCCTGCTCAGCGACTCACTTCCATCACTTCCTACATCATCAATCTCTTCCTCTCTACTGGAGTCTTTCCATCAGCATAAACACATGCTGTTATTTCTCCATCTTAAAAAACAAAACAAAACCCTCACTAGAACCCACACTCCTCCAGCTACAGCCCCACTGCATCTTCCTCCGTCTGCTGCTATTGCAGCACATACCTGTAGTCATCTATACCCAGTCTGCAGTTCCTTCTTTCCTGTTCTCTCTTAAATACACTCCAATTAGCCTTTTATTCCCGGCACTCCATCCAAATTGATCTAATCAAGGTCACCAATGACCAGCAATGACCTTCATATTGATCAGCACCCGATACAGTTAATCACTGCATCCTGGAGGCCAGGCAGGGTGGCTCACGCCTGTAATCCCAGCACTTTGGGAGGCTGAGGTGGGCGGATCACCTGAGGTTGGGAGTTTGAGACCAGCCTGACCAACATGGAGAAACCCCGTCTCTACTAAAAATACAAAATTAGCTGGGCGTGGTGGCACATGTCTGTAATCCTAGCTACTCAGGAGGCTGAGGTAAGAGAATCGCTTGAACCTGGGAGGCGGAGGTTGCAGTGAGCCAAGATTGCACCACTGCACTCCAGCCTGGGCAACAACAGCGAAACTCCGTCTCAAAAAAAAAAAAAAAAAAAATCACTACATCCTGGAAACATGCTGTCCACTTGGTTTTCCAAAGACACTCGAACTTAGTTCTCCTCCTACCTTGCTGGTCATCCCTATCTCCCTGACCTCTTAACACTGTAACACTCCAGGATTTGTCTATGGAAACTTCTCCATTTATGTTCACTCCCTAGGTGTTCTCATCCACTCTCGTGGTTTTAAATACAGTAGCTCAGACTTCTTCCATAAAAACTTTAGACCAGTGTTGCCAATTTCGGTGCAATTTGACATAGTGTCTAGGCTGGTCTTGAATTCCTGGCCTCAAGCGATCTTCCCACCTCAGCTTTCCAAGTAGCTGGAACCAAAGGCACATGCCATCATGTCCAGCTTCAGTGCACTGTCGTCACTTGAATGTCTAACAGGCATATCAAACAGAATATGTCCTCTGTCTGGGATGTTCCTCCCCCTATATAATGGCATGGGTCACTTTCTCACTTTCCTCAAATCTCTGCACCAATACCATGTTATTAGAAAAGCCTCTCTAACACACCCTCTATAAAATAGTAAACCTCCTCTCCCCTCTCCACTATCTTCCCTTCCCCAAATTATTGTTCTCTCTAGCAGTCATCACCATCACTTCAGTACACTTTACATTTGAATGATAGGTATATTGATAGTTATCTGTTTTATCCTTTCCATCATTCACAGCTATGTCCCCAGAACAGAGAACAGTGCCTGGCCCGCAGCAGTTGCTCGATAAATAAATGAATCCAAGAGCCCTTCTTTCAGAACTAGAATTATTCCTTCCCTGCACTTTGCTTCCCTATCTAGACCTCATCTTCCCCCTCTCCACTCCCCTCTACCCTGCCTAATGACCAGCTGCTTGAAAAGACTACAGGTCCCAGGTTTCACTCCCTTTAACTAACTGTACACTTTTTTGGACTCCTCACCCCTTTACAGGCTTCTGCCTGGCCCAGTCCCCTCCAGCTCCCCTTCTTTCATTCGACATACCTCCTCGAAATTACCAGAAGACGCCTGTTTCTTTCACGTCTCAGGTCCTTCCGCCAAGAATGCCTTTGCAATATATTCCTGGAGCAAACTCAACCATTCTTCAAGGCTCAGTTTAGGCCTCACTTCCTCCAGGAAGCCTTCCCCGCATCTAGTGTCCCACTGCTTCGGCGACTTCTTTACTCAGAGCTGTCACTGTCAGAGCCTAGGTCCGTGTTCTCCCACCATCCCCTGAACTCCTCGAAGGCAGGAACGGGGTCTGATTCAACCCCCTGTACCAAGCACCCAGCACTAGGTGCATAATGAATGAAGGATGGATGGGGGAGGAGCCCTCGACTACTAAAGGCGGGGTCTGGTGACAAATGAGGGGGTGTGGCCTGTGCGGATAAGAAGCCCCGGGAGAGGACAAGGTGAAGAGCCAATGGGGAACCAGGAATTGAGGAGGGGCGTGACCTGTAGCCAATAAACGGTGGGAGATAAGGCGAAGGGCGTGTCCAATGGAGGGTGGGGCCAGGAGACAATGGAGTGGAGGGTTCTCCGGGAGATCAGGAAAGGTCGCGTCGCGCGCCTGCTCCCGGCGTTTGGGGGGGTCCGTCCGCGTGCGGTGCCCCCACCTGTTCGCCCTTTATCTTGCCGCCCGCCGCTCCAGCTCTGCTACACCAGCCACCGGCCGCCCGGCCGGCGGGAGCCGACGCCGATGACGTACGTCCTCGGGCGCGCGCACGCTCTTACGAAAGCGGGGAGCTTCTCATCAGTCTCCACGGCGGCGCGCCCCCGAAGCCGCTGGGAGCGAAGCCAGGCAGGGCTGAGGGGGTGGTGTTCGTGGTCCTGGGCCCGCCCCCTTCCCAAGGCCCCAGCGAGTTACTGGGCTTCAGGGGCTCCCAGGTGGCCAGGGCGGCCGAGACTCTTGCTCACGGCCTGGGCGCTGAGACGTGGGGGCGTAGCCCGCGGCCTCGGGAACGCAGTCCGCACAGAGGGCAAATGCCTGCATAGGCGGGGCGCAGCTCGTGTACCAGGTCGGGAGCCAGGATACTTTAAGCGTGTCACTGTGCAAGGACTCCCTGAACCCTCGTGGGCACTTTTATTCCATCCCACCTTCCCCAACACACACACACTCAGGCGTCCGGGAGCCGTGGTTTATTCTGAGAGCAGCCGGGCTCGGGCGCAGGACCCCGAGGGCAGGCAGGAGGCCGGCGCGGGCGCTGGGGCGGGCACGAGGCTGAAGAGGGCGCGGCGGCTAGCGCGGGGCGAGGGCGGCAGCGCAGCCTGAAGCGAGCTGAGAGCGGCCAGTTGCTGCTCCCGGGACAAGTCACCGCGCAGGCCCAAGAGGGCGGAGACGTGGTCCTCGCTGCAGGGGCACCAAGGAGGCGTGTCAGCCCCGTTCTCCCCGCCCTCCGGCTTCTCCTCCCTCCTGGACCCCCGTCCGCACCTCACGTCGGGAAACTGTTGCTGCAGGCCAGCCACCTCCAGGCCCAGCAGCGCGGGGTCGCGGAGGTTTAGCAGCTCCCTCAGGGCGAGCAGCACCGGCGCGCAGTGCGCGTTCTCCTCCAGGCCCTGAGCACGTCGGGCTAGGGTCTCGCGCCAGCCCTCGTCTCCCACCCAACCACTGAGACTCCCGCCCGTCTGCCCGCCAAGAAGCTCTCACCAAACCGAGGAAAAGCTGCTGAAGCTGGGCAGCATCGTGCCGCAGGCGCTCGGCCGCCTGGGTCCTCTCGTCCGCTCCGCGGCACACCAGGCGGCCTTGCATCAGCGCGCGCAGGTACTGGAGCACCACGGCGCGCTCGGCCTCAGCCAGTAGCAGCTGCGGGGAGGCAATCAGGTGGGTGCAGGTCGCCTCTCTCACCCGCGCCGCCCCTTCCCCAGCCTTTTCCCCCAACACACCTGAACCGTGGGGTTCCGCACGCGCCCGAAGTCCCGACAGAAGCGCCCCGCCCGTTCGCACACACTTTCCAGCAGCTCAGGGCTCGACAGCCACTGGCGCGAGGGCAGGTCCGCGAACAGGGGCTGGGGAAATGATCCAGACCTGGCATTGCCGCGGAGACCCCCATTGTACGCTGTACCGCCACCTCTCCACCTCCTTCTCCCATCCTGACCTGAAGGAGGCCTCACCTGGAGCTCCACCTGCAGCGCCTCCAACACCAGGCGGCAGATCCTCCTCTGTAACTTGTCCAGCGCAGCTTCCACCGGAGCCAAGGCCCCTGAAGGCGCCCCGTCCAGCTGCAGGACAGACACTGAGGAGCTGGACCGAGCAAAATTACGGCTTCAGGACCAAGGCCAAGGCCCGCATGGCCCTCGGTGGTCCAGCCCCTCCGGCGCCACCTTGTGGGGCAAGTGTTGATGGGAGGGAGCGAGAACAGCGGCTCCCTGCACTTCTGGTCTCAGGCATGGACCAGGGCTGGGAGGCGGCGCTCGGCGAGCTACAAAGGACACAGCCCAGCGGGGACCTGCCTCTAATTCGCGGTGCGACCTTGAGCAAAACATTCTTTCTGTTTCTGGTTCCTCATTCGTAAAGGGAGGGAACTATCCCAGTGAGGAGGGAGTAAAAATCATCACTAACTTGTTTTCCTTGCCCCCACCAAAAAGAACATACCACCCAAGAGGAAGGCAGTGTGTGTGTGTATGTGTGTGTGTGTACATACAGCTGTAACCCCAGATATTACTGGCACAGAGTAGGGCCTTGAAATATTTGCTGGACGAATGAGCAATTGACATCATGTGCCAGGCACTATGGTAGGCACTTGACATGCTATCTCATGTGATTCTCGGAACATTCCATTAGTACCCACATAATACTAATGAGAAAAGTGAGATTCAGAGAGATTAGGTAACCCATCCAAGGTCACATAACTAGTAATTAGCAGAACTAGAATTGGAACCCCAGGGCGATGTGAGTCCAAAGTCCCTAGTGTCCTAGTGTGGGCTGGGCCCATACACAATAGGTACTCAATAGGGGGTTAGTGAAGGTGGGGTTCCCCGGGGGCCTTCTGGTACCTGAGTGCTGACTGGTGGTTGAGGGCGGCCAGTAGGTAGGGCACATAATGAGGGACCATTGCTTTCCCCCTGAGGTGGTCTCGGGAGAATCGGATCAGAGCGTCACTGAAGCTGCAATGGGCAGAGGTGGCTCCTGGACTTGCTGCTATGCTGGCACCCCCACAGCCCCAGTCCCTGGTACTCCTGTCCCACCTCCAAGATACCCAAGTCCTTGTTTGAAAGAGCCCTTTCCCTGTGATATGTCTTATTCATTCAGAGTCCCTTTCGGCTGCCTGGGGAGCAGGGATAGGGATCAGGAATGGGTCAGTGGCTCGACAGACCTCCTCAGGAATATGCCCAGTTCTGACAGTGCCATGCCATGCACTCGCTGTTGTAGTGACTCACTGACCAGGCTGGCCACACGAATGTTCTCTTCCAGGATCTGCAGGCAGAAATGAGCAGCCATCAGCAAAGCCTCCCTCCTTTCTCTCCTCCCCATTGCCCCATGGAGGGTGCCTGCCTCTCTGGCCACTTCCCACCTACCTGCAGCACGATGGCTGGCATTGGTGAGTAATAGGAGCCAGACGGGTCCGTGTTGGGCCCCTGCTCCCGGCCCCACTCAGCTACCTCCCCATCCAGTGCATTCTGCAGCCACTGGGACACGCTTGCCTGGAGGGAGGGGCCAGGGGCAAAGGAATGTAGCAGGGATCTGACCCTGCCGGAGATGGGTAGACATTCCACTCTGCAGATAAAGGCCCACAGCAGATGCATAGGACTGCTCTGGACCTTTGCCTCAACTACTCACCTGGACGTTGGCCACAAATGTTGCCTCCAGCTGCTCAATGTTCTCCAAGGTCAGGAGGGGCTCCAGCTGCGACACATCAGCCTCAGGCCCCAACTCCAGGCTCCCCATCATTTCCTGCCTGGAGATGGGTGGCCTGGTGTCACACCAAGTCCCCAGCCTCTGATCCCCCACATCCCGCCGCCCCAAAGGCACTGACCCCAGGTATACATGCAGTGCCCAGTGCAGCAAGGCGAAGGCATCCGCAGCTTCCAGCTCAGGCCCTGCAAGGAGGTGCTGCAGGCTGCGGCGCAGACCGCTATGCAGTGTGTGGGCCCATAGCTGGACCACATTGTACTGCGGCGGGCAGCAAGGCGCTACTAGTGCCTCAGCTGTGGCCAACTCAACTGGCAGGGCCACTCGCAGAGCCTCCAGCCACCCTGGTAGGGCCCCTGGCGCAGGCAGCAGAGGTGACCCAAAGTGGGTCTGCTCCAGGCCCTCCTGTAGTGCCCTCAGACAGCGCTGCCGCCAGTCCCGGGGGACCTGGCCCAGGGGGGTTGTTCGTCCAGTCTCCACCTCCGCCACACGCACAGCAGCCACCAGCAGGGCTGGGTCCTCCCGTGCCAGCTTCCCCGCGGCCCCTGCAGCTGCTTCCACAGCCTGGCCCAGTGCCTCGAACAGAAGGTCCAGCCCCTGGAAGACTGGCAACTCCAGGCCTCCCAGGGGTGCCCACGTATCCTCTCGAAGCTGCTCCAGCTCCCGAAGGCTCATATATGCCTCCAAGAACTGTTGGGCATCAATCAGGGTCTGTGTGTGGGCCACTGCAGCTGGCACTAATGAGAGTGGAAAGGAGATGGCCCTGGGTCTCAGCCTTCCCACCGCCTCAATGTGTACGGCAGGGGATACTGAGGCCCAGGGCTGGGGTGATGTATAAAATATTTAATAACCAGTAGAGTAGAGTAAGCTGGGCACAGTGGCTCATGCCTGTAATCCCAGCACTTCGGGAGGCCAAGGTGGGCAGATCACTTGAGGTCAGGAGTTTGAGACCAGCCTGGCCAACATGGTGAAATCCCATCTCTACTAAAAATGCAAAAATTAGACAGGCATAGTGGCCTGTAATCCCAGCTACTTGCGAGACTGAGGCAGGAGGATCGCTTGAACCTGGGATATGGAGGTTGCAGTGAACTGAGATCGCACCACTGCACTCCAGCCTGGGCGACAGAGTGAGACTGTCTCAAAAACAAAACAAAACAAAAAATGAACAAAAAGCCATAAATACATAAAAAAAAATAACCAGTAGAGTACTGGCCAATCTAAGAGGATCTTGGCAATGTCCTGGTGGGCCAGAGGTCAACCCATGAGCTCATGGAACATGAGGAAGCTGAGGATCCCGGAGGGAAGGCAGGGGAGATCGGGGGGTCCTGCCAGTACTCACTCAGCCACTCTGTAGGGAAAAGTTTCAATATACTGATAACCAGGTAGCCAGAGTCATGTGACTGGGTGTCCGTCCTGACTCAAGCATCCCACATGTGGGAATCCCAGGATGAGTTGATTTGCACCCTGCCTCGTAGGCCATGGGAAGCCCGGGCTACTCTCTGGGAGGTCCCTGGTGTGCCCCTCTATGCAGTTCCCCATCTAGTGCCCCAGCCCCTTCATTAGGGATGGGTGTTTGTGGACTGACTATTGGAGGCTGAGGCCCAGGGTCCCTGCACGCTCACCTGCCCGCAGCCGAGGCAACAAGTGAGACATGGCCTGCAGTTGCTTGTACTGGGCAACCCGCTCCCGTAGGGGCTGCAGAGTCCGTAAGGCCTGGGACATGCCCTGGAGCAACCCACGGGCCTGGCTCAGGGCCTCCCGGGTTCCCTGCACTGCCTCAATGGCCTGGGCCAGCTGCCACACACCAGTCTGCACGCCTTCCAGGTACGACTGCACCACTGACTGTGGAGAGATGGAGCCAGTGAGACCAGGCCAGCCCTGCAGCACAGTCCCAGCACCGGCACCCCCCACCCCATGCCTACCTTGAGGCGTGCTTCCAGGGAGCAGGTACGCTGCACCTCGCGGCTGCGGTACTGGCCTAGCCTGGCCAGCTGCTCCGGCCGGTAGAAGATGCCCGAGGCCCACTTAAGCGCTGCACCCCGGGCCAGCTGCTCTGCCCGCTCCTGCTCCGGCCACTCAGGCCCTGGGCAGGAAGAGTCTGGGCAGCCGTGTAGTTAGGGAAGGAGGGCCCAGTGCCCCCAGTCCCAGCTTTCTTATTTATTTCTTTGTTTGTTTATTGAGATGGAGTCTCGCTCTGTTGCCCAGGCTGGAGTGCAGTGGTGCAATCTCAGTTCCCTGCAACCTCCGCCTCCCAGGTTCAAGTGATTCTCCTGCCTCAGCCTCCCGAGGAGCTGGGATTATAGGCGTGCGCCATCACGCCCAGCTAGTTTTTGTATTTTTAGTAGAGACAGGGTTTCACTATATTGGCCAGGTTGGTTTCGAGCTCCTGACCTCAGGTCATCCGCCCATCTTGACCTCCCAAAGTGTTGGGATTACAGGCGTGAGCCACTGCGCCCAGCCAGTCCCATCTTTGTTGCCATCATTCCTCCCCCAGTCCACCCAGAAGGTTCATACCAGGGGACAACTCCGGCTGCATCTCATCCTTGGCTGCTGAGTCCATTGCCGGCCTGGAGGAGCCAGAGCTGAGGTGGGCCCGGGGCAAGCAGGCAGAGTAGATGCCCCTCTGAGCTGCTGCCTCTGTCTAAGCCCTTCTGAGAAGGAGGAAGGAGGTTCTTCCTGGCCCTCTCAGGAAGTGAGAGGGAGGGGGTGTGATGCGGAGGGCACCTGGGAGGCTTTGCCTGCTAGGTTTCCCAGTCGTGCCTCCTGCAGATGTCAAGCGAGTCAGGGTGGGCACAGGCCTCCACTGGACCCTGGTCCTGCTCTGAGCTGCACAGGACAGTTTGATACAAAACTTACCAGATTTGATCAGGCGTCCAGTTCTCCCTCCACAAATGACCTTGGTCTTGAGAACAGCCCTCTCCCCCGATGCAGCTGGGCACGCCTGCCACTTGCTCACAGGGCCTGGGCAACTCCAGCTGACTCCAGTGTGCAGCTGAATTCCTCTCCCCAAAGAAATCTCTCTCCCACTCCCCAGCCCAGAAGCCCCTTCTTCCCACCAAGGCTCCTCCCTCCCCAAGGCCATCAACAGAAAGGAAGGAAGCTGAGTCGCTGGCATTTTATTCCCAACAGGAAAGAGAGTCTGCACGGAGGGTGGGGAGGGCTGGGCGACACTTCCCTGAGGGGTGGAGGGGTGGGGTGTACTTGTATTCAACCAGTCTTGACCAGCCAACCCAGAACCTCTTAGTGCTCAGGAGAGGAGACAGGGATTTGCTAGACTTGGCCTCAAGCTGGGGTGGTGGGCAGGGTGTGTAGATATGGATGCAGACGACATCAACAGCACAGGATGAAAACTGTGTTGGTCAGCCTCCGAGGAGGATGTGTACCTCTGCGGAGGAGTGAGAGGTGGCAGGCTGTTGTGAAGAGGGGTATGGTGGGGGATGGCAGGAGAGGGTCATGAAAGCTGTGGGTTTTTTTTGTTTTGTTTTGGACAGGGTCTCGATCTGTCACCAAGGCTGGAGTACAGTGGCACCATCATAGCTCACGGCAGCCTTCTGGGCTCAAGTGATCTGCCTGCCTCAGCCTCCCAAAGTGTTGGGATTACAGATGTGAGTCACCGCAACTGGGCAGCTGTGTTTATCTTGAGAGTTATAGGGAGCCAGGGAAGGGACTATAAGGTGGTAATAATTTAGTGGATGTTCAGTCCACCACCCAAATCCACCCTTCGGGACAGAAGCGCTCATTCTCCAGCTGCCAGGAGTGTAGGCTGCTGAGATCAATATTGGGGTGCAAAAGCATGGTACCATCACGTGAACATAAACTCTTCAGAAGTGCTACCCCAATTTCAGAGATCCTAGTGGCATAGGCTGAGGCCTATAATATAATTGCATCTGCCCAATTCTGCTTGTCTTACTCCCTTAAAGGTGTGGATCCTGACCAGGTGTGATGGCTCATGCTGTCATCCCAGCATTGTGGGAGGCTGAGGTCTGAGGATCGCTTGAGCCCATGAGTTCGAGACTAGCCTGGGCAATATAGTGAGACTCTCATCTCTACAAAAACTAAAAATAAATGAGCCGGGCATGGTGTGTGCATGCCTGTGGTCCCAGCTACTTGGGAGGCTGAGGTGGGAGAATCGCTTGGGCCCAGGAAGCTGAGATGGCATTGATCTTGCCACTGCAGTCCAGCCTGGGCAACAGAGTGAGACCCTGTCTCAAAAAAAAAAAAAAAAAAAAAGAAGTGTGGATCCCCAACAAACTTGCTGCAAAACCCTGTCTCGAGTCCCATTTCCCATAGAACCTGCCCTAAAAGAAACAATAATAAATAGTAACAATGTTAAAAGTAACAAAATGACCCTAGCAAACTTTCCTACATGCCAGAAATGACTCTGAGTGCTTTACTGATATATACACATAGGTAAATACGTTTGCATTGGCTGAAGTGTATATAACCCCATAGTCTCTGAGCACTGTAGCGGGAGGACAAGATGAGCGAAAGATGAGGCTAGGACCATGGATGGAGAGAGGTGGACAAGGGAGATATAGTTAGTGCTTGCTGTTTGGCAGGAAGTGAGGGACAGGAATAGATGGGGTGACCCCAAGACAGTAGGGCAACCTTTAGGAACAGGTTTGATGTGGCAGTAAAATGAGTTTGAAATATATAAAAGAATAAATAAAGAGAAAAAAATTAAAAAGGAACTGGTTTGAGGGAACAGATTGGATTAGTCAGGTAGTGTGGTCTTGTCTCCCGAGATGGGGACTGGGCAGAGTTAGTGATGTTGGGGCAGATTGGCAAGGAAAGTTCCGATGGCATCCCTTTCTCTACTGCCAGGGCTGCCCACTGACGCCCTCCTCATTCCTCCCTAACTTCATCCCAACTCCCGGTCTACCCAGGTAGTTTTCGTCTTATTTGGCGGCTGGACATTTGCTAATGGTCCCTGAAGTTTTGCGGTTGCACCCACAGACAGCAATAGCGCCGCGTTCCCTGGAAGACGCACGGGGCGGAAGCGGAAGCAGCAACGCTGGCTCCGGCTGCCGGACGGCCAGGAACGGAAGCGGAAGTGGCGGCGGCGCCGGCCTGGCCTGGCCTGGCTGAGGGGAGGCGGCGGGCGGACGCGATGGCGGAGGCCGGGCCGCAGGCGCCGCCGCCCCCGGGCACTCCAAGCCGGCACGAAAAGAGCCTGGGACTACTCACCACCAAGTTCGTGTCTCTTCTGCAGGAGGCCAAGGACGGCGTGCTTGACCTCAAGCTGGTGCGGCCCGGGCTAAGGGGCGACAAGGGAGGATGGTGGACCAGGCCTGGGCCGGTAGCGGGAACCCCGGGGGCGGCCCAGCTGGGTCCTCCGAGAGCCGGCCGCCATCGTGTGCTTTCTCACAGGAGAGAAGCCGGGGAATGTTTCATTCATTCGGCCGAGGCCATTGAGCTACAGCTATGGGCCAGGCTCGGGGCTCCAGGTGTTCGTCCTCGTGGCCCTTCCTGGCTGGCGAGGAGAAGAGCTGCCTATGGGACAGAGCTGCGGGCCTGAGCTGCAGTAGCGCCTGGCAGGCACTACAGGGTTGGAATCCAGGTTACTCCCTTCCCAGACCACGTCTCAGGGTGGCTGGGGGTACACCCGAGAGTGGGGCTGAGCATTCTCCACTCTGTCTGCCAGGCAGCTGACACCCTAGCTGTACGCCAGAAGCGGCGGATTTACGACATTACCAATGTTTTGGAAGGTATCGGGCTGATCGAGAAAAAGTCCAAGAACAGCATCCAGTGGAAGTGAGTGGGGATAGTGGGAGGGTAGTAGAGTCTCCCACACAGAAGTGTCGGGTGTGGGGTGGAGGGTGCCAAAGAAGGCAGGGGCCGTGGGACCCAGAGTTCTCAGCAGTCCCTCTCAGCCCCACTCCCTGGGCTCAGGGGTGTGGGGCCTGGCTGCAATACCCGGGAGATTGCCGACAAGCTGATTGAGCTCAAGGCAGAGATCGAGGAGCTGCAGCAGCGGGAGCAAGAACTAGACCAGCACAAGGTGTGGGTGCAGCAGAGCATCCGGAACGTCACAGAGGACGTGCAGAACAGCTGATATCCTCCTGGCGGTCCCTCCTGGGGGGAGTGGGCAAGGGGCCCTCTGGTTCAACTTGCCCTGGGCAAGCTCCCTGTTCCTCTTGGGAGCTTGTCTTGTAGCCCCTGGCCATGGCCCAGCCTCAGGCTCCCTCCTCAGAGCCTCTCCCCTTCCAGTCTTAGCCTGTGATCCCTCCCCCAGTGGACCTGAGTCCCCAGAACTTTCTCTGAGGGGCCTGTGTGTCAGACCTTGGCTAAAGAATTGGGTCTTTTTTGTAGTCTGCCATCTGTCACCACAGGGCATCGGCCATTCTCCTTAACCCTCACACTTTGGCCTACGTCACTCATGAGGACATCTGCAGATGCTTTGCTGGTGAGCAGAGCCTGGGTAGGGGTGAGGGGGTGGGCTGGGCTCAACCAAATCCCTGAGCACTGGGCTCAGTGTCTCAGGAGAGTTCCGTCTCTTAAGAGGGTTTCTGGGGCCTGCTCAGAGAGGAACCAGGCAGGGTAGGTCTTCTGTCTGAGTGTCACTGGGACCCTGTGGAGGTCAGCTATACCAAGAGGGTACAGGAATTCTGGAGTGGGTTCCTGGGTCTGTTCCCAACTGTACTGTTTCCTGGATTTGGCTTCTTGGGTATGATAGAGGTACAAGGGGGAGAAAGGGAGAGAGGATATGTGTGTATTTGCTTGTGTGCAGGCTCTTACATGCAGGGCATGGGGGTGCCCACCTCCAGCTTGTTAGTTTAATTGCATTGTGAATGCAGGATATGTTCCTTTTTTTTCTTTCTTTTTTTTTTTTTAAAAAAGAGACAGGGTCTTGCTATGTTGCCCAGGCTGGTCTTGAACTCTTGAGCTCAAGCTGTCTTCCCCGCTCAACCCCCTAAAGTGCTGGGATTATAAGTGTGAGCCACTGTGCTCCGCTGATGTGTTTCTTCTCCATCATGTATCCTCCTGACTGGTCATGGGAAAGGGATGTTGGCCTTGGCTAGAATACCTTCACCTAGGGAACAGCCATCGGTGGAGGAGTGAGGTGCCTGTGGCCAGTGATATTTGACTCCACATACTTGAACCCAGATTTCCTGGTTACTGACTCTGGGCTCTCAGGAAGAGAAGAGCTTTAGCTCTGCCCGGCCACCATGGGGAATGGGTGAGGTCCGCTGTCTAGTCCCTCAGAGACCATGATCTCCTGCCTTGCTCCAAAAGACAGGCACCTCTGTTCCCAGCTCAGATTGAGCCCATGGGCTCTGACCCATTCTCCGTGTCATTCTAGGAGATACCCTCTTGGCCATCCGGGCCCCATCAGGCACCAGCCTGGAGGTGCCCATCCCAGAGGTGGGTGCTTAGCCCAGGCAGGCGGGGTCAGCTGAGGGCGGGTGCTGGCTGTGGAGACTGATAAGTCCCGGGTGGGGCAGGTAGGGGAGGCCTGGAGTTTGGGGTTATCTAGGAGGATGGGCATCCTGGGTGGGAGAGGACACTGGTCCTGACAGAGTCGGGCAGGAGCCAAGCCTGCTTCCAATTCTACCCATCTCCCATCCCTTACCACCCATCTCTAGGGTCTCAATGGGCAGAAGAAGTACCAGATTCACCTGAAGAGTGTGAGTGGTCCCATTGAGGTTCTGCTGGTGAACAAGGAGGCATGGAGCTCACCCCCTGTGGCTGTGCCTGTGCCACCACCTGAAGATCTGCTCCAGAACCCACCCGCTGTTTCCACGCCTCCACCTCTGCCGAAGCCTGCCCTAGCCCAGTCCCAATCCCAGGAAGCCTCACGTCCAAATAGTCCTCAGCTCACTCCCACTCCTGTCCCCGGCAGCGCGGAAGTCCAGGGAATGGCTGGCCCAGCAGCTGAGATCACAGGTGAGGCACCATGGGAGCTTGTGACAGAGGCCCAAGAGGCAGTATCTCTGTGTTGTGAAACACCACACTCAGAGTTGGAAGAGACCCTTCAAGATGGGGATTGTCTTTTTCCTGACCTCCACCTAGCCTTCCCTTGCTATGGTAATGAATGAGCCTTTTTTTTTTAAATTGAGACGGTGTCTCACTGTGTCCCCCAGGCTGGAGTGTGCAGTGGCGCAATCTTGGCTCACTGCAACGTCCGCCTCCCGAGCTCAAGAAATTTTCCTGTCTTAGCCTCCCGAGTAGCTGGGATTACAGGCACCCACCACCGCACGCAGCTAGCTAATTCTTGTACTTTTAGTGGAGACGGGGTTTCACCATGTTGGCCAGGCTGGTTTCGAACCCCTGACCTCAAATGATCCGCCTGCCTCGGCCTCCCAAAGTGCTGGGATTACAGGCTTGAACCACCATGCCCGCCTGAATGGGCCCTTTTTAATAGGGAACCTCTGACTGTGGGAAGAGACATTGCTGGTGGCAGTTTTCTCCCCCAGATCCACATCCACTGGTGTCTCAATTGCCCTGGTAGCCTGTCTTGAAGTACGACCACAGCAGACATGTTGACCACGAGTCTCTTTCTGTAGGTCTTACGTTCCTGTCTGTCTCCTGTAGTGACAAATTTTAGGTTTACTTCCTCGGGGGTGACTGGCAATGCCTAATTCTCCTTGGGTCTGGAAACCAGGCTTGGGTCCTCCTGGGTCTGGGTTCCAGCACAGCCAGGTTTAACAACCTCTTCTTGACCTTGTGTGACTGGGTTTGGGGGCTATCATTGCAGTGAGTGGCGGCCCTGGAACTGATAGCAAGGACAGTGGTGAGCTCAGTTCACTCCCACTGGGCCCAACAGCACTGGACACCCGGCCACTGCAGTCTTCTGCCCTGCTGGACAGCAGCAGCAGCAGCAGCAGCAGTAGCAGCAGCAGCAGCAGCAGCAGTAACAGCAGCAGTTTATCTGGACCCAACCCTTCTACCTCCTTTGAGCCCATCAAGGCAGACCCCACAGGTGGTGAGTACCTGCCCCCTAGGGGCAGAGAGAGAGAGAGTCTAGCCTCAGTCCAGTCCTAGGTCAGAAACAATGGGGATGGAACCCAGCTCTCCCGTCAACCCTGTCGGACACGAGAGCTCTCTGCCAGCACCTCTGGGTCAGTGCTGGAGCCCCCTCTAGTACCCCATCCTAGGCTAACACAGAACTCCCTGCCCTCTCTCAAGCCCTTTCCTGCCACCCATTGGAGCACCGCCTCACTAATTGACACTTCTCTGTATCACTCTTTCTCATCTTCTCTGTCTCCTTTCTGTCTGGACTCCTTGAAAAAGTAACCTCCACTCATTGGTCTCCTAGTCACCTTTCAAGTTGCAGCAGTCACTCTCCCAGCCCCAGTGTTACAGCAGTGTCACTCTTGAGAAGCTACCAAAGGCCTGCCGAGCCCAGCAGCCTCCAGCCTGTTTTGCTGGTGCTCTCTTGGTCCGTGTCAATATTCTTTCCTCCTTTGGCATAATTATGCCAGCTCTTGGCTCTCTTGTTTCACTGGCTTCTTGAACTCTCCCTGGCGTGTCCTTAAACATTGCTGTTTTTGAGGGCTGTGTCCCATTCCACTCCTGGAGAGGGCTGTAGCTCTGGGTGAACGAATCCCCAGCCTCCGCCTGGCCTAGATCTTTTCCTGATACGCACTTTGGTGTCCACCTGCCGTCCTCTGTACATCCAATGGACACTTTATTCCTGCGTGTCCTCGACTGAACTTAGTTTCTCCCTGAAGCTTGCTTTCCACCTCTGCACACCCTACCGTCGGCCCTATTTATCCAGGCCTGATCCTTGGCTCTCACTCTTAGTTCCAGCTCCTTCTCCCTCCTCCTTGTGCTGCCCACCCCATGCCAGCTAAGCGAGGTCTGTCCCAGATGTCCTCTCCTATCCCCTGGTATCCTCAGCACTCAGGATGACCCCTGGCCACCTCTGTCCTGGATTCTTCAGCATCTTTCTCTTTACCCTGACTGACAGACTAATCTTTCTGAAATGCAGGCCTGACAGAAAAATGTGGCATTTCTCTGTTTGCAAAAGTACCTTTAATGACTCCCTGAGGGCCACCAGATAAGATCTGAACTCCTGAGCCTGGCATGTGAAATCCCTCATGGTCCTCTCTGGTTGCATTTTCTTCTGCTTCCCCTGTGTCCTCCTGGCCAGAGGTTTGTAGTGGAGTCATCACCCTGTAGCGCCACCACCTCTGCCTGGTGACCTGACCCAGGGTCTGGTCTCTGAGTCTTGCACAGAGCAGATGCTCAGCAAGGGTGGGACAGATGGGGTACCTTCCATCAGACAGGGGGTGCATGCTGAGCCCAGAAAGACGCTTCTGTGACCTTTCTGAGTTAGAAAAGCTGTACCAATCACTTGCAGTGGGCCTTTGGTGCCCTGGGCTCAGCACTGAGGAATTCAGGTTTAGCAAGTGAGGCCAACAGACAGTGCCAGCTTGGCCTAGGCAGGGCCTACTACATCTCCTCAGCTGTGTGGAGCCTCAGGGTGGGTGGTATAGGATCCGAGGAAGCCACGGGGCTGTAATGGAGCCAGGTTGGACCTCTTGTGTCCTGAGCATGGCTTTCTTGTTTTTCAGTTTTGGAACTCCCCAAAGAGCTGTCAGAAATCTTTGATCCCACACGAGGTAGGCTGCTGCATTCCTCCCTGGGGGTAGGGGTAAGGGACACAGCTCATTGGGTCCTACGGCTGTTTTCTTGCCCTTTTGAGGACCTTGTGGTGGCGCTTATGGTAACTGGGGCAAAGGGTGAAGTTCCTGATGGGCAGGTGGGGTTCCCTTTCCTGGACTTTGGTAGCTGGAGAGTTGGGAGCTGGAATGTTAGTAACTGAGCTCCCTCCATTCCCAGAGTGCATGAGCTCGGAGCTGCTGGAGGAGTTGATGTCCTCAGAAGGTGGGTGGCCCTGGAAGATGGGAGTGGTTGTGGGCAGGGGTTGGGCTGCTGCTAGGGGAGCCCTGGCCCAGGGCCTGAGACTAGTGCTCTCTGCAGTGTTTGCCCCGCTGCTCCGTCTTTCTCCTCCCCCCGGAGACCACGATTATATCTACAACCTGGACGAGAGTGAAGGTGTCTGTGACCTTTTTGATGTGCCTGTTCTCAACCTCTGACTGACAGGGACATGCCCTGTGTGGCTGGGACCCAGACTGTCTGACCTGGGAGTTGCCTGGGGACCTCCCCCATCCAACCCCTACACAGCTTGAGAGCCACAGATGCCTGGCTTCTCCAGCCTCCCCTCACCACACAGTTCTGGCCACAGCTCCGGCTCCTGTGCTGGCACTTCTGTGCTTGCAGAGCAGGGGAACGGAATCAGCCCCCATCACCGTGGAGCCAAAGTGTTTGCTTCTCCCTTTCTGCGGCCTTCCCCAGCCCAGGCTCGGCTGCCACCCAGTGGCACAGAACCGAGGAGCTGCCATCGCCCCCCCATAGGGCAGCTTGTCCAGCCTCACTGTCTTGCTCCTGCCAGCTACTTCCCCTAGGAGTGAAGGGTGGCATGGAACTGGGCACGTGCCAGCACCACCCCTAGCTTCCTTCGCTGTCCCCCACCCCCTGACCCTCCAGCTCCTCCTGGTCCTCTCACATGCCACCTTCTGCTGGGCCTTTAGCCCTAGAACCTGCAGGTGGTGGGGTTGGCTACCAAGAAGGAACAGAGGTCTCAGGAGGAGTCTGGGTGGTCCAGCCCTGAGGATTGACCCCACCTCCTGCTGCCCCATATCCTATCTTCATTTCTGCTTATTCATTTACCCTCATTTAGAGCCATTTGCAGAGATTTAGAAAGATTTACAGTAACGAATGGATTCCTATATAAAGATTATTTTTATACTTTTTGCAGCAAAAGGAAATTGTAATATTTGTACAGTGTCCAAGTGAATAAAAACCGTGCCTAAGGCTAGCTCTGATGTGGTTCTTTCGGGACCCTCCTTGGGACTGTGCTGGATTGGCAGTGTGACTGGGTGGGTCACCTTGCTGGAACCGGGGGTGTGGGGCGGCCTCCGGCAGCCTGCCCTCCCCACCCCCACCTGCTGCACGTAGGTGTGGGGCGGGGCCGCCTCGGCGGGGCGGGGCAGGCGGGGCGGGGCAGGCAGAGCCGTCCTACCTTCCTATCCCCGGACTCCAACCCGGAACTAACCTCGGCTCTCATGGGAAGGCCGCATTGCATGGCCAGGTCAGTCTGGGCCGCGAGTGCGGGACACCAAGGTCAGGTCTCGGAAAGAGGGAGGACCTCCTCGTCCCCAGGGGCCCCAGGCCAGGTGTGCCCTTGGCCGGAGGTGCACGGTCTCCGAAAAGTGCAGGTGCCCACGCCCCGGCTGGACCATGACGCCTCCGCGGAACGTGGTGAAGATTGCCATCCAGATGCGTGACGCCATCCCGCAGCTCATCCAGCTGGACCAGGTCACCTGGCTGGTCCCGCCTCCATCTGCCCCGCGGCCCCACCTCCCAGTAGCCCCCTGGCCCTCGGGGCAGCC
>NW_012105609.1:266501-326188 GCF_000951045.1 Mandrillus leucophaeus
GCTGCCCTCACCGACACCCCAGCTGATCAGTCCTCGGTGCCCCTCCCTGACCTCGCTGCCCTTTCTGCTGTCTTCTCCAGAACCGCGCGGAGATCAAGAATGGCAGCATCCTATGCCTCAGCACGGCCCCAGTAATCCCCCTCGCGGCCTGCCTACCCCATCCCTGCCCCTTTGCCCCAGGTCCGGAGGCCCCTACCCCGGAGGCCGCCGCCCCAGACCTGCCTTGAGCCACCTAGTTGACACCCGGGGCCGCACACTTCCAGGTCCCACCCTTACTGTGCCCAACCTCTTCACCTCTGTTCCTGCTTCGTTCCTGCCAGGACCTTGAGGCTGAGCAGCTCTTGGGTGGGCTGCAGAGTGACAGTCGTGAAGGGCGCCTGGAAGCCCTGAGACACTTTGTCCCTCTGGCCTCGGACATGACCTTTGCCAGGGAGGTCATCAGCCGTAATGGGCTCCAGAGACTAGGCACCATCATTGAGGATGGGGACGAGTGAGCACAGGGATGTGTGGGCTGGGGGAGATGGTGGGGCTTTCTGGTCCTGATCTGGTCCTGCTCAGCCCCAGATGTCCCCCCTCCAGCCTAGGAGAGGTGCTGGCCCTCAGCCTGAGGGCCTTCTTGGAGCTCATGGAGCACGGCGTGGTGTCCTGGGAGACACTGAGCATCCCCTTTGTGAGGAAGGTGGGTGGGCTTTCCTAGGGCAGCGGGTGGGGGCAGTGGAGCAGTGAGGCAGTGGTAGACCCGGGTTCCATGGGGGTGAGGTGGTGACACCCCCACCCCTTACAGGTGGTGTGCTACGTGAACATGAACCTCATGGACGCCTCCGTGCCACCCCTGGCCCTTGGGCTGCTGGAGAGTGTGACCTTGAGCAGCCCAGCCCTGGGCCAGCTGGTCAAGAGTGAGGTGCCCTTGGATAGGCTGCTGGTGCACCTACAAGTGTAAGCCTCTGGGGCTGGGGTCCAGATGTGGGGAGCAGGGCTGGAGCCTGAATGTTCCACTGAGCCCTCTTCTTGCCATAGGATGAACCAGCAACTGCAAACCAAGGCCATGGCCCTGCTGACAGCCTTGCTGCAGGGGGCCAGCCCTGTAGAACGCAAGGTTAGTGTCGATCAGTGGCTGGATGTGGACAGCACCCGGTAGGCACCGCCCCACCCTAGGGCGAAATAATCTAAGCCCCCTTTCTTTCTACCCTCTCAGCACATGCTTGACTATCTCTGGCAGAGGAACCTTCGCCAGTTCATCTATAAGGTAGGAGGTGGTGGGCCAGGGGCACCTCTCTGCCCCTCCCTCCCAGTGAGCCCTTGCTCAAACCTGGGTCTGGCTGTCTTGCAGAACATCATCCACAGTGCAGCACCAATGGGCGACGAGATGGCTCATCACCTGTATGTACTGCAGGCCCTCACGCTGGGGCTGCTGGAGCCGCGTATGCGGACGCCCCTGGACCCCTACAGCCAGGTGTGTGTCTTTAGTGGGGACAAGGCGGGGGTGGCTTGGAGTTTGGCCTTGAATCTATAATATTGATCCCTTCCCCTGCCACCCGACACTGACCCCAGGAGCAGCGGGAGCAGCTGCAGGTCCTACGCCAGGCTGCCTTCGAGGTGGAGGGGGAGTCCTCGGGTACCGGGCTGAGTGCTGACCGTCGCCGTTCCCTCTGTGCCCGAGAGTTCCGCAAACTGGGCTTCTCTGTGAGTATCCCCCCTACCCAACTCCCCAACCCTGCCTCAGCCCAGGGCTGTTGTTCCGGGGGGCTATGACCCTTCTTGAACTGCCTGTGCCCACTTCCCCCAGAACAGCAACCCAGCACAGGACCTGGAGCGCGTGCCCCCCGGTCTACTGGCCCTGGACAACATGTTGTACTTCTCCAGAAATGCACCCAGCGCGTACAGCCGGGTTGGTGACAGGGTAGGGTGGGGGGTGGCAGCATCCCCCAGGCAGGGTCCCCATGGGCTTAGCCGTGACACCTTGCCCCATTCTCTGCCCCCTCCAGTTTGTGTTAGAGAACAGCAGCCGCGAGGACAAGCACGAGTGCCCCTTTGCCCGGGGCAGTATCCAGCTGACGGTGCTGCTGTGTGAGCTGCTCCACGTTGGGGAGCCCTGTGAGTGGCCGGGACTGGGCACAGCATGGCTAAGAGCAGGGGACGGAAGGGCAGAGAGGGCCAGGGGCTGCATGCACTTTCTCCCTGAGCCCCTCCTGCCCCCCCGCTCCAGGCTCTGAGACAGCCCAGGACTTCTCGCCCATGTTCTTCGGCCAAGACCAGAGCTTCCACGAGCTCTTCTGTGTGGGTATCCAGCTGTTGAATAAGACCTGGAAGGAGATGCGGGCCACACAGGAGGACTTCGACAAGGTGGGTGGGGTGGGAGCTGGGAGGCCTGGGCCAGGGCAGGGGGCTGATCTGGGTACAGAGCTCAGGCCCTGAGCTGAGCTTGGGCGGCCCCAGGTCATGCAGGTGGTGCGGGAGCAGCTGGCCCGCACTCTGGCCCTGAAGCCCACCTCCCTGGAGCTCTTCCGAACCAAGGTGAATGCGCTCACATACGGGGAGGTGCTGCGGCTGCGGCAGACCGAACGGCTGCACCAGGAGGGCACACTGGCTCCCCCTATACTGTGAGTTTGCGGGGATGGATCTTCAGTCCTAGACCCACCTTCCCTGGTGCCCCCTGGGCTACTCCCCAAGTCAGATGTGCTCAGTGACACCCCTCTATCAGGGAGCTGCGGGAGAAGCTGAAGCCAGAGCTCATGGGCCTGATCCGCCAGCAGCGCTTGCTCCGCCTCTGTGAGGGGACGCTCTTCCGCAAGATCAGCAGCCGGCGGCGCCAGGGTCTCTGAGTGGGCATGGGTGGGGGGCAGAGGGCAGGCAGAGGGCGGCTGGCTTGGTGTCAGGACCTCTCAGCACTCTGGCCCTCTTCCTTTTCTCCACAGACAAGCTGTGGTTCTGCTGCCTGTCCCCCAACCACAAGCTGCTGCAGTACGGAGACATGGAGGAGGGCGCCAGCCCGCCTACCCTGGAGAGTCTACCTGAGCAACGTAAGGCGGGCAGGGGCGGGGGCCAGACACCTGCTCTCCCCAGACCGCCTTGGGCCCCGGGGCTGCCGGGGCCGCAGTGCTCAGCCCAGCCTTCTTCCTGCAGTCCCTGTGGCCGACATGAGGGCACTCCTGACAGGCAAGGACTGCCCCCATGTCCGGGAGAAGGGCTCCGGGAAGCAGAACAAGGTGGGTACAGCAGGCCGGGGGCTCCTTCCCACCCGCCTCTGCCTGCCCTGTCCTCTGCTCAGTGTCCCCGCTCCCTTGCTTCCCCAGGACCTCTATGAGTTGGCCTTCTCGATCAGCTATGACCGCGGGGAGGAGGAGGCGTACCTCAACTTCATTGCCCCCTCCAAGCGGGAGGTGAGTGTCCGCCAGGCTGAGGTCAGCAGGTGGGCAGGGGAGGCAGATGGGCAGACCCTCATGGCTCTGTGCCACCCCCAGTTCTACCTGTGGACAGACGGGCTCAGTGCCTTGCTGGGCAGTCCCATGAGCAGCGAGCAGACACGGCTGGACCTGGAGCAGCTGCTGACCATGGAGACCAAGCTGCGTCTGCTGGAGCTGGAGAACGTGCCCATCCCTGAGCAGCCACCCCCTGTGCCCCCACCCCCCACCAACTTCAACTTCTGCTATGACTGCAGCATCGCTGAACCTTGACAATGTGCCTGGCCACGGGCCACAGCTGCGGCCACTGCAGCAGCCATGAAGGGCGGAGGGTAGAGGAGTGCAGGCACCCTGGCCAGCAGAGACTGCTGCAGAAATAAAGTCTGCTTGGCTTTTGGGATATGTTGAGCCAGCTCTGAACCTTGTGGGCTGAGCCTGTGACAGTGACAGTCTTCCCCTTCTGCCTTCAAACTTAGCTGGTGGATAAGATGGGGCATCAGGCCAGGCCACAAACTTTGACAGCTGCGGTTGAGGGGCTGGTGTTTTGAAGCGGGTGGGGAGAGGATGGGACTGCTGCCCTTCTCCAAGATGAGTCCTCAGCCTCCCTCCATGCTGGGCCTGCGGGGAGGGCTGGCCTGTGGTCTGGGGGTACCTGCCAAGGGAGAGGCTGGGCTGCCAGCCTGCTGCCGGAGAAGTGGCAGGGCAGGAGGCACTGCTCCAAATGGATGCCTTCCTGGACAGCATTAACAGGGGCATAGTCTGGGAGCCATCTCCAGAAGGCTCCTGACAGTCTGACCTCAGTCCTCAAGCTTGCATGGCCCTGCCTGGTGTCCTCTGTAGGACTTGGAGGTCTCTGGTGAGAGGCCTGAAGGGAGAGGCAGAAGGGCAGGCTCAAGATCCCCAGGCCAGTGGGAGGATGTGGGCTGATTCTGACAAGAGCCACTTCTGTGCAGGAAGCCCCGGATTCTGATTAAAACCTAACTTAGGGCCGGGCTTGGCTCACGCCTATAATCCCAGCACTGTGGGATGCTGGGGCAGGCCAATCACCTGAGGTTAGGAGTTCAAGACCAGCCTGGGCAATATGGTGAAACCCTGTCTCTACTAAAAATATAAAAATTAACTGGGCATGGTGGCACACACCTGTAATCCCAGCTACTCAGGAGGCTGAGGCAGGAGAATCGCTTGAACCCAGGAGGTGGAGGTTGCACTGAGCTGAGATTGCACCACTGCACTCCAGCCTGGGCGACAGAACAAGACTCCATCTCAAAAAAAAAAATTAAAAACCTAACTCAGAACCATGGGTAGGGTGGGGGCCAGAGACAGGCCAGAGCCCCTGGGGGCAGAAGCAGCGAGAAGTATTGGGTCCAGCTGGAGGTTTGGTCACGGGGTAGAGGCTGTGGTCACAGACCCCAAGCCCTTGAGGAAAGAAGAGCCCGTCAGTCTGTGGAGTTCACAGGATAGGTTGAAGCCACCGCCCCTCAGACTTCTCCCTGCCATTCACCTCTTCTCTCCCCAGTGCCACCTCCAATTTCTTTTCTTTCTTTCTTTCTTTTTTTTTTTTTTGAGATAGAGTTTCACTCTTATTGCCCAGGTTGGAGTGCAGTGGCGTGATCTCGGCTCACTGCAACTTCCACCTCCCAGGTTTAAGCGATTCTCCTGCCTCATCCTCCCAAGTAGCTGGGATTACAGGCATGCACCACCACACCCGGCTAAATTTTTTGTATTTAGTAGAGACAGGGTTTCACCATGTTAGTCAGGCTGGTCTCTAACTCCTGACCTCAAGTGATCCACCTGCCTCAGCCTCCCAAAGTGCTGGGATTACAGGCATGAGCCACCGCACCTGGCTCCAATACTGTTTGTTTGTTTGTTTTTTGTTTTTGTTTTTTTTTAGATGAAGTTTTGCTCTTGTTGCCCAGGCTGGAGTGCAATGGCACCATCTCAGCTCCCCGCACCCTCCGCCTCCCGGGTTCAAGCGATTCTCCTGCCTCAGCCTCCTGAGTAGCCGGGATTATAGGCAAGCGCCACCATGCCCGGCTAATTTTATATTTTTAGTAGAGAAGGGGTTTCTCCATGTTGGTCAGGCTGGTCTCGAACTCCCAACCTCAGGTGATATGCCTGCTTCGGCCTCCCAAAATGCTGAGATTACAGGCATGAGCCACCGCACCTGGTCCCAATAACGTTTTTAACTGTTAACCGTCAACCTGGCTGATCTTGAGAACTGATGAAATGGCACTTCCTTTGGAGAGTGTGCTGGAGGGCACTTGCTCCCCCTCCCCCAGCTAAGCTTCAGATCCTTGGGCATCCAGGGCCTACCATGCCCATGCCTAAGGACTTCCCACCACAGTTGGAGCAGTCAGCCATGGAGTTCTAGGTGGAAATGGGGGCAGGGATCCCTGATGCTGTTGGCCTCCCTTCCCAACACTGTGGGCCAGGCCTGAGGAGGGAGTGTGTCTCGGGATTTCCTCCGCCTGCCCCAGGGCCACTTCAGCTGAAGTTGGGAGGGGAGGGGCCCTTTAGGGGCCTCCCTGTAACCGTCAATTATTCCTGCTTAATGTTTCCAGTCCCTTGTGCGTGCCACCATCATAGCAACAGCCTCCCGACTTCCTGCCTCCTGTCTTGCACTTCTAATCCTCTCAATACCAGCTACCCCAACTGCTTTCACCGATATAAATCTTATCATACACACACACAAACATCCCATATATTTGATGTCGCCCTATCCATGTCCATGGGTTAATGGCCACAGTTTCCATGACTGAACCTGAGTTGAGCCAGGTGAGTCACAGACATACCGTGGTTTAGCCCTTTCACCTGAGCACCTGTGGCTTGCAGTGTTCTTGATGCTTGGTCTGAGCTGGCATCCTCCCTGCCTAGACTACCCCCTCAGTGACAGCTGTGGCCTGCCTGTGTGCACCCCCACAGTGCCTTCTACCTGGATCACCCCCTTCCTTTCTTCTGGCCATTTTCACTGCCCTGATTCCTTCCTGGACCCTCCAAGCCCAATTTGTTGCTCCCTGGGCTCTGGTCCCAGGTGCTTGTCTCTCTCTTCACCCGCACCCTGCACGCTGGACTGTCCCTGCTAGCTGGCTTCTCTGCCTCCCCAGCTGGCCCTGGGGCTGGGAAAGCTTTGACCCCTCTGAATCCCCACATAAAGCACAGTCCCTGCAGGCACCGAGGGAGCCCTGGCTCGCTGCTACAACCAGTGAACACGAATACGGACGAGGTGCGGGGACACACCAAGGGCCAGAGCTGCCATGGAGAAGTCACCACCACCATTGAAGAGGCTGGACTAGGTGACCTCTAGTGACCCTCTCACCCAGAGATGCTGGCCTCTTTCATTCTTTTCCTCTTATTTCCCCCTCAGGACAGCCTCATTGACTCAGGCATCATTCATCGGTAGTTCCTGGAATCTGGCTGAGACAAGCACACAGCTTGTGCCTTTGCCTCAGGACACACCCAAGCCTGCGGGGTCTCCTACTGTGTGGGGAAGATGCTAGGAGTGTCAGGCCAGGGCGGGAGCCCCCGTGGGGCTGTGGGCCAGGCCTGAGGAAGGAACATGTCTCGGGGTTTTCTCTGCCTGCCCCAGGGCCACTTCAGCTGAAGTTGGGAGGGGAGGGGCCCTTTAGTCAGAATTTAAGACAAGGAGGTACTATCTGGAATGTTTAATCTTAGGGTTTACAACATAGACCTGGGCTCAGCTGCTGAAGCTCAGTGCACACAGGGTGCTGGGAGAGTCCCACAGGAGTAGGTGGAGCTGGGCCTTAGGTCTGAGAAGAGGGCAGGCAAGAAGCAGGGGCTCTGCTCCTCCCAGCACCAGACCCCGCCTGCTGGGGGCCTGGCCTCCCACCCAGGGCTTGGCCAGAGAGCAGGAGCCTGTGACAGCAAACAAGCAGCTAGCATTTCCAGGGGCCTGTGGCAGCCACGTGTAGCTGGAAAGAGGCTACTGTCAGGTGGTGTGGCGGGAAGTTCCCTCTGGGCTGCCTGGATTGGCCCCACCCCCAGTCCTAGAGGGTCTGCAGTAGAGGGAGGCAAGAGGCAAGCCAGGTCAAGGCCAGGGTTGGGGACTGGGGGAGTCAAGGAGGCTGTGCTGCAGGGCTGGTTACTGACCCGGCCTCAGAGTGTTAGGGTCAGGTCAGCCCCTCCCACGAAGCGGGACTGGACGCAGGACACCTGGGGCAGCTGGGCTTGGAAGCGTCTGATGGCGGCCATGTTGATGCCAGGGCACATGGCCACATCCAACACCCGGAGCTGCCTGCACGCCTGCCCAATGGTATCCAGTGTCCTGTGGGGAGGCCACTGGATGAGTGTCTGGCCCGGCGTGGGACCCAGCCCAGCCCCTGCACTGTGGCTCCATCTGCCCAGTGTCATCGGACACACTCACTGCTCTGTGAGCTGACTGCAGCTGGACAGGTTGAGGTGCTGCAGCCTCGGCCAGGAGCTGGCTGCCTGGGCCCAGCCCTTGTCACTGATGCGGCTGCAGTGACTCAGCGCCAAGTGCTCCAGGCTAGGACAGCCCCCGGCCACAGCCACCAAGCCCTTGTCTGTAAGTTCTGGCAACAGGCTCAGGGACAGCTGCCTCAGCTGGGGGAACTGGAGCACCTACAAGGATGGGGAGGGTCGGGGAGAAGTAAATGCCACTGGAGCCCACAGTCTTGGCCTTTCCAGATCCTCCCACCCCAGCCAGGGCATGACTAGAGGCAGCAGAAGCCAATGAAAAAGGAACTCCAAGGTCAACTTTTTTCCAAGCAAAAAGTGGGTTGGCCCAGACCCCTGACTTAAGCCCCAAGATCCTCAGCCTACCCGCACCCGCAGCCCCACACCTTGGCTAAACTGGCATCAGTCAGCTTGCTGCAGGCTGTGAGGTCCAACTCCTGCAGGGCCCGAAGCATGAGCAGGGAGGGGCCCTGTGGCTCGGGACAGGGGTCCTTGGTGCCTGAGGCCTGATGCTCCAGCTCTGGGCGTGGCTGTAGGAAGAAGCCCTTGCTTCTCAGGTTCCTCCTGAGTTTGCCCTTAAATGTTCCTACAGAGAGACTTGGAAGGGACAGGAGGGCAGCTGAGCCCAGGGGCCACCCCATCCTCCCAAGACTTCGAGGGTCCCGCACCTGGGTCCCCTGCACAGGCTCCTCCAGCCCCAGAAGCCCCCAGTCACACAGCTCCCTGCACCAAGCCAGGCGTAGGACTGAGAGGTGGGTGAGGTAGGTGCAGATGGCCTGCAGGGTCCGGTTGGTGAGGGCCACACAGGAGGACAGGTCTAGCACCCTGAGGCTCAGGCCCAGCGCTGGGATCATGGAGAGCACTGAGGCGTCCTAGGAGGGAGGAAGGGAGGAGACAGGATGGAGCAGCAGCTGGTTGCCTATGCCACCTGGCCTGGCAGGGGTAGCTAAGAAGGGTCTGTTCAAGGTTCTCACCCCACAGGCAGGAGGGAGGGAGGGGAGCTACCAGAGGGTCCAAGGAAGGAAGCAACATGGTCCCTGTGCTGGTAGTGAAAGGTGGGGGTGGGCAGGGTGGGCCATGGGGGTTGCTGCAGGAAAAAGGCCTGGACTGTGGCTGGGGCAGGAAGGATGCAAGTGGCAGGGCCTAGGGTGGCCACCCTGCCTATGCTCCCAGCCCCTGCCAAAAGAGTGAATGAGGCCACCTCAGACCACAGCTCACTGGACCAGCCAGTTGACTCTGCTAAGCCAATCGGAGTCGCTCCCTCTAGAATTGGAACCAGAAGTATGAGATGGAGGTAGAGCTGCCAGCTGACAGGGCAGTTAGGGATGGGGAGCAGGAGCTAAGGGCAGAGTAGAGGAGGCTGGTTTGTAGAGAGATGCACAGAGGGGAACTTCGTACCAGGCTTCGTACCAGGTGCTACAATCTGTTGCTTACCACCTGGGCCCACACCTGCAGAGCTTGTCCCTGGGTGGAGGCAGCCCCACAGAGGCCTCCTTTGTGGCCCTGATCCTGGGCTGCCCAGCCCTGTGTGTCCTTGATCTCAGTGGCTGCAACAGCCTCTTCACCTCTGGCACACTGCTGGCTCAGCCCGAGATGGCACAGAGGGACAAAAGAACGTGAGGCCTGGAGGCAGCAGCTGAGAGGACACGGGGATGTTGTACCACATATCCGACATGCTTGGTGCCAAAGAGAAGGAGGAGTAAGGCCAGGAAGAGAGACACTTGGAGGGTAACAAGGTGGAGAGATGGTTTTTAGGTTGGGAATGCCCTGGTCAAATGGACAGGCTGAAGAAATAATCCACTAAAGAGGGACAGACTGACACTGCCAAGACAGGGGCGCCACCCAGAGGGACAGCGCTGAGCCCCGCTAAAGGGCCTGACCTTGGCTACGAAATGACCCTGCTGCTCCTGTCACATCACCCTCACAGGCCCTGCCCCAACACCTTCCTCAGTGCTCCTTCCCTGCCTTCCTTGCCCATCACCCCCTTTCTTCAGCCCTCCCAGCTTCGGAACACTCGTCCTTAGCGCCCCTCCCCAGACCACATGCACTTGGCATGTGAGCTGTTGGCCGCCTCGTGGGCTGGGTCACCTTGGCCACTTGGACCTCCTAGGCCCACAATGGGGGCTTTGGGGAGATGTGCTGGCAGCAGCAGCAGCTGTCTAGGCTCTTGTCCTCCTCCAGATTGGGTCCCAAGTACATTTCTAACTGCCAATCATAGGCATGAACACTGGGGAGTCCCTTCCTGGTGCCACAGGCCCACCACCACCCCAGTTCCCCCTCCCGCTGTCCTCAGCCCTGGAGAGGAAGGAAGGGGATGATGGTGAGCTCACCTTCAACGAAGAGCAGTGGGCCAGGCTGAGGGAGGCCAGCTGGGATGGAGCCCCGTGCACAGAGCCCAGGGCCTGGGCCAGTTCCCGCCCTCTCACCAGGCAGCACTCGGCCATGTTGAGGCTCTGCAGCTCCCGCAGGCCACCCAGAGCTGTACATCCTGCGTCTGTCAGCCGCTGCAGCTTCCCCAGGCTCAGGCGCCGCAGGTGCCGCAGGCCCCGGCTCACGGCCAAGAGCGCCCCATCAGTCAGTTCTGAGCAGCCGCTGAGGTCCAGGGAGGTAAGGCCTGGTTGCTGGAAGCACAGGGTAGCCACAGCCTCTGTGGAGAGGTCCCGGCAGCAGTGCAGGCTCAGCTCCTGCAGTTGCAGCCCAGCTACCTGGCCCAGGGCCTGCAGGGCCTCGGGTGGTAAGCCAGTGCCACTCAGGTCCAGGGCACGCAGCCTGCCAGCCCGCTCTTGCACAAATCGCAGCAGGTTGCGGAAGGAGAACTGGGAGGGAGAGGAGTCTTGGGGGCTGATGGAGCCTCGGACTGGGCCTAGCTCGAAGGTGAGGTGGCAGTATGCCAAGGAGAGGCGCTCCAGGCTGGGGGCACAGCTGCTGAGCCGGTTGAAGCTGAGGTCAGCCAGGTCTCGCAGGCCAGCCAGGTTGAGCTCACGGAGGCCACTCAAGGCCTGCCGGACGCTCTGTGCCATCTCGGGCTGAGCCAGCAGTGTGCCAGAGGTGAAGAGGCTGTTGCAGCCACTGAGATCAAGGACACACAGGGCTGGGCAGCCCAGGATCAGGGCCACAAAGGAGGCCTCTGTGGGACTGCCTCCACCCAGGGACAAGCTCTGCAGGTGTGGGCCCAGGTGGTAAGCAACAGACTGTAGCACCTGGTACGAAGCCGGAGAGCCATCCACGTTGGTCAGGCTGATGCAGCAGATGCCCCTGAGGCCCAGGCTCTTGATGGCCGAGAGGGAGGCAGACGACACTGGGATGTTGTATCGTACATCTGTCTATGGAGCAGCAGCAGGCTTCGGGGTAGCCCTCTGGCTTCAGAGGGTGCTGGGCATTGGGTTTGGTGACAAGTCACTGGCCAGAGGTTGAGGGCAGGTCAAGGAAGGGCCCTTCCACAACGGGGACCCATCGTGGTGTGTGGTATCATGTGTGGTCAAGTTGGGCATGGGTAGGAAGTGGGAGCTGAGGTTCAAATGAGATGACCATCAGAGGAAGGCGGGAAGGTTAGTGATGGATAGGACGGGATGCTGAGGGAGGGGCGGGGACAGAGTGGGGAGTTGGCATGCTGAGCACAGGAGGGCTGAGATGGGACCTAGAGGAAACCCAGTGAAGTCCCCAGGGCGTGGGAGGGCAAAGTATGCCAGACCCCAACCTTTGGGACTTTCAGAAGGAGGCCCTGAGATCCATGGACTCAGCCTCCTACTCCAGGGACTTGACATGAGCTAAGCAGCCAGCTTCCCCAACTTTCTAGAGAGGATAGCCCTCTGAAGAGTGGAAGGCGAGAGAAGTGAGGTAGGTGTCACTCACCACAACCCTCTATGGCCCAGGTGACAGAGGTCTGGGGCAGGCAGTGAGGCCTAAGTCCCCTGGTGGCCTGAGAGAGTCTGTCACATGAATGTTTGCAAAATGTATTCTCTGTTTAAGCAAAATGTGAAAACTGTATTCTGTGTTTAAGCAAAAATGTGTGCATGTGCATATATGTGTATGTGTCTGTGTATGTATGTGCATGTACATGTGTGTGCATAGAGCTGCCTGGTATTGGGCCCTGGATGCTCCAGCATTCAAGATGTGCTTGTGATCCCTGCAGCATATCTCCGGAGAGGACATCTATCTGTCAAGGTAAGGACACTGAAGCCTCCCATTTCCGTGCATGGGAGCTAACAGAACACACCTCACCCGTGCCAAGGAAGTTGAGCTGGCTGTGTGTAGAGAAATAGGGGAGTGAGAATGGGGAGTGCACAGTTGGAGCCGGGTGGGACCCAAGAGACAAGCTCAGGGCTACATGGTGGGAATAAGTTGGCTTGTGCAGGCATTTAGGAGCTCCCAGCTAAGGAGATATCTTCAAATAACTTTTCCTGATATTGCACTGGAGTGAGCCAAAGGGAAATTGGTAAAATTTGTGTAGAACAGATCTTTGGGGAGAGGGAGAGGAGGGCTTGGATTCTAAAATCCTTGCCCCATCTCCCTACCTCTTGCCCATGTTACAGGCAAGTGGTACTCAAAGAGGGCTCTTGTATGAATCAACATGGTCCTGATGCAGAAAAGAAAGCTCCCCTAAACCTGTCTTGTCAGTAACTGCAAAAACAACCTGCTGTTCCCTGCTGGTACCCCACAGACCATCATCAAAAGGGAATCCAAGCCAGGCATGGTGGCTCACACCTGTAATCCCAGCACTTTGGGAGGCTGAGGCGGGTGGATCACTTTAGGTCAGGAGTTTGAGACCAGCCTGGCCAACATGGTGAAACCCCATCTCTACTAAAAATACAGAAATTAGACTGGGCGCGGTGGCTCACGCCTGTAATCCCATTACTCTGGGAGGCCAAAGCAGGCAGATCACAAGGTCAGGAGATCGAGACCATCCTGGCTAACATAGTGAAACCCCATCTCTACTAAAAATGAAAAAAAAAAATAGCCGGGCATGGTGGCAGGCGCCTGTAGTCCCAGCTACTTGGGAGGCTGAGGCAGGAGAATGGCGTGAACCCGGGAGGCGGAGCTTGCAGTGAGCCGAGATTGCACCACTGCACTCCAGCCTGGGCAACAGAGCAAGACTCCATCTCAAAAAAAAAAAAAAAAACAGGAATGCAAAAAGTAGAAGTGACTCACAGGATGTGTTCCTGCAAGATGCTTATCAACAGGATTCTCCTAAGAAACACAGGACTCATTCCCAGGTGTGGAGAGACCAGCCTGGCTTCTGCCAGAGAGAAGTGGCACCCATGGCTGTAATGACAGGAAGGAGCAGTGTAAGAGACAGGAACCAGCTCCTGGCCTCTTTCACAGGAACCAGGGGTCAGCCAGATTCCCCTTCCAGCCCCTACTTCTGGAACATGGTCATTCCAGATGAGAGGGGCACTCACCACAGGTCTCCTCGTGGGCAGTGGATCAGGGATCTCAGGTGAAAGGGAGGCTGGGAAGATCCCACTGTGTGAGGGTGGAGAGGGCAATAAAACATCAGAGAGGAATGGAGGGCATACCTCCAGCCATTCCCAAGCCCTGCAAGCTAGACAACTCCATCGGATGCAGATGAGAGGAAACTAGCTGGGGCAGCTGGGGCAGAGCTGGCTGTGAGGCAGCACCTCCTTCCCCAACTCACACATCACTGAGGAACCCCTGAAAGTCCTGCAGGCCCCAGCTCCGGCGGCACAGCACCTTCAGGGGCTCAGCCTGACTTCTTTCCTTCCCTTCATTCTGGAGCCTGGCTGGCCAGGAAGGGTCTCTTCTCTCCCACTGCCTCCCTATGAACCAGGCGGACAAAAGACCTTGGAAGGCTCTGGCAGTGCCCCCAGGGCCCAAGTCCAGGGCTGGCTCCTGGCAGCAAGGCCACCTGATAAAGAAGCACGGCTTGGTTTAAAGGACTTCTAGCTCTGGGGGTACAGAAGAGGCTTGAGACCATTTCCGGGCCCCACCGTTTTTGCTGGTGGGATGGGAGCAGCCTCTAAGCCACCTCAGAGGTGCCTCCTAAGGTCTGCTCCTGAGGTCACCTGCTCCTGAGGTCACGTGGATTTAAAACTGCAGGAGTTGGCCGGGTGTGGTGGCTCACTCCTATAATTTCAGCACTTTGGGAGGCCAAGGCAGGTGGATCACAAGGTCAGGAGTTCGAGACCAGCCTGGCCAACATGGCGAAACCCTATCTCTACTAAATATACAAAAATTAGCAGGGTGTGGTGGCAGGAGCTTATAATCCCAGCTACTCGGGAGGCTGAGGCAGAAGAATTGCTTGAACCCAGGAGGCGGAGGTTGCAGTGAGCTGAGATCGTGCCACTGCACTCCAGCCTGGGCAACAGAGCAAGACTCCAGCTTAAATAAATAAATAAATAACCTGCTGGAGCCCAGGAACATCCTTTCAGGGATATTTCTCTGTGTGAGGGCACAGCAGCAGGCTGAAGCAGGCCTTCTGGGTTCTGGACTTTGGCCCTGGTATAGGACACCCCCTTCCTGGGCCCTGGGAAGATGCTTCTAGACCCACCCAAAGAGGACTGCATGGCCACATGCTCTAGCTCTAGCTGCCCCGTCTACAGAGGGAGCACCTTGCCCCCTGGTGTCCTCCCTTCCTGATGCTGGCCTCTTAAGAGTAATCGCTGGCTGGGCATGGTGGCTCATGCCTGTAATCCCTGGACTTTGCCCCAAGGCGGGCAGATCACTTGAGGTCAGGAGTTCAAGACCACCCTGGCCAACATGGTGAAACCCCATCTCTACTAAAAATACAAAAAAGCCAGGTATGGTGGCAGATACCTGTAATCCCAGCTACTCTGGGGGCTGAGGCAGGAGAATCTCTTGAACCTAAGAGGCGGAGGTTACACTGAGCCGAGATCCTGCCACTGCACTCCAGCCTGGGTGACAGTGCGAGACTCCATCTCAAAAACAAAAAACAAAAAACAAAAAAGAAAAAAAAAAGAAAAAAAAAGAGTAATCGCAAAATCATTTGGGAAATGCTCTGAATCTGCTACAAGTGATGTATGTGCCTTTTTTTTTTTTGAGACGGAGTCTAGGTCTGTCGCCCAGGCTGGAGTGCAGTGGCCGGATCTCAGCTCACTGCAAGCTCCGCCTCCCAGGTTCACGCCATTCTCCAGCCTCAGCCTCCCGAGTAGCTGGGACTACAGGTGCCCGCCACCTCGCCCAGCTAGTTTTTTTTATTATTTTTAGTAGAGATGGGGTTTCACCACGTTAGCCAGGATGGTCTCGATCTCCTGACCTCGTGATCCGCCCGTCTCGGCCTCCCAAAGTGCTGAGATTACAGGCTTGAGCCACCGCACCCGGCCTGATGTATGTACCTTGTCTGTGGGAGACCAGGGTTTTGTTTTACCTAGTGAAGCCCTGAACTGAGACTGCAGGCCTGTGTACAGACTTGGAAAGCCATGTGACAGAGAAAATGGCCCTTCATCCTGCCTAGTACAGGACTCCAAAGCTACCATGCCTGTTCTCCAGGAGGCCGTTGGGAAATGTATGCCCTGGCACCCAGGGCATTGGTCTTTAGAGAGGAGTCAGACTGGTGGGTCATACAGAGGCTGCTCCAGGACTTCATCAATCCCTCCGGAAGGGGAGGGCGCAAAGAGCTCTCTTCAGCTATTGCTTCATGGGGACCAACCAGCAGCAGGTAGCCAGGGCTCCCCACAGGAACGGACAGGGCCGGTGTATATGGAGGGTGCTGCCTTTGCCGGCATCCTTGTTTGAGAAAATTGGGATTAAGGGAACAGCTGGGACTGGTCAGGGACAGTAAGTCCCCAAGACCAGTGTCCTACCCTAGCTGGGCCTGTGTCTTCCATAGCACCTAACTGGCACCTAACTGGTACTGCCTCAGTATCCACCTGCCCATGCCTGAGCCCTGGGAGATGGTTCCTGCCTGCAGGGTCCCGCAGGTGCTCTCGGGCACATGGTAGGGGTGATGCCAGGTACCTGTGGCCTGGCCTCCCAGTGCTCCCAGCCTAGGTGGGGCTGAGTTTTGCAGAGGCACTAAAGGGTCTTTGTCAACATTCCTTTTTTCTTTTTCTTGTTTTTGGTTATCCCAAGGCTCTGTCATCTGTCTCTGTCCGCATTCTATCTGGAGAGCATAGTTGCCTGGAGCAGCTCCCGCTCTAAAACACTGACTCTGGCTTCCATCTCCTTCCTCCAGCCCTCACCCCTCCTCCAATCCTATCTGCGCCTCAGGGCCTGGCTGCCCCCCTTGGGCTCCTCTGACTGCCCCGTCTTTGCTGGGCTCCATGAGGCTTTGCCTGTGATGACATCTCCTCGGGGTCCTTGTTGCCCTGCCTCAGTCATGCTGCTGTACCCATTCTCCTGGCCCGGCCAGGACTGGTGAGACCAGCTGCCTCCTCTGAGTCTGTACCAGGGATACAGAACTCCGCCCAGGAAGTCATGGCCTCCTTGCTCACTTCCCACCCCAGACAAGTTTTCTCTCCAAGCCCCTCCCACTCCAGCTCCTGGCCCTACTGATACACCCTCCCTCACCCAGGATTCTCAGAGATGGCCATCAAGTGGGAAGTCCCTCCCTTTCCCCTGTTCATGTCCACCAGCTGCCTCCAGGCAGGGCCCATCTGAACTTTCCTCCTTCTCCTGCTCTTTTGCTTCCAGAAGACCTCTTCTGGCCTCCTTTACCCACTGCACCTCCTCTGAGAACCCTGCTGTTTCTTCCTTTCCACTGCTCCTTCTTCAGAGGCCACAAACACCCCAGAGTCTTAAACTGCAAATAAAAGCCTCCTTTCATCCTGCACCCCCTCCTCTTGTCTCTCCTCTCTCCCCTCCCTCTACAGCCACACTTCTTGGAAGCACACAGGCACAGGCATGCCTGCTGTCCGGCCACTTGTTGCCCTTCGCCTCACCTGCTCACTCCTCCACCTTGGTCCCCACAGGATCATGCATTCCTGGCAATGGCTCCCTTCCAGCAAGGTCACCAACATGTGGGGGCTTCACCTCAGACCTCCCACCACGGATCTCTCTGCCATGTCTCCTGCTCTGCATGGCCAGCAACCACTCCCCTTGATGCCATCTCCCACTGGGGTTCTGCAACTCTGCCCTCCTGGCTTTCCTGCTACCTTCTAGCCTGCTCCTCTTCAGGCTCTTTTGGGGTCAGCAAAGAACAGAGATCCAGTCCACAGATGAGTGGGTTCCCCGTGGTTTGTTCCACCCAACAACACACATACATGTGTGCACGCGCACATATGCACACGATCTTTGCGACCCTCCAAGTGTACCCTGGCCAACTGCATTTCGCCCCATGGGGCCATCATTCCAACTACTGTCTTTCCGATCCACATCATTTTCCTGAACACCAGACCCTGGGAGCCAAGAGCCTGATTGACCTCTCTCCAGAGGGAGATGCGGCATGCCCAAATCTGAATTCATCACCCCATCCTCCAACTCTGCTCCTTTTAAACTCTCCCCACCCTCTATTCAGTCACCCAAGTGGGAAATTTGAGAGTGATTCTAGAATCCTCCCTCACTCCCCACATCCACAATAACCCAAGTCCCTTCTACTCTGTTTTCCTAATATGGTGCAATCAATCTGTCCCTCTGCTCCAATCTCACTGCTTCTGCCCAGTTGAGGTCCCCTTACTCTAAGCTCAGATGATGCCAGCTTCCTCCTTATCAGGTCCTGGCCTCCAGTTTCTCTGGCTCCAATCCACCCTGGGTTTTGTCACCGGGTGACCCTTCCAAAAGGCGATTCTGCCTGTGCTTTCCAGACCCTCTGCCAGTTCCGCACGCCTCCGGGACACAGGCTAAGCTTCCTAAGCAAGCATTCAAGCCCTTCTAGGACCCAGGGCTTCAGTCAAGCTCTTCCCAAGCCCGTTCCCTTTCCTCCTAGTCCTGGTTCTGAGGCTGCCACTTCTGACCACTGTCCTGTACTGCACACCTCTGCTCAGCTGCTTTTTCTGTTCTAGGGGGTCCCACCCCTCACCTTCTCCTATTGGTCTATTTGGCGAATGTTTATTACTCTCTCGAGTCTCAGGCCAAACACCTCCTTCTCCATGGAGTCTTTCCTGATCTTTTCTCTGCACCCATGATGTACCTCACACAGACTTCAAATGCAGCACCCCAGCCTCTTTTGACTCATCTGTGCTCACTACACACTCCCCAGCCCTGTGCCTTCCTCAGTTTTGCCTTGCCAGTGCCCAGCACAGTGCCTGGCACAGCAGAAACACCTGAGAAAGGCTGCCCACACACTCTCCATGTGTCTCTGGTAATTTTCCATCTTCCTCCTGTCCTGTGACTGCTCCAGTCCTCTCTGCTGAAGCCCTGACCTCTATGTCTCTTTTCACTCTCCTCCTGAGACAACCTGGTCTCCAAATCCACTGAGCAAAGGGGGCTGCTGAGGAAGGAGCCGCCTCTGAGGAACTTCTCTGCAAATAGCTCCATGTTTCCACTCCACCTCTCTGCTTCCTCAGGAAGAGGTGACATCCTTTTTTTCACCAAACTGATGCTGAAAAAACAAAAAAGAAACACACACACACACACACACACACACACACACACAAAAAAAAAAAAAAAACAAAAAACGGAAGAGGTGATATCCTCTCCATCCTATCCCAGACAAGCTTGGTATATGGAAGCCTGTCCCTGCCACCATCTTCCACACCTGACCTCTCTCCTCCCCCAAACTTCAAACTTCACCCCTCCTCTAGTGACTCCCTGAAGCATTTATTTATTTATGTATTTAATTTATTTATTTACTTTTTTTTTTGAGACAGAGTCTCGCTCTGTCACCCAGGCTGGAGTGCAGTGGCACGATCTCAGGTCACTGCAACCTCCTCCTTCCAGGTTCAAGCAATTCTCTGCCTCAGCCTCTTGAGTAGCTGGGATTACAGGTGCCTGCCACCACGCCCGGCTAACTTTTTTGTATTTTTAGTAGAGACGGGGGTTTCACTATCTTGGCCAGGATGGTCTTGAACTCCTGACCTTGTGATCCACCCGCCTTGGCCTCCCAAAGTGCTGGGATTATAGGCGTGAGCCACCGCGCCCGGCCTCTTTTTTTTCGAGACGGAGTCTTGCCCAGGCTGGCTGGAGTGCAGTGGCACGATCTCGGCTGACTGCAAGCTCCGCTTCCTGGGTTCATGCCATTCTCTTGCCTCAGCCTACTGAGTAGCTGGGACTACAGGTGAACGCCACCACACCCAGCTAATTTTTTGCACTTTTTTTTTTTTTAGTAGAGATAGGGTTTCACTGTGTTAGCCAGGATGTTTTTGTTTTGATTTGTTTTGTTTTGTTTGTTTTTTGAGGTGGAGTCTCGCTGTGTTGCCCAGGCTGGAGTGCAGTGACACAATCTCAGTTCACTGCAACCCCCGCCTCCCAGGTTCAAGCGATTCTCCTGCCTCAGCCTCCCGAAGAGCTGTGATTACAGGCATGCACCACCATGCCCAGCTAATTTTTATATTTTTAGTAGAGATGGGGTTTCACCATGTTGGCCAGGGTGGTCTCAAACTCCTGACCTCAAGTGATCTACCCGCCTTGGCCTCCCAAAGTGCTGGGATTACAGGTTTGTGCCACTGCACCGGACCACCCTGAAGCTTTATTTATTTATAGACAGGGTCTTGCTCTGTCACCCAGGTTGGAATGTGGTGGTGTGATCTCTGCTCGCTGAAACCTCTGCTTCCCAGGTTCAAGAGATTCTCATGCCTCAGTCTCCCGAGTAGCTGGGATTACAGGTACGCACCACTGCGCCTGGCTAATTTTTGTATTTTTAGTAGAGACGGGGTTTCAACTTGTTGGCCAGACTGGTCTTGAACTCCTGGCCTCAAGTGATCCACCAGCCTCAGCCTCCCAAAGTACTGGGATTACAGGTGTGAGCCACTGCGCCCAGTCTCCCTGATAAATCCAAACACATTTCAGATTTCTCCAGAAGAGAATCCTTTTGTCAAATCCATCTAAACTTCTCATTTCTGCCCTATTTCTTTTTCTTTTTCTTTTTTTTTTTTGAGAAGGAGTCTCTTTCTGTCACCCAGGCTGGAGTGAAGTGGAGCAATCTCGGCTCACTGCAACCTCCACCCCTGGGTTCAAGTGATTCTCCTGCCTCAGCCTCCAGAGTAGTTGGGATTATAGGCACCCACCACCATGCCTGGCTAATTTTTGTATTTTTAGTAGAGGGGGTTTTGCCATGTTGTCCAGGCTGGTCTCAAACTCCTGACCTCAGGTGATGCACTTGTCTTGGCCTCCTAAAGTTCTAAGATTACAGGTGTGAGCCACTGTGCCTGGCCTGCACTATTTATTTCCTTCTTTCCATGGAGAAATTTCTTGCCAACGAGGTCACGCTCTACACTTCCTACTTCTCTCATTCACTCCTCAATCCACCTGGCTTTTTCTTCAGATGCCAAATACCGCTGAAGCCATTGGTGGCCTCCTTGGATAACAAATCTCATGGACACTATTTGTTCTTCATTTTGCTGGGCTTTTTGTGGGATCTGACGTTGTTAATCATCCATTCAACCCTTTATTTATGTATTTATTTTTTTGAGACTGAATCTCGCTCTGTCGCCCAGGCTGGAGTACAGTGGCTAGATCTTGAATCACTGCAACCTCCGCCTCCCTGTTTCAAGAGATTCTCCTGCCTCAGCCTCCTGAGGAGTTGGGACTACAGGCGTGAGCCATCACATCTGGCCTCATTCAATCCTTTAAATACTCTCCTGCCTTTGATGTCTGTGCCCTCCTCTCTCTGGGATCTCCTCATTCCCCTCTTTGGGTGTCTCCTCCTTTCTGTGCCCTTGAACTTGTGTCCTCCCCTGGGGCTTCTCTGTGGCCTGCACTTCTGCGGCTCTGCATGTTCTCTCTGGGGGAAGTTACTCAGATCTGTGGCTTCAACTGCCACCCATTCTTTAATGACACCCAAATCTATATTTATTACCCAGACATTTCTCTTGAATTCCTCACTCAGAAATGCAACTACCAAGTGGATCTCAACATCTAGATCCTCACACTTCAAACTTTTAACATGTCCAAAATCAAATTCCTTTGGACAATGAGATCAATGACACTGTATAAACAGAATCTACTTATATACCCATATTTAATATGGGATAGAGGATTCCAACCAGAGAAGGAGAAGATTAGATGTAAATGGTGTTTGGGCTCTTTGAAAATTAATCAGTTTAGCTTCTTACCTCATAACATAAATCTAAATAAATTTTACTAATAAAAACATTAACACAAAAATTCAAACCAGAAAGCAGAAGAGACAGTTTTGCTGTAAACCTAAAACCGCTCTAAGTAATAGAGTCTATTTAAGAAAAACAGAAGAACAGTATAACAGGACAAGGAATCATTAAGTTTAGAAAGCAATGGAAGAAGTAAAAAAGAAAAGGATGTTCAGAATCAACAACAGAGAAATTTAACTTCTGGGCCAGGCATGGTGGCTCCTGCCTGTAATCCCAGCACTGTGGGAAGCTAAGGTGGGCAGATCTCTTGAGCCCAGGAGTCTGAGATGAGCCTGGGCAACATGGTGAAATCTCGTCTCTGCTAAGAATGTAAAAATTAGCCGGGCGTGGTGACATGCATCTGTAGTCCTAGCTACTCAGGAGGCTGAGGTGGAAGGATCACCTGAGCCTGGTGAGGTTGAGGCTGCAGTGAGCTGTGATGGCGCGCTGCACTCTAGCCTTGGCAATAGAGCAAGACCCTTTCTCAAAAACAAACAAATGAAATTTTTAAAAAATTAAATTAAAAATTAAATTAAATTTTAAAAAAGAGGCCAGGTGCAGTGGCTCACACCTGAAATCCCAGCATGTTGGGAGGCCAAGACGGGCGGATCATGAGGTCAAGAGATCCAGACCATCCTGGCCAACATGGTGAAACTCCATCTGTACTAAAAATATAAAAATTAGCTGGGGCCGGGCACGGTGGCTCACGCCTGTAATCCCAGCACTTTGGGAGGCCGAGGCGGGCGGATCACAAGGTCAGGAGATCAAGACCATGGTGAAACCCCGTCTCTACTAAAAATAGACAAAATTAGCCGAGCGCGGTGGCGGGCGCCTGTAGTCCCAGCTACTCGGAAGGCTGAGGCAGGAGAATCGCCTGAACCCAGAAGGCGGAGGTTGCAGTGAGCTGAGATCACGCCACTGTACTCCACCCTGGCAACGGAGCGAGACTCCATCTCAAAGAATAAATAAATACAAATAAAAAAAGAAGCCAGGCACAGTGGCTCACGCCTGTAATCCCAGCACTACGGGAGGCCAAGGGGGTGCAGATCACTTGAGGTCTGGAGTTCGAGACCAGCCTTGCCAACATGGCGACACCCCATCTCTACTAAAATACAAAAATTAGCTGGGTGTGGTGGCACACACCTGTAATCCCAGCTACTTGAAAGGCTAAGGCATGAGAATCGCTTGAACCTGGGAAGCAAAGGTTTCAGCGAGCTGAGATGGTGCCACTGTACTCCAGCCTGGGCGACAGAGTGAGACTCTTGTCTCGGAAAAAAAAAGTATATACATATATATGTATATACATACACACACATACACACTAAATATATATATATATAAAAAATACTAAAAAATTTAATTTCCGTATCTCATAAATAAAAGCACATATCTACAAATCAAATTAAAAGGCAAACATACTAAGAATATATTTCAGGCCAGGCATGGTGGCTCATGCCTGTAATCTCAGCACTTTAGGAGGCCAAGGCGGGCAGATCATTTGAAGTCAGGAGTTTGAGACCAGCCTGGCCAACATGGTGAAACCCCGTCTCTACTGAAAATACAAAAATTAGCCAGGCATGGTGGCGAGCACCTGTAATCCCAGCTACTTGGGAGGCTGAGGCAGGAGAATTGCTGAGGCGGAGGTTGCAGTGAGCTGAGATTGCGCCACTGCACCCCAGCCTGGGTGACAGAGCAAGACTCCATCTCAAAAAAAAAAATTAGCTGGGCATGGTGGCAGGTGTCTGTAATCCCAGTTACTTGGGAGGCTGAGGCAGGAGAACTGCTTGAACCCAGGAGGCAGAGCCTGCAGTGAGCCAAGATAGTGCCACTGCACTCCAGCCTGGGCAACAGAGCGAGATCTATCTCCAAAAAAAAAAAAAAAAAAAAAAGAAAGAAAAGAAAAAAGGAAAAGTCCATACAAATGGAACAGAAAAATACTAAGACCTTAATAGTTAAATGGATACAGAACATGAATAAACAAAAGGGGGAAATATGAAGGGTGAGCTAATGAGAAAAACAGTGCAACCTCACTAATAAACAAATCAAAATTAAAACAATGAGCCATCACTGCCTGCCTTTTAAACTAGCCCAGATGTCTGCATTCACCTCCTGGCTGGCCTCCTCCCTATGCTGTCTCACTCTCCCAGTCCATTCTGCACTGCAGAGTTCTAATACAAATCACGCTGTGTCACTTGCCTGCCTAACGGGCTCCTTGATGGTCACCAGGAGAAAGCCAAACTCTGCTGCCTGGCACATCTGCCAGCTTGCAGCCTGACCCCATTCTAGCCTCGTCTCCTGCCATGTCTCACTCAGTTCCAGCCACACGGAATTTGTGCGATTGTTTCCAGAACTATTCCACACCATGGTGCCTTCACTTGTGCTATTATTGATCACAGAGCTCAACCTTTCTTCTCACCCTGTTCCTTCAGAAAGCCTTCCCTGATGCTGCCAGTCTCCTCTGGATGTCCTTCTTCATGTTCCATCAAACCCTTTTTTTCTGAGGCAGAGTCTCATTCTCTTGCCCAGGCTAGGGTACAGTGGCGTGATCTCGGCTCACTGCAATCTCTGCCTCCCGGGTTCAAGTGATTCTCCTGCCTCAGCCTCCTGAGTAGCTGGAACTACAGGCGCACGCCATGCCACCACGCCCAGCTAATTTTTGTAATTTTAGTAGAGACGGCGTTTCACCATATTGGTCAGGCTGGTCTCAAACTCCTGACCTCAGGTGATCCATGTGCCTTGGCCTCCCAAAGTGCTGGGATTATAGGCGTGAGCCACTGTGCCCGGCCGTCCCCTTCAAACTGTTTCTTCCCAGTGTCATAGCACTGAGCACACAATAGCATGATCATTCATATTACTTGTCTTTCTCCTTCACTGGATTGTGAGCTCCTTAGGGAACTGTGTCTTATTCATCTGTGTAGCCCTAGCACTGTACCGAGAGCCAAGTACGTATGAATGTATGTATACATGTGCATATATGAGCATATATGGATGGATGGATGGATGGATGGATGGATGGATGGATGGATGGAGACATATGAGCAGGGCCACAAGTAAGCTGAAGTGAGAAACACCCGAGGGTGGGACGGGGGAGGGTGGGTGTCTTACCTCCCGAAGGGCATTCTGGGCAGCACGGTACCAAGCCCAACTCACGAGGGAGGCCTCTTTCTGATCTGACAGAGGCAGGAAGCTCAGAATATATGTGAGCATCTGAGGGGAAAAGACAGGGCATTGGGGACTGTCAGAGCTGGGAGGTCTTTGGAACCGACTCCAGCTGATAGCACCACGGGTCTGAGGGCACCAGAGCACTGGCTTCTATTTTATCTTGGACGTGAAGTTTCACAAAGCATTCACTTCCCCGCTCCAGGCTTCAGGTATCTTTCCTGTGAACAAACCTTTCCTGAGCTGGGTGAAGGCTTTCACTGACTGATAACAATCAAACTTCCCACCTAGCTGAGTAGAAAAAGCCTGGGCACTGAGGCCAGATAAACCTAGTTCAACTCTCTACTCTGCCAATTGACCTCTAGAACTTTGTTTTCCTTATCTGCGAAATGGCAATTGTAGTGAGATTTAAATGGGTTATTGTGAGAATTAAAAGAACACAGTCAAGTGTCTTGCATAGGACTTGGAGCACAGCAGGCCAGGTGTGCTCACTCTAGTCCTCAGGAAGTCATGCTTGGTCCTCCTGCCCTCATGGCTCAGGCTCTGGGACCCTGCTCTTTTTCCATCTTCTCCACTGCCACCATGCCCTCTCCACTGGTTGTTAAGATGCGATCCCAGCAAGACCTAGATTGGGAGGCTCAGGCCTTTCCCCCACCTAGGGGGTGGTGAGGTTCAAGGTCCTAAATGGGACTGGGGAAGGGGTTGCCAGTGAGGTCTAGAATGATTTGATATTAAATATTTTTTTCTTCTGGAATCTTCCTCCCTGCATCCCAATTGCCTCGTTTTTAGATTCTTCTGTGGCTCCCAGGGCTCAGACCCGGGTCTTTTGGTTTTCTGTTTACCAACACAGGAATAACCAACAATTCAATATTCCCATATTGTCCTATTATCCAAGTGCTAGTCCATATTGCCAATCATCCATGCAAATGTTTAGCCATCACTTTAATCTCAACCAAAACTCATATTCTACCCTCCGCCCCAAACAGCCCCTCCTCCCAAATTCCCCTTTCAATGCCAACAGTGCATCTACCTGATAACACTTTCTACTATTCAAACCCCTCTGTCCCTTGCTCCCAGATACAGGTGTAATACACAGGCTTTAGGCCAGGCTAACCTAGACTCATTCAAATTCCAGCTCCACTACTTCCTGTCATGCTGCTGTGTGACCTTAAACAAGGTATTTGACCTGTCTGAGTTTGTTTCTATATCTATAAAATAGGGATACTTTTTAAAAATCTAGATCATAGCCTCATGGGGATTAAATTTTACATATATATAGTGTGTGTGTGACAATTAGATGTTCCATAAATGGTTGCTGGATTGCTGTTACTAAAATTTCTACTTTTGCAACTTTCCCACCTCAGTAGCTCAGATTTCTACCACCTCAAACCTTGATTCCTTCCACAATGTCCCACCTGAACTCTTTACCTCCAAGTTCATCCTTGCTAATACATTATGCACACTGTCACAAGGTTAATTTTTCCTATAAAACAGTTTTCAGTGTCAGCTCACCCCTGCTGTAAAATTTCAGGGTTCACCAGTACTCTCAGGACAGTCTTCACTCCTGGATCAGCACTGCCAGGTCTCTGTGCCTGATTGGACTCGCTGGTCCCCAAACTTCCCCAATCCAGTCTCCCTACTGCCCTACAAACATAACATGTCTATTTCCTTTTGCCTATGCGGGCCTTTTCCCTGGGATCCCCTTCCTGAAGCTTGACTTCACCAACCCATTGTGATCTCTCCTTCCCTTCTCAGATGCCAAGCACGCAGGCACAGTGCTCAGCCAGTGCTTACTGGATTAAATTAAGGTTGGGCAGTCCAGTCCTCTACCTCTATTTTCACCAAGAGTATGCTCAGGGAAGGGGTCAGGGAAATAAAAGTAGTCATTACTGAGAGGACAATGACTGGGAGAATAGAATTCTGAGCCAGGGAGGCTAGGCATAGGGAAGACAGTATTGATGGGGACTGGGACTGACCATGTCCCAATCCCTCCAGGGAGGCAGGGAAGCCTGTTTGAGCTGAGTTAAGACAGTGGCCATCTTGTCTTCTGGGGCTAAGCAGCCAGCCCAAGAGCAAAGGGAGAGGGGAACAAACCTGTCATCCCTTGGGGTGAGTGGGGGAGGGACACAATTCATTGACCTAAGAAGAGGGTGGCCTTTCTAGAGGGATGAGAGGAGGCAGTGATGAGGATGGAGTGGCCATCCCATGAGTCCCATCTCAAGGGGGCTACTGGAGATAATGACTAGTCACTCATGGGGTCTATGGGGATGGAAATAGCCCCTAAAGCTAAGGGGGAAAGGAATAGCACTGCAAGCTAAAGGGGGTGGGAACAGCCCTATTTTTGCTAAGGATAGGGAGCATCATTCCAGGACCGGTGGGAAAGGGTGGCCCGTTTCCCATGGGCAGAGAGAGGGGGCTGCCAACCTTCAGGACAAAAGAGATGGAGAAGCCATTCCAACAGGCCACTGAAGACAAAACCTGTTATCTCCTCGGCAGATGGGGCAGAGTGGTCTTGCCCCTGGCTAAGGGGAAGGAGCAAACATTCCATGGAGTGAAAGAGGTAAAGGCGGCCATCACTAGGGGCCTAGGAATGGGGAACAGGCCTATCCTTGCTAAAGGAATTCAGAGATCATTGCAGTTGATAGGTAGGGAGCAGTCTGTTTCCCACTGCCAGGGAGAGGGGGCGGCCGTCTCTGTCGGGGCGTAGGAAATGGAGAGATCATCCCAAGGGACCAATGGGGATAAGATCAGTTACCCTTCGGGACGATGAGATGGAGCGGACATCTTCCAGAACTGAGCGGGGAGGAGACAGCCACCTCAAGGGAAGGAGATGGGTAGAGGGCCTGTTCTTGCTGAGGTGACAGGGCAGCTATCTCCTGGGGCCGATAGGGAAGGGGAGGACGGTCCCTCAAGCTAAAGGGACAGAGTGGCCCAAAGGAGTAGCCGTTACCCAGAACTAGAAGGTCGCGGGATCGGGAGGGCAGGTCGTTTCCGCCAGGCTGGAGGGGCCGGGCTAGCTATCTGACAGCCCCTCCCCAAAGCTCGGGACCCCGAGGGCGGGGCCTGTCCGGAGCTAGGCCTGAGGGCGGCTTCCTCTCACCTCCAGGGGCAGCGACTCCGCCATCGCATCCCTGCCGCCTCCGCCCCCCCCCCGCGCAAGGCTTTCTGGGAAGTGTAGTCTCGCCCCTTTGGGGAGGGGTTTGGGAAGGAAGTGAGCCCTATTTCCGTCCCAGAATCTGACCACTTTGGTCTGCGCCGGAAGTACATGTGCTGCCGATGTGGTGCTCAGTGATTGCGGTTTCGGTCGCTCTCCCTTGTTCCCTGGGCTGGGTATTTGCCTCGCACCATGGCGGTAAGGAGGATGTGTAGGGCGGAGTCCGCACCAGCCAAGCTCTCCAGGGGTTGTGAGAGTGAAAACTGAGAAAGGACATTAAGGGATACGGGGTGGGCCGGAGGGGGGCACCATCCCCTGGCCAGACCGTACTAGAACTGGGCTGGGGGAGGGCGGCGCAGGACCATACCAGGACTAGTGCCGGAGCGGCTTGGGCGTCAGTACCAGAGCAGGCCAGAGATATAAGTGACCTGAGATGGGCGTTAGCCCAGATCGGGACTACGCCAGCGGAGGCCTGAGGGAGGCATCATTCTACTCCGCCCAGGAGTACCCTTGGAAGAGTCGTTGCCTAAAGCTAGACTACCACGGGATCCAGAGGCGGTATTAGCTTAGGGTTGAATTATTCCAGGGCGAGCAGGAGGCGATCCTAGCTGTGGGTGCTGGAGAGAGGGCGTCAGCCCCTAGATAGGATGGACTGGAGGATGGGTGGACATCCCAGGGATTGTGCTAGGTTTCAGCACTACGGGGACCTGGCTGAGTTGCGGCTGGAGCTCTATAGCTAACCGGGCTGGTGGGGAGAATGAGGAGGACCGTGGCCTCCTGACGTCATCTCGTCATCCCTCTGCAGCCCAAGGGCAAAGTGGGCACGAGAGGGAAGAAGCAGATATTTGAAGAGAACAAAGAGACCCTGAAGTTCTACCTGAGGATCATACTGGGGGCCAATGTAAGTGCCTGCCTCCTTGCTTCAATGCCAGCTTATAGTCAGTCCCCTAGTCCTCAGCACTGCTTGGTGAGAAGTAGTGGTACCCGAAAAAGCTGTAGAAGAGAGGTCCAGTCAAAAAGAAATGAGAGATCTGGGCACAGAGAAAGTACTGACTAGTAAAACACAAAGAAAATGAAGGTGTGAGTCGTAGCTGAATTTAAGAGCCCTTCCTACCTCCAAGCACACAAAGGCTTCTTTCCTGGGCTGAGTTGCATGTTAGAGGAGAGTCTGGATATTTGGGATTCAGGGAGCAGGGCCCTTTCTTCAGCCCTGTAAGAACAACCTTGCTCATCCCACAGCCTGGCCTAATTCTTGGTCAGAGTTGAGGGAGACCCATGGTTTGGAGGTACCTTCTGACCCCAACCTGATCCTGTGATTGCTTGCAGGCCATCTACTGTCTTGTGACATTGGTCTTCTTTTACTCATCTGCCTCATTTTGGGCCTGGGTAAGTATCTCCATCCTGGGAGGTGGATGAGTGCATAGGGTCAGTGGCTGACCTTTGATACCCTCATTCTTGCTCTGCAGTTGGCCCTGGGCTTTAGTCTGGCAGTGTATGGGGCCAGCTATCACTCTATGAGCTCGATGGCACGGGCAGCGTTCTCTGAGGATGGGGCCCTGATGGATGGTGGCATGGACCTCAACATGGAGCAGGGCATGGCAGAGTGAGTGTCCCCCACCGCCAGCCCAGGTGAGCGGCCCCAGGGCTGGGGCCCAGATAGCCCAAGAAGCACAGCTACTTGCAACTTGAAAAGGGTGGAAGGGAGTTGAACTGGGGCCCATCTGCTGTCTTTGGCAGCTTTATTTCTATCCACAGGCACCTTAAGGATGTGATCCTACTGACAGCCATTGTGCAGGTGCTCAGCTGCTTCTCTCTCTATGTCTGGTCCTTCTGGCTTCTGGTACGTGGGCTGGGGACGCTCCCAAGAAGGGGCATCTAACCCTCCCCATCTTTTATTCTCTGCTTCAAGTTACCGTTTCTCTTGTAGGCTCCAGGCCGGGCCCTTTACCTCCTGTGGGTGAATGTGCTGGGCCCCTGGTTCACTGCAGACAGTGGCACCCCAGCACCAGAGCACAATGAGAAACGGCAGCGCCGACAGGAGCGGCGGCAGATGAAGCGGTTATAGCCATTGACATTGTGACCACAGGCCACTGGCCCTGGTTGACTCTGTCAAGGTGCACGGCCCCCCATGCCTGGAGCAGTGAGGGTCTAGTCTAGGGGCCAAAAGCAGTCTGAGGTATTGGGTATACTTTATAGGGTCGTTGAATAAATGGCTTAGAGTGTGGCTGATGGCTGTGTGGGTGATGAGGGATGAAGCAGGAAAAGCCGGTCCTATGGGATTTCCCTCCTGCTACAGACCCAGCCTAGTGGGGACCCTGAAAGAAGAGAAAGCCTTGGATTAGCTAAGAAAATTTTATTTTGCTCTGTGAGTTCAAGGAGCTCACACACATGCACATGCACGTACACACACACACTTACATGCACACACACACAGCTAATACTGCTTAAGGCATGGCTCCTGGGCACAGAGTTCTGGGGCCAGAATTCTGCTCTGGGCCTTCCTCATTCTATCATCTCTTGCACTGCAGTCCAGGGTCCAGATAGATTTCCGGGATGCAGCACCTTCACACCTCCAGGCCAGGACCCTTGCTTAGTCCCAGTGCCTGCACCAGGTCATCTCCGAGCCCACTCTTTAACGTCCGTCTCACTGCAGGGACACAATAGGGTTGGAGGGAGTTGATGGGGTTCAGGTGGGCAGCGGGGTTGTGGGGGGTTACTTACAAGACTTGCGGTTGCCGCGGGAACGCTTGCGTTCCCTAGCAGCTAAGGCACGAGGACTGCTCTTGGTCACTGACTGCACCAGAAGGTCCATGATCTCATCTGATGTATCACTGGGTAAACTGGAGCCTGGGGGTTCTTCTGGGGGTACAGTGGAGGGCCCCACGGTGGGCATGACTGGGGAGCTGCTCTGGACCATGCCTGAGGGAGGCCAGATAGGAAGGTCAGGCCAAGGTGGCCCTGGAGCCCATTCCCCACAGCAGCTATGAGCCTCACCTCTGCTGCGGCGATTGTGTGTGGTGTCCTCAGGCCTGCTGGTCAGCAGACTCTTCATACTAGCATGACTGTCAGCATCTCCCCGGCCTGGCCCACTGCTCACTGCTACTGGGACAGAGGGGTTATTGGGGGCTTCCCCAGCCACACCTGAGAACTTCTCTGTCTGAAGAAAGAAGAAGGGTGAGCTGGGAGGAGTGAAGGAAACCAAGGAGGTGGCAGTGAAGACTAAGACCTGGAAGGGCACCCACCTCAGTGATCATGCGTCCCCGGGTCTTGTTACGCTCACGGTATGTGGCCCGCTTCTGCTGCTGCTGTAGTACTCGTTCCCGGCAAGTCCGATACTCAAGCGCAAATTCCCGCAGTGTGTGGCAGAACTGCGTGATGCGAACTTCACGGGCCGCCTGCGGGGTGTAGCCCAGGTAAAGCAGGAAGGCATGGAACCTAGGCAGGTCAGAGTGGGGAGGGACGGTGAGTCCTGCTTGTTGTCTGAGGGAGGGTGGTGGCCGTCCTGCCTCTCTTGGGTCCATGCCCCTACCTATTACAGACACGGCGGTGCACTATCCTCAGCATGGCAACACGGCGGGCACGCTGGGCCAGGAAGTGGGTGAGGCGGGCACGCAGGGCTAGGGCGAGCTCATGCTTGGCCAAGCTCCGCAGGCTCTCCTCAGCTGCCCAGCTCCGGCGCTCCAGCTGCCCCAGGTTCTCAGTCAGCTGTTCAAAGTCCACCTGAGAAAGCAAGGGGGTGTACATACTGTCCCCCAACACCCTGTAGATAAGACACGGCCTGAGGCTGCCTCTGAGCCAGACTGGCCAGCTTGGGCCCTGAGGACACAGACATTCAAAAGCTCATAGACTAGTGCAAGAGACACAAGTCCATTTGATTTGAATGAGGAACAGAAGGTTTATTGGGGGAAGTGGCAGTTCAACAGACCCAAAGACTGGGTAGGTGTGGCCAGGCCAATAGAGGAAAGAGCATTTCTGGCAGAAGGCATAGCTCACACCCAGGTGGCTGGAGGAAGCCCTGGCATAGCAGCCCAGATAGGGAGAAGAGAGAGGAGCCAGGCCCAGGAAGCAGCGCTTCTCATGCCTCGTCCAGCCTTGGTTGATTCTGGCAGGTGCTAACCTTGGCACAGCGGGTCAGGGCAGGGATTTCTGAATAGAGGTCGGAGGACTCAGGCCGAGTCTGGAGCACTAGGGAGCAGAGATGGTGTAGCAGTGACTGTCGGCGCACCGTGTCTTTCACCTCTGACACCTTCTCCAGGTAGCTCAGCTCAAAGCCGCTGCTCTGAAAGGACCCTTTCTGAGCCTGGGCCTGGTTGGCTCCAGAACCCTGACTCCCCCTAGTCCCCATGTATTCTCACTCACCTGGGAGCCATTGAGGAAGTTGCCCACAGCTAGGAGGGTAGCCAGGATGCAGCGGAAGGTGGCATTCTGTACCAGCTGTTCCATACCCACTTTCAGGTCAAACAGTGGCTCAGCAATTTCCTGGTATGGGAGACCAGGGACTCTTAGACTACGTGGTCATGATACTTACCTGTCCCTACTGTCTGTCCCACTCCAAGACCCAGGTACCCGTTCCATGCTGTCATAGTCCAGCTTGAAGGCCCAGAGTTGTAGACGAGCAGCGAGGCCGCCAATGGAGGCAAGAGTCATCAGGAAGTTCTCGGCTGGGCCCAGGGGTATGTCAGGGTTGGCCAGCTGGGCTTCCTCAATCTTCTGCTGCTCTTCCTCCGTGGGCATCATGGTCAGTAGCTTCTGAGGATGTAGCCAGAGCCTGACATGCCCCACTCAGTGCAGGCCTGAGGCCTCAGGCATTGGTCTTGACCTGTCCCTCAGTCATCTAGGGGAGGCCCCAGAGTCTGGGGACTGCCCTGCAGAAAGGCCAAGCCCATGCCCACCACTAGAGGGACAGGAAATGCCCACCTACCAAAGGAGAAGGCCAGACCTCCCTCCCACACCCATAGCTGGGTGACCCCACCTCTATGCCATCCTTGCTGACAGCAAACTCATCAAAGTTGAGCAGGGCAGCCTTAATGACATGCACAGGTGGCAGTGTGGTTAGGCCGATGTTGATGGCATTGCTGCGTTTGGGATCCAGTACTGTGGTCATTGTCCGGCGGCCCTCACCAGCTTTCTGCATGGTTGGGGGAAGGGCAGTGTAAGACTGAGGAAGGGGGCCGGGCGCAGTGGCTCACGCCTGTAATCCCAGCACTTTGGGAGGCCAAGGCAGTTGGATCATGAGGTCAGGAGATGGAGACCATTCTGGCTAACATGGTGAAACCCCATCTCTACTAAAAATACAAAAAAAATCAGCCGGGCATAGTGGCTGGTGCCTGTAATCCCAGCTACTCGGGAGGCTGAGGCAGGAGAATGGCGTGAACCCAGGAGGCGGAGCTTGCAGTGAGCTGTGAGCTGAGATCATACCACTGCACTCCAGCCTGGGCGACTGAGCAAGACTCCATCTCAAAAAAAAAAATAAAAAAAAAGAAGGAAGGGACTAGCTGGGACAGCAATCTAAGAGGGCACTGCAAGGTCCTCCTCTAGATTGCCAAATGATCCCACAACTGACAAACTGGCAACCTGGGATGTGTAAGGCATAGGGATGAGCTTAGATTCTTTTGAGACAGGACCTCGCTCTACCACCCAGGCTGGAGTGCAGTGGTGCCATCATAGCCCACTGCAGCTTATCTTCTGGGATCTTCCTGCCTCAGCCCCTCAAGTAGCTGGGATTACAGGTGTGTACCACCATAACCAACTTTTTTTTTTTTTTTAACTTTTTGTTTTTCCGCCTCCCAGGTTCAAGCAATTCTCCTGCCTCAGCCTCCCAAGTAGCTGGCATTGCAGGCATGAGCCACCACACCCAGCTAATTTTCATATTTTCAGTAGAGACAGGGTTTCACCATGTTGGCCAGGCTGGTCTCAAACTCCTGGTCTCAAGTGATCTGCCTGCCTTGGCCTCCCAAAGTGCTGGGATTACAGGGGTGAGCCACCATGCCCGGCCAATTTTTTTTTTTTTAAACATTTATTTATTTATTTATTTTTATTTACTTATTTATCTTTGAGACGAAGTCTTGCTCTTGTCCCCCAGGCTGGAGTGCAATGGCGCGATCTCGACTCACTGCAACCTCTACCTCCCGGGTTCAAGTGATTCTCCTGCCTCAGTCTCCCGAATAGCTGGGATTACAGGTGCCCACCACCACGCCTGGCTAATTTTCTATTTTCAGTAGAGATGGGGTTTCGCCAGTTTGACCAAGCTGGTGTCAAACTTCTGAACTCAAATGATCCACCTGCCTCGGCCTCCCAAAGTCCTGGGATTACAGGCATGAGCCACTGCGCCCGGCCCAACTTTTAGTAGAGATAAGGTCTCACTATGTTGCACAGGCTGGTCTCAAACTCTCGGATTACAGGCGTGAGCCACCATGCCTGGCCAAGTTTAGATTCTAGTTGGGGCACTGCTGATCCCTTGTTAGGAGACCTTGGACAATTCCCTACTCCTTTCTTTGTCTTAGTTTCCCCATGTGGGAAGTGAGTGACTGGCTCCAACAGGTCAGATCCTTGAGCTCTGATTTCCTCCCACCTCCAGTGGGGCTGCCTTGCAGATGAGTGGATTTACCTTGGAGGGCAGCACCTCTTTGGCACGAGACTCAAAGAGGTGTTCCAGCCGGGCTGTGTCCACTGAGACAGGCTCCAGTGAAGCCCAGAGGGTGGCGCAGGGCCCAAAGCGGCTTGCAGAGACTCCATGGCCCCCAGCCAGCTTTAGCTCACGCCAGAAAAGTTTTACCGTCTTCCTCTTGGTGGGGAGGGCTGAGCTGTCAGGCAATGAATGGGGAAGAGGGGCAGCCAGAGGTAGAGGTGGAGGTGGTGGGAACGGGCCTTTGATGGGTGGGGGAGGTGGAGGTGGGGGAGGTGGAGGGACTCCCGAGAGTAGGGGCAGTGGGGGTGCGGGAGCTGGGACCTCTTTCCCAGCCTCCACAGACTCTACATTCAGCATGTCCTGGTCTTCCTCCTCCCCTAGATCTGAAAAGTCCAGGTCCCCAATAGAGAGGTTGGGTGCACGAGTAGGGAGCTCCCAGATGGGCTCAGCCTTGGGGCTTGCTGGCATCAGTGGCTCCTTGGGCTCTGGCTCAAGGCTTCGCTGGGCCCGGAGCAGGACACAGGGGGCAGGGCTCTGGGGTGTTCTGGGTGCAGGTGCTGTCTCTGGGGAGTCCCAGAGTTGCCGGGCATCTAAAGAAAGGGAAGGAGCTGTCAGTGCCATGCCCCCTGTGGGGCAACAGAGCAACAGGCAGGCTCTGCCTACCCACCCACCTACTCACCTGGGTGTCCATCTGCCTCACTGGGCATGGCCTCGGCCAATGTCTCTGCCCGGCCCTGGGCCAGCGCAACCTGCTTCTCTGTTTCTGCTGCCGCCACATTCTCCAGGAACCGGGCTCTGAGGGAAGGTGCTTGTCAGTGACAGTGTCTGACACACCCCAGCCCAGGTACACATGCCTTGCTGAGCCCCTGGACACCACCCCCAATTGCAGGCACACACAGACACATGGGGAACAGTCCATGCACTGAGCAGACCAGAACCGCGCCCACCAAGGCCAGCCCCTCTTCAGTCCTCCACATCTGGGGAGGATTACTACCAACCCTGCATTCCCAGGTGAAAATACAGGGAGAAGTTCTACTTAACATCTAAATTGCAACCTCGTTCATGTTCACTGTCCTGATTTTTTGTTTGTTTGTTTTTTAGAGACAGGGTCTGTCAGTCACCCAGGCTGGAGTACAGTGGTGTGATCATAGCTCACTGCAGCCTCAATCTCCTGGGCTTGACCCTCAACCTCCCAAGTGGTTGGGACTACAGACATGTGCCACCACACCCAGCTAATTTTTAAATTTTTTTGAGGAGACAGGGTCTCGCTATGTTGTTCAGGCTGGCCTTGAATTCCTGGCCTCAACCAATCCTCCCACCTCAGCCTCCTGAAGAGCTGGGATTACAGGTGTGAATGATGCACCCAGCCAAATTTTTAAAAATTTCTTTGTAGGGATGAGGTCTTGCTAGGTTGCCCAGGCTGGTGTCTTGAGTCTAGACAAGGACTCTTAGAGCAGGGGAAGGGGATAGCTGTCCCAATGGGCATATCAGGCTGTCCCTCCCTTAGCATGTCTGGTAGCTTCTGGGAGCCTATGCCCAGGAAAGGGCCTGGTAAACAGGGTGCGGTGGCTCACGCCTGTAATCCCAGCACTTTGGGAGGCAGAGGTGGGTGGATTACTTGAAGTCAGGAGTTAGAGACCAGCCTAGCCAACATGGTGAAACCCTGTCTCTACTAAAAATACAAAAATTACCCAGGTGTCATGGTGCAGGCCTATAATCCCAGCTACTTGGGAGGCTGAGGCAGGAGAATTGCTTGAACCTGGGAGGCAGAGGTTGCAGTGGGCTGAGATTACACCACTGCACTCCAGCCTTGGAGACAGAGCAAGACTCCGTGTCATAAAAAAAAAAAAAAAAGGACGTGGTAAACAGTGAACCCTCAGTTTATGCTGAAATAATGGGTGCAATCCAGTGTCTCTTTTCTGGCCCCTCCTCTGTCGGCTCTCAGTCCCTGCCTTTCCCTCAGCCTTAGGTTACCCCTCTACCCCTACACCACACAGCACCCTAGGTCCCCTCCCTCCTCGGTCCTGAGCTGAGGACATGGCAGAATGAGCCCCAGGTTGGGCGTCCACATCCCCATCTCTGGCTGCTAAGGTGTTGCTATTGAAGCACAGGGACCACTGTGACCCCAGTGAATTTGTTCCCAGTGCTTAGCCTTTAGGTTACCGAGGGGGCATATGTCTGGAAGAGGATAGGCCTGAGTTCCCCAGCTTTGGTTGCATCAGGCACGTGGAACCCCTGCTGGGGGAAGCAATGCTGAAGCCCTGAGCACATGGCAGGCCGGCCTCTGTACTTACTCCAAACTGGCCTGCCCAGGAGGGGATTGGGGGACAGGTGGGCTCTCAGGGGCCCTGGGTAGGGAGGATGAGAGAAGAGATGGTAACTGTGGTGCCAGCTCCGTGGTTGCTCATACCCACACAGAGCTGGGCAGTGATATTGGGGTTCCTTCCCAGCCACAGTGGGAAGCGGGGCAAGGCATGACACGAGGAAACTAGAAGTGGAGGGGAGAGACTGACATGGAGCAGGACAGGGTGCCAGAAGAGATGGAGGCAGCAGAACAAGGGAGTGACAGATGGGGGTGGGAGACATGACAAGAGGCAAAGACAGGCAGAATGTCGGAGGAGAGGAGACCACAGGAGGAGGAGATCTAGTCAGAGCCTAACCCCACCCGCTGGCAGTCACTTACCAAGCGGGAGCAGTTTGGTGAAGTCTGGAAAGAGAGAGAAAGCACGCGTTTGGGCAGAGGAGGCTGAGTGCCCATGGAGGGGCGCAAAGCGGAGGGACAGTGGGAGAGAGGACTCCAGGGTGACTTCTGTCTCCCTGCTTACTTGTAGATGCTCCTCTCGCTGGAGGTGTCAGCTGAGGGTGCCACAGAGATGGTAGGAAAAAGGTTCACTGAAGCTCGGAGGCCGGAGGGAGGGCCCACAGGGCTGGAGGTGGGGCCTGTCAGCGGGGCAGGGCTGGTGGAAGAGGTGAGGCCTACCGGTGAGGCGGGGCCTGTGGGGCTGAAGGCAGGGGCTGTCAGTGGGTTGGGGCCTGAGAAGCTGGAGGCGGGGGCTGTCAGTGGGGTGGGGCCTGCGGGGCTGGGGGTGGGGCCTGTCGGTAGGGCAGGGCCAGTGGGGGAGGTGGGGCTGTCTGTGGGGCGCGGCCTGAGGGGTTTGGGGTCAGGGCTTGACAGCTCACAGAGCCTTGGCTAGTAGATCCACCCTTCACCATCTACGGAGGCTCGTACTTACCCAGGTTCCAGGGCACGCGCGGGGCAGCCCCCGCCTTCCAGCGAACGGCGGCTCCTCTTGCCCTCCTCAGAAGAAGGCTTTCGTCGTTCCCGCCGCCCACCGCCGCCTGGGGCTTCTTCGATGTCTCCATCCTCCAATTTCAGGGCATTCTAGCAGAGGTGCACCAGGATGTAAGAAAGTGGTTAACATGCATGCAGGTGGGGTGGGGCGCTGGGGACAGCGCTTCTCTCTTCCTTCCTTCCAATCCCCCTCAGAGCGTAGGGCCTGGCCCACCTCGTAGAGCACAAGTTGCGTGCGCAGGTCAACGTCAGTGCCTGCAGTGCCCAGGTGGCGCTGGACCAGCGCTTCCATGCCCTGCTGCTCCAGTGCATCTGTCACATCGTAGAAGGAGTCCTGGTCCGGGAGCGCCGCCAGCGTCTGGAGGGCAGGGATAAGAAGGCAAGGCTGAGGTTGGTGGGGAGGTCAGGAGCCTGAGCATCCCAGAGCTGGTACCCAGTCCTTGGCCAGACCTTGTTGATGAGGGTGACCGTGTACACCAACAACTCAGGGTCAGTGCCATTCTTCTCCTCCAGGATGGATACCAGATTGGCCCAGGGAGGAGCGCCTGCCACACAGAAAGTGGAGCAGTCATGGGGGGATGGGTAGGAGAGAGGGCTCTGAGTGGTGGGGGAGAAGGGACAGTCTCTGACCGGTGGCGCTGGCCACAGAGTTCACTGCACAGATGAACAGCGGTGCGTTGTTTTCGGAGTATTCTACAAACACCAACAGCAGCTTCAGGGCTGTCTTCACCACCAAGCGGGACTGAGGGGAGAGGTCAGCACATATGAGTGGGGCTTAGGCCAGACCTGTGCCAGCTGTTGCTGGGGAAGGGGAAGGGCTGCTGGGGCTGGACCCAGAGAGAATCTAGGCAGAATGACCCTGGCTTCAGGCCCAGGCACTGAAGTGCCTTCTAGGCTTAAGAGAGGCTTAGATTCACTCCCTTCCAGCCCACTTTGCAGAACGGGAAACTGAGGCCCAGAGAGAAGCACTAGGCAAAGGGTATAAGGCTGGGTGGAGAGCCACTTACCAGGCTGGCACACAATGTGTACAGCCACTGAATAGTCTCACTGTGGGCCACCACCCCCAGCATTCCATCCACAAAGAGCATCAGCTGGCCGAGCGCTGGGGACACAGGGATGGGCAGAGTCAGCGAGGGTCGCTGGAGCAGGGGTCATGGGGGAGGGGAGGGGCTGACCTCTAAGGATGTAGCTCTGGTAGTTGTGGTCGGCAGCAGCACCCACACGAATCAGGCAGCTCAGCCCCTCCGAATGCACGAATTCAGGCACGAGGTCTTTGTCCTCCTGGAGGCACCATGGGGGAGTTTAGGGAGGCTTGGGCTACACACTTACTCCCAGCCCACTGCGAGGCCTCACCTGGAAGATCTGCTTCAATGAGAAGAGGGAGCGGCGGAGCTCAGGGCCACTGGAGCCATACAGCTTTTCTGCAAAAGGTAGGGTATGAAACCGTCAATGGGACACAGACTCACTGTCTTCCTCTACTTGGATACAACCACAACTCTCCACCAAAGAATAGTCTAATATATATATATAATTTTCTTTTTTTTGGTCTAAGAGACAGGTCTCACTCTGTCACTCAGGTGGAGTGTGGAGTGCAGTGGCACAGTCATAGCTCACTGCAGCCTCAAACTCCTAGCCTCAAGCAATTCTCCCACCTTGACCTCTCAAAACACTGGTATTGCAGGCATGAGCTACCACGCCCAGTCTGTTCTAACATTCTTTTTTTTTTTGAGATGGAGTCTTGCTCTGTTGCCCAGGCTGGAGTGCAGTGGCACCATCTCAGCTCACTGCAAGCTCCGCCTCCCGGGTTCACGGCATTCTCTTGCCTCAGCCTCCCAAGTAGCTGGGACTACAGGTGCCCGCCACCACGCCCGGCTAATTTTTTTTATTTTTAGTAGAGATGGGGTTTCACCGTGTTAGCCAGGATGGTCTCAATCTCCTGACCTCGTGATCCACCTACCTCGGCCTCCCAAAGTGCTGGGATTACAGGTGTGAGCCACCGCGCCCGGCCTTGTTCTAACATTCTTGAATCCCCCTCCACTCCCACCCTGGCCCTGGAAGGAGAGGTCAGGATAGGGAGAGGGAGAGCACATCCAGCTAAACATACTTTGCCCACTGTTCAGCACAGGCCTGAAAGTGAGCCAACTGGGCTATGGGGAGGAGGTGCCGCTGGACACGGATGCCCTCACACACTCACCCAAGATAGCGTTGACCCTCACAGAGAGCTGGGTCCGAAGGATCAGTGTGGGCTTCCGCCCTTTGCTGAAATCAAGGATCTCCGTCAGCAGCTCCCAGCTCATCCCTCAGCATCCCTCCCCACAAGCCAAGGGAGCCAAAGACCTCCCCATGCCAGCCCCAGCCCAGCTTGTTCCTCCCAGCTGCTCCTCCAAGGACCCAAGGGTTGGTCAGACAAGAGGGTTGGTGCAAACACAGGTATCTCAGGTATGTGGGAGAGCCCCTGACTCCCACCTTGGGCAGCAGGTAACACTGGCTAGGCTTTAGAATTCTCTTGGCACACTTCCCTGGGGCAGGAGGTGACCCATGGCCCAGGCTAGTGATCGAGTGTCTCAGCTGCTGACATTTGAGCCAGCCCCTGGCAAGGGTGGGGGTAACCTTGCCTCCCTGGCCCCATCAGTTCTGACCTGATCTCTTCATAGAAGCCCTCCAGCATCTCCCGCTGCTCTTCCAGGGACAGCTCAGGGTCCAGGTAGTATCCAGAGGGAGACACTTGCAGAGCACAATCCTCCAACTGGGGGCAAAAGGAACAGCTGTGAGACTGAGGAAGAGGTGGCAGGGAAATGTATGAAGACCCCTGACCTCTTACCTACCACTTGGGGGGTGGCAGAGAGACACAGGGTCTGCACTACGCTGTGCATTCCTTCAGCATTTGCTTCTCAAGCGCCTACTATGTGCAAAGCCCATCTGTGTCAGGCACCAGGCTTTCTTGGCCTTTGTTTGTACCATCTCCTCTCTTGGCTGACACCTACCTATTCTTTAGGTTGCTATGCAACCCACTCCACCCTGTATGTATGCTCCCCTCCGAGACCTTCCACACAGCATTCTAATATCTGAGCCACTGGTCTCCTCCTCTAGCTTCATTCTCTGGGTTCACGCACTCCGTCTGTCTTGCTCCCTGCTTTATCTGTAGAGCCTGGCATAGCACCCGACACACAGTAAGCACTCACTAGGACTTGTTGAGCTAATAAACACAGATGAGGAAGGGGAATGGAGAGAAGATGGGAGGAAGTTCCTGCCTTCCAGAAAGCTCACAGCCCTGTGGGGTGATAAGCTGTAGTCACAAAGAAGCCCCAGAGAGAAAGTGTTAAGATGGCTGGGAGGCGCAAACCCACCTGGGAGAGTGTGTCTGTGTGTGCGTGTGTCTCAGTGAGTAAGAGGGTGAAGACAGTGTCTGATCCATAGACTTCCCAGTCCACCAGATTTCAGGGTCTTTGCCCTCCCCCAAGGCGGGCTACAATTACAATGGTCCTAGCTGGACCTCAGAGACACCCGAGGGGCCTATTAAAAAACTAACTTTAGGCCAGGCGTGGTGACTCACGCCTGTAATCTCAGCACTTTGGGAGGCCAAGGAGGGTGGATCGCCTGAGGTCAGGAGTTCGAGACCAGCCTGGCCAACATAGTGAAACCCTGTCTCTACAAAAATACAAAAATTAGCCAGGCAAGATGGCTGTGTAATCCCAGCTACTGGGGAGGCTGAAGCAGGAGAATCGCTTGAATCCAGGAGGCAGAGGTTGCAGTGAGCCGAGATTATGCCATTGCACTCCAGCCTGGGAGACAGAGCGAGACTCCATCTCAAAAAACAAAATGAAACAAAACACTTTAGAATCTGACTCAGTCTACAGTAGGACCCCAAAGCCTGCCTTTGTAACAAGCAGGCACATGCTCCATCCACGTGTCCATGTTTCCCTCCCCGGGCTCTCCTCCCCCACCACAGGGCATGGCACTTAGCCCCCTGAGAAGTGCCTGTAGAGAAACCTGAGGGAGGTGACTCCCGTGTGTCAGAGGGTGGCACTCTGCCTCTCCCAGACACCTCCCCCCATTGCACAGTGCAGGCATGCAGGTTCAGCAAAGTCCCCTTGACTTAAGTGGCTCTGGCCCTTGAGATGCCTTGGTCAGGGAGAGCCCACCTCTGGAGAGGCAGGGGGTCTTCCAGTCTCCATCTTACTAGGCAATGTCAATTCCAACATTTGTCCTGCTGTTTGGTCAGCCCTGCCCTCTTCTGGACCCCGCCCAAGGGCTTCCAACTGGCCTTGGTCCCCTGGAGAAAAAGGGAGTCCAGTTCCTGCCCCAGCCCCCGCCTCTGTTTAGCACCCCTTGCTCCTGCCTTAGAGCCTGACCTGGCTCTTTCCCCACAGTTTAACATGTGGGGCCCTTGGGTGACCCCCTTCCCCCACCCGCCTGGGACCTGGGACATAGGACAAACACTCCAGCCTGTTCTCTGTCCCACTTCCTGCCTGGCTGCCTGCCCTCCCCAGGGTGCCTTGGGCGGGCCTGGCTGCTTTCCCCTCCCTGGGAGCAGAGTCATCTTCTCCAGGGCCTACTGGGAACAGGCCTGAGAAGGGGCAGCAAGGCCCGAGGGCTGGGGTATCTTGTCCAGGGCCAGCTCAGCTGAGGGCAGCCCACATTCTTCCTGATCTCTTCCCACATGGTGACTCAGCAGCCTACCACCCCACCCCCATTCAGGCACAGCCACATCTCCTTCCCTTGGCCTGGAAGATTCTGGGACCCTAGAAGAACACATCTACCCCAGAGTCACCCCCGTCAGGGATCCCCTCGAATCACACACATATAGAACATCTCATTCATTTGAACATTCATGACCAGGCTGGTTTTAGATGCAGAGGACCTAGGAGGAATCAGACACTGCCTCTGCCTTCCCTTCCAGCCCAGTGGGGCAGATGGGCAGACAGACAGATTTGAGTCAGAAAAAGCTCATGAATGTGGAATCACAACTTCCATGGGGGCTAAGAAAGGGGAGGGGCAGAGTGCTATAAAGATAAACGGGAAGGGAAAACATGTTACACCTGGTAACTGCTTACACACCCAGGTATAAGATCGGGTATGCACTGGCCAACACAGGCCGAAGCAGCACAGCCCCAGAAAGGTCAGGCCCACCACGCTGTCCTGCCTCCTTGCATACTGTAATCCCAAGGGAGCAGAGAATGTCCCTCTCCTTCTAGGACACCTGCATCCATCTGGGGCAGGGTCCTGAAGGTTAAATGGTCCACCTTTTTTTTTTTTTTAGATACGGAGTCTTGCTGTGTCTCCCAGGCTGGAGTGCAGTGGCACAATCTCGGCTCACTGCAAGCTCCGCCTCCTGGGTTCAAGCGATTCTCCTACCTCAGCCTCCCGAGTAGCTGGGATTACAGGCATGCACCACCATGCCTGGCTAATTTTTGTAATTTTAGTAGAGATGGGGTTTCAGCATGTCATCCAGGCTGGTCTTGAACTCCTAACTTCAAGTGATCTGCTCGCTTCTGCCTCCCAAAGTGCTGGGATTACAGGTGTGAGCCACCGTGCCTGGCCAACGGTCCACATTCTCTAGTCTCCTCAGCTGAGCAGGTTCAACCCTGTCCCTTCGCTGTGGTGGCAATGTCCTCCTTAGCCACTTTGCCTGTCCAGTCCTGCTAGGGTCCTATTTCTGGGGAGGTCCTGGAAAACAGGCAGTCCAGTGCCTTCCAGGACAGTGTTTCCCCACACCCAGCTGTCTGTCCTGGGTGGAAGTGTGGGGTGGTAGGCTAGAGTCAGGCAAGCAGCAAAGAGCAGGAGACTTCCTGCCAGCAGGATAGCACTTGTCCCTCACACCCCTGGCCCCTTCCTGAGGTCACCCTTCTGAGAGAGCCAAACCTCTGGGTCTTGTTTCTCACACCCTGTGGCTGGGCCAGGCCTGAATAAGCCCAAACCCTGGTCCTTGCTGACAGGGCTTAAGGTCAGCATGTAGTATGGGCCCACATCCCTGACACCTGCCTGGCTCTTGTCTTCCTCACTTCTGTGGTCTCTGTCTTGGGGTGGAGTCTTTCCCCCATTCTCCCAGGCTCAGCTTCTCACTTTGGCCTCCAGCCCACTATTCTCTTGACTCTTGAGGCTCAGGCTTTTCTGAGCACCCAAAACCAACTGGTTATATATGGTTTTATATGCAGGGTCAAGCTCAGGGGACTATGGTGTCTACTTCTCTGTCTCTTTCTAGATATCTATCTATCTATATATAATATATAGATATAGATCTATAATACATAGATAGATGTCTATAGATATCAATAATTTATATCTATATATAGCTATATATCTGTTATATATACACATCTGTTGCATATATCTATTATATATTTTTTATATATATATGTATTTTTTTCTCCCTTGTTTCTTTGGACTGTCTTACCCAATATTTTTAATAACAGTGTAATCAGGTAAGACTGAACATACCAGAGCAGGGTACAGGGAAGATGGAAAAGAGGCGGGATTATAGGCTGAAGGGCTTCTGTTTTAGAAAATAATTGGTTAATTGCCTCTTTTGTCTCCTTTCCTATAAACACAGGACCCTGTGTTCTGAAGACCCTCCTTTCCTGTTATCATGGGTCTCCAACTAGAGTGTGACTTCCTGAATGAGATGACAAGGATGGGCCTTGGGGAAGGAAATCCACTTTTATTATCTTTTGTTATGCTTCCTCTGTGCCAGGCACCGGGCTGCCTCTTTCTTTCTTTCTTTTTTTTTTTTTTAATTTAATAGAAATAGGGTCTTGCTATATCACCCACTGTTCTTGAACTCCTGGCCTCAAGCAATCCTCTGGCCTTGGCTTCCCAAAGTGCTGAGATGACAGGCATGAGCCACCATGCCCAGCCTGAGCCACATATTTCATTTGATTCTACCAATAATCCTTTTACAGATAGGGAAACCAAGAATCAGAAAATGAGTGCATTGCCCCAGGGTGCACAGCCAGGAGCCAGGGCTAATTGACCAAATCTTGGGCAGATGGGCCCTGGAAATGCTCCAAGGAACCTTAGAGGGGAGGTGGAGTGAGGGCTGCGGCCAGCACGATTGCCAAGAGCTGAAGACATCCTCTTAGTTTTCTGGACTCTGCAAATACCCCAAACTGGTCTTCCCAGTTCCAGTAAGGGAACACCAAGACACACGCACCCCATACAAGCTAGGATAATAGTATCTACCTCTGCCAGAACCTAGGTGTCAGGGTCCCTCACCAGGCTGCAGCTCAGCCACTCTGTTCCAGAATGACCAGCAGATTGGATAGACCAGCCCCAGGGGAGGCTAGGAGACCAGGACTCATGCCCACACCTCAATTTTCTACAATCTCCCAAAGGCTCCTGAGATGTAAAAAGGCTAGAGTGGGTTGGGATAGGGTCAGGAAACATTCCAGGACAGTGCCACCCCTGTCCTACTTATTTTTAGCCATAGCTAGGGAAACAAAGTTGCTAGTAATGACCAGATTTATAGGGCTATCTCCACTGCCAGGAGGAGAGGGCTTTCCTGGCCTTCGCAGCAGGGTCAGAGAAGCACCCCAGGTCCCCCTACCTGGAGTTCAGGGAGAAGTCGGTGCTATACCAGGTGTGGTAGGACCTTGGGTATCAGGGAGAGGCTCCTGAGACACTTCCCAGAGGGAAGGTAGAACTGGGAAGCTCTAGATTAGGAGATGAGATGCAAGGCCAGAGGGACACATTCTCCCCTGGGGCAAAGGCAGGTCCCTGAGCTGGGGGAATATTTTGGAGGGGTGGAAGGCGCTCCTGAGTTCCCCCAGGGACACTAGGCCTGGCCCAATGCACTGTCAGGCTCCCTTCCACCAACCAGGGCCAGGAGATGAGTCAGAGGCTGTGGCCAGGAGCTTCCTCCTAGACTAGGAGGAAATGAGCAAGGGTTTCTGAGATCTGAAAGCTCTTTAAAAAGGAAGCCCCCAAGGGAACTCTAGGGGTTAGGCTCTGCCCAATGGGGTGTGTGGGTGGAGCCCCAGGGAGAAAGCAGACTGGCCTCTGTACATCCCCAGGGACGGGGCTCATCTGCTGGGATGATCAGGGCCAGTACCCAGAGGAGGACAGAGGCCACTTGGCTGTGTCCTGTCCTCTGCTGGACAACTGTACATAGGACAAAGCAATGAGTAGAGAACCCCTTCCTCTTATTTCTGCCCTACAGCTTGGGACAGGGACGCCCCAGTTTCTGGGCCACCTCTCCCCTCTAGAGGGTCAGCAAGACAGGCCTGAGTCATGTCTGTGACTCTGGGGCACCCACTTACAGGACTACGGGAGGAACAAGCTGTTGACATTTCCTGCAAGGAGGAGCCCTGCTCCCCCTTGCTCAGCTCTCTGATGTCCCTGCCCCTGCCCTATTCTCAGCCCCTCTTCCTCCAGCCTTCTATTCTGGGGCTGTGGTCACAGTTTATATTTGGGTTGAGCACATCACAGTGCATCTGACCATTCCTGGCAGAGTTGCTAGCCCCAGGGAGTCCTGGCTTCTGGCATTTGTGGTAACCTAGTGTGCCGCCTCCTTATCCCTGTGGGGGAGGGGAGGCAGTCCTCAGGTGCTCCAGGTGGGAGAACATTAAATCGGGGAGACCAGGAAGGACTGCACCGGGGATGAGGAACTTATATTCTCCACGAGAGCTCAGTAGTGTCTTCAGTTAAGGAGCAGGGAACACAGGGCAGAGCACCTGGTGGGGTTGGGTGGGGACAGGGGTCCCATGAGAGGGAGATAGAAGGGGTGGTTCTGAGCCTCTTTCTTGCAGCTGACCTACCAGGCTTGCCCCCAGTTGGGAAGAGGGGTGTCAAGGGGCTGGGCACCATGGCTCAAGTCTGTAATCCCAGCACTTTGGGAGGCTGAGGTAGGCAGATCACCGTCAGGAGTTTGTGACCAGGCTGGCCAACATGGAGAAACCCTGTCTCTACTAAAAATGCAAAAATTAGCTGGGTGTGGTGGTACACACCTGTAATCCCAGCTACTTGGAAGGCTGAGGTACGAGAATTGCTAGAACCGGGGAGGTGGAGGCTGCAGTGAGCCAAGATAGCCCCAGTGCACTCCAGCCTGGGGGACACAGCCAGAATCCGTCTTAAAAAAAAAAAAAAAAAAATGCAGGGGTGGTGTCAGGGCTAGGTCCAATCCTTGAGTGGCAGGATAAGAGGAATACCATATTTTCTCTAGTGCTCCACCCTTATTTCAGGACCCGGACTTTGGGAGCCTGGGAGCGGGAACCAGTCTTAGTTCAGCACTCCTGTCTTCCCAGCCCCCATCCTGAATGGGAGGTGGCCGCCAGCTGCACACGCTTCTTCCAGGCACACCTCAATTTGCCCCTCCGAATAGGGCAGGACAAGCGGGGGCTGCGTCAAAACTCTGGCGGTGAGCAGTGTGCTGCATTCTTCCAGCCATGGCCTTGAAGCCGGGGTTCTGGCCTGGACACGCGCCACCCCCCAGGCCAATAGTCTCACCACCCCTCCCGCCAGCGCTCAGAGGCGGGGCTGGCCGCAGCGCGAGGAATGCGGGCTGGGGGCCCGGGGCACATTCCAGGGGAGACCCTGGGCCCAAGGGGCAAGTTTACGCAACTCGGCGCCCAGCTGAGGCTGGGAGCAGGGGAGGGCACCCACCCCGACTCTCTCTCTTCCCCAGCAGTTCTCTTCCCCAGCAGTCTAGGCGGCCGGGCTGGTGTGGAGCCTGTGGGGGTGGTAGTGCGCCTCCCAAAGTCCTGGCCCGGAAACAGCGTGCCGGAAAGGGCTGCTTGCGGGGGGCTGACGGCGGCGAGAGGGAGGGGAGAGGAGGTAGGCTGGCCATCTGGAAAAGGGCCTCTTTCCGCACTGTGCACAAGTCGGCTTCGGGGCGGCAGCAAAGTAGGGCAGGCCGGCGGTTTAAAATTAGCCCGGCCTTCCCTCTCACTTCCAGGCGCGGGCCGATGGGCGGCGAGTGTCCGGGGGTAGGGGCGGGAGCGGTGACTCAAAGGGCTTTTCCACCAGTGCAGCCTCCTGCGCTCTGCGGATGCCGGGCCAGACCGCTTCCCGGGGACTCCCCTCACCCCGTGAAGTCTCTCCTCGGCCGGCACTCCCAAGTTCCCATTGACCTACAGAGTCAAGCCCCAATCCAGCTTCTTGACACCGCAGGAAACCTCTGCCACCTCTAGTAGCCCGCCCCGGGCCCGCCCCTCCTCGTGGTCCCGCCCCCACCTCACCTGAAGCAGGTGGAAGCTGGTCCCTCCCCAGCTCCGCCTCCAGGGTCCGCTACGGCCCAAGCGGCTACCGTCATCCTGACCAGGGAAGCCACCCTGGCAGACGGACGGCGAGTGGAACTCGAGCACCTCCCCAGGTGCTCGACAAGTTCCTAGCACCCCTCTTCAGTTTCCCCTCAACTTGAGAGGGGGGGACTCCCCCGCAGGCGGGGCAGAGTGGACCCTGGGACCCCAGCCCAAGACTTTTCCGGAGGAGAACACTCGCTCCAGCCTCTTCAGGAGGGGCACCTCCCACCAGCTTTCATGGCGCCCACCCTGAACCCCCGATCGCCCCAACCTTTCTCCGGCCCCCCTCACCTTGAGCGGCGCTCCCAGCAGGCGGTGCAGCGCGGGTATCTGCGCGCCCAAGGGCAGCGCCCCGTCCAGGCTGCAGGTGGGGGCCCGGCGCGGCTCCGGGAAGTTGGCACACGCGAAGGGGTCGGTGTCTTCCAGGTACTGCACCCTCACGGTCACCACTGATACCGGCTCCTCGTCCCCGCGATCTTCCCCGCCCGCCATGGCTCCGCGGCCGGCTCGCGCGGCGCGCCTCGGAGTCCCGACCCCAGTGCAGCTTCTACTCAAGCACACTATAGCTCCGCTCTTCGGGCCGGGCCGGACCGGACGCGGCTGGAGGGGCGGGGCCAGACGGACGCGGGGCCGAGGAAGGGGGTGGGGCCAAGATTAGTCCCCGAGTGCGCGCGTGGAGGTAACCACTGCCGGAGGCGGGGCCGGCGCTAGCCACTCACAGGGCCCGCTGGGAATCCCGTTAGTTCACTGGCTAGGAGGGCGGGAAAGGCCGAGCTCGCGCCCCGCCTTCGAGAACGCGCAAAAGGCTGGAAGGCTTTCTTAGGTCTGGGGGTAGAGAGGCTGCGTTCTCTCTGAAGGATGTTAAGGCAGATGGGGCAGAAGTTTCCTTAGATAGTGGCCGGCCAGGTCTCCCTCAGTTGAGGGGCAAGATGGCCCTCATTCCTTCCATTTGGGGGATGAGTGCTTATGGTTTCCTCATTTAGGGAAAGCAGTGAGAGGGGTCCCTTCAATTTGGAGCAAGAAGTGAGAGTAGATTCCACCCAGTTTGAAGGAAGAGATGGGATCAGTTCCCTTTAGTTGTGGGAGGAAGAGGGAAGGATGCCCTTCAGTTTTCAGGGAAAAGATTGGGATGAGTCAGTTTGAGGGGGCAGATAGAACACGTTCCCCTCAGTTTTGGAGAAAAAGTGGGATGGGTGCCCCTCAGCTTGAATGAAAGTGGAGACGGTCCTCCTCTGTTTGGGGCGAGATGAGCCGAATGCCCCTCAGATTTGGAAAAAGTTGGGTGCATCCCGCCTAGTTTGAAGGGAATCAGGAGGCTGGGTTTTCCATAGGTTCCTGTCAGCTTCATGAAAGAGATGAGACAGTTGTCTGTAGTGTGTTGGAAAGGGCGGGCCAGGTGCCCTTTGGTTTGGGAGATGAAGAACAGCCTCCCTCTTCGCCTGGAATGAGTTGGGCCAGTCTGGGCCTTGGGGTTTCTGGGACGTTGGGGGCAGCGTTGTCCATCACTGCTTTGGGGAGCGTCCAGTGCGCGTGCGCAGCTCAGGTCCGGGCGGGGGCCGGCAGGGGGTCCCCAGCTTGGGAGCGCCGCGCGGAGGGCGGTCAAGCACTGTCCCCTGCCGTTTGCACCCGGCCACGCCTGGGCCCCAGGGGGATGCTGCTCGCCGCCCAGCAGCGCTGGCCGAGGAGGAGCCGTGCCTCTCCCGTCTTGACCGCGCCCCCCGCAGACCCCCGCTCTTCACGCTGCTGGCTGCCCGGGGGGGCCGTGGCCGCGCACCGCTCTGGATCTGGTGGGGGCGGTTTTGGGGAGATTTGGGGGCGCGGACTCGAAGGAGTAGGTTGTGGAACTTGGGGGAGAGCTGCACTGGGGAATTTCCGGAGCTGGGACTGATTTAGGGAGGAAAGAGGAGGGAGTCCCCGACTACGAGAGTCCGGGGCAGGGTCTCGGAGCCCGGACCTGGCTTGGGGGTATCGGAGCCGGGATTGGGGGGAGCGAGCCCCACGTGCCTGTGACGCGGGGGCGCCCGGTAGGTGGCGGCGGCGACGCGGGGCCGGCGGCCGTGCGGTGCCGGGAGGGCGGCTGGGCAGGCTGCAGGATGCTGCGCGCCGCCCTGTCCCTGCTCGCGCTGTCCCTGGCAGGGGCGGCCGAAGAGCCCACCCAGAAGCCAGAGTCCCCGGGCGAGCCTCCCCCAGGCTTGGAGCTCTTCCGCTGGCAGTGGCACGAGGTCGAGGCGCCCTACCTGGTGGCCCTGTGGATCCTGGTGGCCAGCCTGGCCAAAATTGGTGAGTGCGTGTGTGCGTGCGCCAGGTCGACGGTCAGCTGCGGACCCGCCCCCAACACCCCCACCTCCTCGGTCCTCAGATTGGGGCTGGCTTCTTGCACGGTGCTGGGACTTAGGTTTGGATTCCACAAATCCGAGCTCTCGCCCAGTTCCTGCGTCGCCTCCTGTGGGTCCCTGGTCCCTGTCTTCTCCCCTGGGAGCTCTGAGGATTTACCTTTCTGAAGGGCTGTCCCTCGCTCTCCCCAACTCCATCTGTAGGCTCCTTTGCCCTCTCCACTCCCCTGTTCCCCTTGCAGTAGGCCCTCTTCAGTCTGGTCTCTCCCCCACCAATCCCCAGCCTCCCAGAAACCTCTGTCACCGGTGAGGACGTGTGGGGACATTGAGGGGAGGGTGTTCTCCCACGAACACAGGCATCCTGGTTCTGAAAAAGCAGCCTCCCCTGGAGACCACGTCCGAGTGTCCATTCCCTTGGGAAACTACACTGCCACTTTTCCTCCAGCTCTCCCCTGCTGCCCACTTAAAGCTGCTGCCTTCTTGTGCCTGTGTGTGGGGGCCCCCCAGCCCGGTTCAGGTCCACATTCTTCCCACTTCAGGGTATAAGAAACTTCCATGTATGGGGGTCTTCCTGTGTGCTGCCTACCCTAGATGCTTTCATACATCCAACCTCTTCAGTCCTGACAGCATTGAAGGCTGTGCTTCAGACTTCTTTTTCCCTGAATAGAGCTGCTTTTGCTTGCATCTGCTCCTTCCTCCTCCCTTCTGAGCAGCCAGTGGTCCCTCCTCCCACCAGAGACCCTCCTCCTTCTCTCTGTTGTGCAGGCTCTGCTGTGGGGGTGACTAATTATAGCTGAGCGTTGCTACTCTCTCCCCATGGATGCCGGCACAGCCTGTACTCCAATCTCACCAATACAGCCTTCATGGAGGAATCACCCAGAGCCTAGAAATTGCCCCCCTTCTCCACAGGGACACTGCTCGGGGGTAAGGGGGCTGGGCAGGAACAGAACTTTCCACTCTGCTGTGGCAGCCTAAGATTAATAATGGAAAGTAGAACTCAATATGCCTTCGGGGAGCATGGTTCTGTGGGGCTTAGATCACAGGGCTGGGGTTAATGCATAAACAGATGAAGATGAAATGGGGTCCCTGAAGGAGAGAAGTGGAAGACTAAAGTAGTAACAAGTACAGAGAGATCTATGACCACGTTTACCTTAGAGGCCCAGCAGCAATGACAGTAAGAGTGGAAGGAGCCTCAGATTTGGAGCCAGCAATTGGGTTTGCTGAGAAGTCTGTGAGTTGCAGAAGAGTTCCTGTCTTAGGGCTTATAGCAACAACTGTAGTTTTCCCCATAAATCATGGTTCTTTTTCTAGTTTGGATGACATCTTCTATGGAAGTGGGAGAAGAGAGCCTCGTTTTCACAAGCCAAAGAAAATCCTAGAATGAGAGAAAAGGTAGAACATTCAGGAACACCTTCCCCCAGCTTCATTGCTAGACTTTTTCCCTTTTATTAAACAAATATCTACGTAGAACTCACTATGTGCCAGGCACTGTTCTAGGCCCTTTGGGTACAGCTTCCAAAGGGCACTGTCTTGGCATAGGGTCTCACACAGGCTAATTTAGAGGTCTACTTCCCCAACACCCCAGGGATCATGTAGAGAGAGATGTGTTCACCTGTGGTCTGAGGACTTAAAGGAGAGCCAAATAGTTTATTTTAGAGGACAAAAGTAGGAGTGGCAATAGTGTTAGAAACCCTTTTCTTCTCTCCTCCTACAGACAGAACTATTCTATTTAATTAACATTTGGTGTGTGTCTAACATACTATGTGTCTGACATTATGCTAGGCACATTTGCATACTTTATATCATTTTATCCTCACCCTTGATGCTGGGTATTTTTCCTATGTTACAGAAGAAGAAAATGAAGTTGAAGTAAGTTAAATAATTTGCCTGAGATCACACAGAATGTGCTAAGGCTGGAAGAAGACTTGGAGATCTTCTGACTGCTAAAGCCAAAGTTTAAAAAACTACGCAGTCCTGAGTGAGCCCATATAATGAAAGGCACATTGGGCTAGGAAGTCTACACAGCTCCTAGGAGGTATAATATACATTCTGGTCCAGTTAAGGAGTGAGGACATTATAATACATAACATTTATTGAGTGCTTACTGTAAATTAGTGTGCTAAGTGCATTTGAGTAGATTGTCTTTTTTTTTTTTTTTTTTTTTGTGACAGAGTCTCACTCTGTCACCCAGGCTGGAGTGCAGTGGCATGATCTCAGCTCATGGCAACCTCTGCCTCCCAGATTCAAGTGATTCTCCTGCCTCAGCCTCCCAAGTAGCTGGGACTACAGGCACCCACCATCACGCCCTGCTAATTTTTGTATTTTTAGTAGAGACAGGGTTTAGCCATGCTGGCCAGGCTGATCCAGAACTCCTGACCTCAAGTGATCTGCCCACCTTGGCCTCCCAAAGTGCTGGGATTACAGGTGTGAGCCACTGCGCCCCACCTGCAGACTGTCTTTTTCAGTGGTCACAATAATCTCATGAGATCATTATTGTTTTTACTCCCATTTCGCTGATGAGAAAACTGAGTCAGAGACGTTAAGTTATTTGCCCTAAGATCACAGAACTAGGCTTTGAATCCAAGCAACTTGTCTCCAAAGGCCCTGATTTTTACAGCTATCTTATATATAAAAAGATACCAGGTAGCATTTGCTGAGGTTCAAATAATGGCTATGGATAAGGATGTCAGAGAAAGGTGAGGTCCCCTGAAGATGAAAGTATAAAGGAAGGGACACTTCTAGAAGGGGAAAAAGCAGTAAAGGCCTAGGTTACCATGGTGTGACAGGAGCACTAAGAAACAGATGACTTTGACTGCAGGAGAGGGTTTGTAGCCCTGGAGATTGGAAATTCTAGAAATCTTACATATTTCTCCTCCCTTGGTCCCAGTCTTAGAAGGTTGGCCAGGCGCAGTGGCTCATGCCTCTAATCCCAGCACTTTGGGAGACCAAGGCGGGTGGATCATGAGGTCAGGAGTTCAAGACCAGCCTGGCCAACATAGTGAAACCCCGTCTCTATTAAGAATACAAAAAAATTATCTGGGCATGGTGGCGCATGCCTGTAGTCCCAGCTACTTGGGAGGCTGAGGCAAGAGAATCACTTGAACCCAGGAGGTGAAGGTTGCAGTGAGCTGAAATCGCCCTACTGCACTCCAGCTTGGGCAACAGAGTGAGACTTCGTCTCAAAAACAAAAACAAAACAAAAAAAACCTGGGAGGTCATAGGCCTGTTTGTGGGAGGATATTCCATAAACTGATCTATCCTGTACTCTTTTTGCATTGCAGTATTTCACCTGTCTCGGAAAGTAACATCTCTGGTCCCTGAGAGCTGCCTGCTGATTTTGCTGGGCCTGGTACTAGGGGGCATTGTTTTGGCTGTGGCCAAGAAAGCTGAGTACCAGCTGGAGCCAGGCACCTTCTTCCTCTTCCTGCTGCCTCCTATTGTGTTGGACTCAGGCTATTTCATGCCTAGCAGACTGTTCTTTGACAACTTGGGTGCCATCCTCACCTATGCTGTGGTAGGCACACTCTGGAATGCCTTCACAACAGGCGCTGCCCTCTGGGGCTTGCAGCAGGCTGGACTTGTAGGTGAGTGACCCTAAGACCTGGGCTTTGCCGGACCCATCACCCCTCTCCCTTCTCCTCAAGCTCTGGAGGTCCATGCTGGTGTGAGCCATGCCCTGAAAGCTCCATCCTAGGTCCCTCCCTCTGGAGTGCAAGGCAGTGCTCCCGATGGGGTTCAGGCCTCATCTAGGTCTCTGCCAGTCTGGGCTTCTGCAGCATAACAGCTGAGCAGGAGCCTGGCTCCCAGCTGTGTGTGGGCTGCCAAGGCTGGGGAGCCTGCGTTACCACTCTGTTGCCTCCTGCCCTCTGTTACCACATTGCCACTTGCCAGCCCTGCTCCCCTGAGGCACAGCTGCACATCATTTCTGCAAGGGCCTTCTGTCCTGGCTCTCCCCAGTCCAGGTCAGGGTGGTTTTCTGTTTTTATTATTATTATTATTCTTTTCTTAACTATATGTTGTCTATAATAAATTCATTATTTTAAAACATTTATTTTTTAAATAAATATAATAGGTATTTAAAAAATAAATAACTATTATAAATCCATCAAATGCTGGCACTACACTGGGTTTTCTCTCCTTACTTATCCCACTGACTCTTCATAGCAAGCCTTTTGTGTAGTTTGTCACATTTAATGGATGAGGAAATAGAGCCCCTTACATTTGTTTGCTATCAGGTCCAAGGTTAGCAGAAGAGGTCCGTTTTTGTTGTTGTTGTTGTTGTTTCTTGTTTTTTTGAGATGGAGTCTCACTCTTGTCCAGGCTGGAGTGCAATGGCATGATCTTGGTTTACTGCAACCTCCACCTCCTGGGTTCAAGCAATTCTGCTGCCTTAGCCTCCTGAGTAGCTGGAATTACAAGCATGTGCCACCACACCCGGCTAATTTTTGTATTTTTAGTAGAGATGGGGTTTCACCATGTTGGCCAGGCTAGTCTTGAACTCGTGAGCTCAGGTGATCTGCCTGCCTTGACCTCTCAAAGTGCTACGATTATAGGCGTGAGCCACTGCACCTGGCATCAGGTCTGTTTTACTGAGGCTCTTTGCCTTTAGGTTGCCCTCTCTTGCTACCTTCTTTATTTCCTAACACAAGAAATTCATTCAGCCCTCAAGGTTGATGATTCACACTTTTTCCAAGGTATTACAAGAAAACGTTTACAATTGCTACCTGGGACTCTAACCTGGTTTCCCTATTGAGGTAGTGAACTATTTGGGGCAGGAAGGGAAGGGAGGACATCAGATCATAATAACAGTAATAGATAATAATATCTTTTGGGTTCTTACTATATGTTAGGCATTGGCTAACTAAGGAAATTTTATTAGTCTCAATTGTAGACTAGTAAGTCTCAACTGGAGACTCATGGAGAAACTGGGGCTCATAGAAATTATATGACATATTCAAGTCCCATCTGTGGTGCTTTTCTTACTATATTCAGTCCTCCACCCCTGCTGAGAATTGTGTCACACCTCTTTGGCTAGGAACCACAGGTATGGGAGAAAGCACTCTTTTGTTATTCTCCCTAACAAAAATAGTTGGCAGCCAATTTCCATTTGCTGGTAGTCATTATTACTGTTGCTACAGTGTTTTTTCCCTATTTTATTATTTATTGTTTTTTTGAAACTGAGTCTCACTCTGTCACCTGGGCTGGAGTGCAGTGGCACGATCTCGGCTCACTGCAGCCTCCACCTCCCTGGTTCAAGTGATTCTCCTGCCTCAGCCTCCCAGGTATCTGGGATTACAGGCATGCACCACTGCACCTGGCTACTTTTTGTATTTTTAGTAGAGACAGGGTTTCACCATGTTGGCCAGGCTGGTCTTGAACTCCTGACCTCAGGTGATCCAGCCGGCCTCGGCCTCCCAAAATGCTGGGATTATAGTCATGAGTCACTGCGCCTGGCCTTTTTCCCTATTCTAAATGGCTCGGTTGAGTTTTGAAACAATCTTGTGAGGCAGGCAGATGAGGAGTCATGGCTTAAGGTAAGCCATATGACAGTGACAGAACCAGCATCATACAGTTGGTAAGTAGCAAAGCCAGGCCTTAGGCATAGGTAGTCTTTTGATCTGCAGGCTGATGCTGTCTTTGCCAGCCCAAGTCCTCTTTGGGCTTCCTTGTTGTATCAGCAGGGGTGGAGCTTGGGCTTGTCCCAGGGCGTGCTGCAGGAGACTGGGTCGTCTTCAATGACTGGCCTGTTCTACATGTGTCCCTTAATAGCCCCTAGGGTGCAGGCTGGCTTACTGGACTTTCTGCTGTTTGGGAGCCTCATCTCGGCGGTGGACCCCGTGGCCGTGCTAGCTGTCTTTGAGGAGGTGCACGTCAATGAGACTCTCTTTATCATCGTCTTTGGCGAGTCCCTGCTCAACGATGCAGTCACCGTGGTGAGCGTGCTCAGCTGACTGCCATTCCCTGACCCCAGGCTGCATGCTCTGACCAGCTAGGGGTCTGTGCAGACTCAGACCCTTCCCGTGGGTCCCCTGGGGGCAGAAATATGCTGTCTGCTTTCACCGTCTCCCAGCAGTCCCAGTTGCTGCCTTCCCACCTCACTGCTGACTCTCCTCTTCTCGCTCAGGTGCTGTACAAGGTCTGCAACTCCTTTGTGGAGATGGGCTCTGCCAACGTGCAGGCCACTGACTACCTGAAGGGAGTCGGTCAGTATTTCCCTGCTCCCAGCTGGCACTGGAGGTCTGCCTCCCCTGGGTTGCTGAGGCCCTCCCACCCCACATCAGGACAGAGGAGGCTATTCGGGTTGCCTCATCTCCTCCACTCCTCTATAGATAAATGGGGTCTGGGAGGGGCTTGCCAGGGATCCTGGCTCTGGGTTTTGAGCTCCTGGAAGTGCGGTGGGCATCATCTCTCACTCCCTGCCAGGCAGCAGTCTTGTCAGCCCAGGTAGGGTCCAGGCCAGGGGTCATGCTGACAACCCACTCCTCCCCCAGCCTCCCTGTTTGTGGTCAGTCTGGGCGGGGCAGCCGTGGGCTTAGTCTTTGCCTTCCTCCTGGCCCTGACCACACGCTTCACCAAGCGGGTCCGCATCATCGAGCCGCTGCTGGTCTTCCTCCTCGCCTACGCAGCCTACCTCACTGCTGAAATGGCCTCGCTCTCCGCCATTCTTGCGTGAGTTCTGGGGGCCTTGCAGGCAGATAGCTGGGAGGGGGCACTGGAGATGGTTGCCCCTCATAGGGACACAGGCAGGAACTTCAGGAGTCCATAGGTTTCCCTGAGCCCTTGTGGTAGTGGGAGCCTCAAACTCTCCTGGGGAGTCAGTAAACCTCAGGCAAAATTTCAGGAGCTGCCTCCAGAACTGTCCTCAGCACCCTCAAACTCTCTGGGTATAGGCTGGGCTGGAAATAGACTTCAAGGCCTGGGGCCGCCAGCTCTGGAGGCCACAGCACTTCAGAAGGTGCATCAGAGAGCCCGCTAGTCAGAGCACATTCCTCCCACCTTCCCTTCCAGGAGACACTGAGTGGGAAGCCTGGAGATCTGGACGATTAGCCCAGCACTACCACTCAGTCTTCAGGCCTCCCTGGGCTTCAGCTTTGAGAGTCTGACATCCTGTGATGGGCAATGCCCCCTCCTGCAGTATGCTCAAACCCCAGAGGCTGAGCACCCTGGAACCCTTCCCCACTTGCCCTGTCTCTCCATCCTCTCCCAGGGTAACCATGTGTGGCCTGGGCTGTAAGAAGTATGTGGAGGCCAACATCTCCCATAAGTCACGCACAACTGTCAAATATACAATGAAGACTCTAGCCAGCTGTGCTGAGACCGTCATCTTCATGCTGCTTGGCATCTCAGCTGTGGACTCTTCTAAGTGGGCCTGGGATTCCGGGCTGGTGCTTGGAACCCTCATCTTCATCCTGTTCTTCCGAGCCCTCGGTATTGCTGGCACCTTCTGCTTTCCCACTCTCCTTCCTGTCCCGCCCCTCCCCGCAGCTCATCTCCCCATCTGGGTCCACATCCTTGTCAATTCCTAAGCCTCCTCTTGTTGCTCACTTGTCCCAGTCCCTGTTAGACTTCAGCCCAGATACGTGGTGCCATCCACTCCTGCGTCCTCCACTCCCAACGCTTTGCTCCCACTGGCCTCCCTCCCGCTGTAGGCGTAGTCCTGCAGACCTGGGTGCTGAATCAGTTCCGGTTAGTCCCTCTGGACAAGATTGACCAAGTGGTGATGTCCTATGGGGGCCTGCGGGGGGCTGTGGCCTTCGCTCTCGTCATCCTACTGGATAGGACCAAGGTCCCTGCCAAGGACTACTTTGTAGCCACCACTATTGTAGTGGTCTTCTTCACAGTCATCGTGCAGGTGGGAGTGCCCACAAGGCTGGGTAGGGAGAGGGTTGGGCAGTCCCTGGGGGAGTCTTGAAGCCTATGGGACAGGGGCTTCTCTTCCCACTGGGAGATGGAGGGCCCTGACTTCCCAGACCTTGAGTGCAGTGGGGTGGGGGTACTGAAGCTGAAGCCTCATTATGGGGAGAGAAAGGCAGCAGGGAAATGAATAGGAATAGGGCAGGGCTCACCTCCTGCCTGTCCATAGGGCTTGACCATCAAGCCACTGGTCAAATGGCTGAAGGTGAAGAGGAGTGAGCATCACAAACCCACCCTGAACCAGGAGCTGCATGAGCACGTGGGTACCAGAACCCCAGCCCTCGCCTGTGCCTCTCGACCTTCTCCTATTTTGGGCAGAGTCCTGATCCAGTCCCCCTACCCACCCCCCTTCTAGACTTTTGACCACATTCTGGCTGCAGTGGAGGACGTTGTGGGGCACCATGGCTACCACTACTGGAGGGACAGGTGAGGGAGCTGCCCCGAGGCTCCTTCAGCAGCAGCAGCCCCATCAGCCAGGGAAGCACGGGGGATGTGCCACACTTCTGAGAAGGGACAGAGCCAGGTTCAGGCTGGGTGACCTCTGCCTGAAACCCCTCAGTGGCATCCCAGTGCTCTCAGGTTAAGACAAGGCTCCCCAGCGTGGCCTGCTTGGCCCTGCATGGTTTGGCAACTGCCAAATTCCAGCCTCGTCGTGCTCTGCTCTGTCTTTAACTGTCTGCCTGCTAATTCCATGGACCCTGCCTTACAGCCTCAGGACCCACCATGTTCCCCCAGCCTGGCCACTGGGACCTTCTCTCTACTAGAACACTCCTTCACCTCCCTCTCACTTACTCAACTTCGATTCATCCTTCACAACTCATCATAGGCTTCAATTGTTTAGGGAGGCCTTCCCTGGCCTCCCTGGCTAGGACATACCTGTGTCATATTCTCTAATTATCCTTTGTAGTTCTTGTCATGGTTGCAATTTTACAGTGATTTGTAATAATTTCAATTACTGTCAGGCTTTCCCATGACACTGTAAATTCCATGAGGGCAGGGACTAGCCTTGAGATTCTCTCTGGCTGAGGCCCATATCTAAAAAGCCAGGCCAGTGCTGACAGTGTCCTTGCCCCGTCTGAGGAAGGGCCACCTGGCCAGGCCTTGGGAATGGGACTCAGGGCCGGGCCTGGCATCCTCTGTAGGTGGGAGCAGTTTGATAAGAAATACCTGAGTCAGCTACTGATGCGACGGTCAGCTTACCGCATCCGGGACCAGATCTGGGATGTGTACTACAGGCTCAACATCCGGGATGCCATCAGCTTTGTGGACCAGGTGGGCCAGCAGCTACCAGGTGGGCCAGTGGTGGGTAGGCAGATGGGCAGCAGAGCAGGACAGAAAGGGGTGGTAAGCAGGCTGGCCCTGAGCAGGGAGTTGGGAACTCCCAGCTGGCTCCATGGTCTGGTGAAGTGGCAGTGGCAGGAAGCAGCTGGGTCTGGTGCTGACATTCAGAGTCTGGCAGGCAGTCCAGAGAGGTGGGAAATAACTGGACTCTGGAGTCAGCAGATGTGGCTCAACCATTATCACTTCCAAGCTTGTGACCTTGGGTAAGTCACACTCTCTGAGCCTATTTCCTTAGCTGTAAGAAAGCAGGCATAAGAGGCTGGGCACGGTGGCTCATGCCTGTAATCCCAGCACTGTGGGAGCCTGAGGTGGGTAGATCACTTGAGGTCAGGAGTTTGAGACCAGCCTGGCCAACACTGTGAAATCCTGTCTCTACTAAAAATACAAAAACTAGCCAGGCGTGGTGTTGCATGCCTGTAATTCCAACTACTCGGGAGACTGAGGCAGGAGAATCGCTTAAATCTGGGAAGCGGGCTGGGTGCGGTGGCTCACACCTGTAATCCCAGCACTTTGGGAGACCAAGGCGGGTGGATCATGAGGTCAGGAGTTCGAGACCAGCCTGGCCAATATAGTGAAACCCCGTCTCTACTAAAAATACAAAAACTAGCCAGGCATGGTGCTGGGCACCTGCAGACC
>NW_012105609.1:326488-334173 GCF_000951045.1 Mandrillus leucophaeus
GGCACCTGTAGTCCCAGCTACTTGTGCGGCTGAGGCAGGAGAATGGCATGAACCCGGGAGGCAGAGGTTGCAGTGAGCCGAGATTGTACCACTACACTCCAGCCTGGGTGACAGAGCAAGACTCTGTCTCAAAAATAATAATAATAATAATAAATAATAATAATAAAATAGAAAGCAGGCATAAGAGTACCTATGTTATAGATTTTATGAATTCGATATGTAAAGTGCCTAGCACAGTACCTGGCATGTCAAAAGAGTAAACTAAGTGTTCATTATTATTATTTTCTTTATTACCCCTGACTCCTGGGCAACCCTCCATCTGATTGGCGGCTGAACTTGGTCTTGATGCCTGCAGGGAGGCCACGTCTTGTCTTCCACAGGTCTTACTCTGCCTTCTATGCCCAGCCGCAATTCTGTGGCAGAGACTTCTGTCACCAACCTGCTGTGAGTCTTTGAGCCCCATCCCCTTCCTCATATTCCTCTCCATTGTGCCCTTTCTCTGAATCCCTTCTGGGGGAGATTTGTCAGCATCTTTGCATCTGCCCTTCTTCTGGCCTGTGCCTCCTGCCCTCTCCCCAGCACATGTGTCCCCTGCTTCCGGCAGGAGGGAGAGTGGCAGTGGAGCATGTCTGGATCTGCAGGTGATTGACACGGTACGCAGCGGCCGGGATCGTGAGGATGCTGTGATGCATCATCTGCTCTGCGGAGGCCTCTACAAGCCGCGCCGTAGGGTGAGAGCAGGCAGCATCGGGATTTTGAGGGGGTGGAGGTGGTCTGAGGAGAGCTTAAGAGGCAGTTGGTGCCAGTTTGTTGGAGAGCTGCAGATGCCCAGCTAAAGAGTGTGGGTTTCAGCCGGGTGCAATGGCTCACGCCTGTAATCTCAGCACTTTGGGAGGCCAAGGTGAGTGGATCACTTAAGGTCAGGAGTTCGAGACCAGCCTGGCCAACATGGTAAAAGTGAAACCCCATCTCTACTAAAAATACAAAAATTAGCTGGGTGCGGTGACACGTGCCCGTCATCCCAGCTACTTGGGAGGCTGAAGCAGGAAAATCACTTGAACCCGGGAGGCAGAAGTTGCAATGAGCTGAAGTCTCACCACTGCACTCCAGCCTGGGCGACAGAGCAAGATTCCATCTCAAAAAAAAAAAAAAAAAAAAAGAGTGTGGGTTTTATCTCATCAGTAATAAGAAACCTCTGCTTTATTTTTATTTTTTGGAGAAAGGGTTGACGTAATACAAGCACTGTTTAAGGATACCTTCTCTGGTAGCAGAGTGCAGATCAAATTGGAGGGGGTGAGTTGAGAAGCTGGGAGAGCCAGTTGGGAAGCTGGAGTGAAATATTGTGGATTAGGGCTGGGCGGTGGGAAGGGAAAGGGGCACATAGGCCTAGGTGATTGGCTCTGATGGTGAGAGGAGGAGGAGGAGACAGAGTACTGGGGCCCTTGAGGGTCACTGGAGAATGATGGGGTCACAGACAGAAGCAAGAGCACTGAGGAAGCCTCCTAGACCAGCTTAGCCTATGGAAGGTGGGCATCTGTTTCAAATAATGGGAGTTAGTCCAATGCAGATCGTGAAGCTTTACAGCTGGAAAGGCCCAGCTCATCCAGGAGAGAATCTGTTGCAACCCCACAAGAGGGCAGCAAGCCATTACCTTGCACCTTTCTAAAATGGGAAGCCGGCTGTCACCAGTTCTGGCAGTTTCAACAATCAAAGCTCTTACTACTGTTGAAACAGAATTGGCCTCCTTTAACTTGCACCCACTGGTCCTGATTTGACTCTTTGCAGCTCTGCAGAATAAATCTTCTAAAATTTCAAGACAGTTCCCTTTCACACAGGCTGTCTTGCCCTCAGGCCAGCATCTCTTACCTCCTGGTATGTCTTCTCTGGACTTAAAAAAACAAGACCCAGAATGGAAGTTGCTATTCTAGCTGTGGCTGGCCAGGGAAGGACCTAGAAGCTCTCTCACCATTCTAGTTCTAGAACTTGCTATTTCTCTTCCCAGAGCCCAAGATCCCTCCAGCCTTGGCTCACCACTCTGGGGCCCCACATTGTCCTTAGAAGCTGCTAAACTCCCAGGTCTTCCTCAGTTAATGGCTGGCAGACCCTGACTCACCTCAGCCTATGGGGATTTTAAAAAACCTTTCTTATTCAAAATTCCAGTAGAGTGAATAAAATAACTCATATTGATCTATCAACTAGCTCTGAAAAATCAGTGCATGATTAATTCTACTACATTCTGCAGCCCTACCACATCCCGCCCACACTTTATCTTAAAACAAACTCCAGACATCATATCACATCATCTCAGAATATTTCAGTATGTCTCTCTAGGTGGCAAGAACTCTTACATCCAGTCAGTATTCAATAAGTATCTTTTTTCCAGCTGGATGTTCAAATCAGGGTCTAAATAAGTCCACACTTAGCATTTGGGAAATATGTCTCTTTGTTTTAAAAAATCTATAATAGTTCTTTTTCCCCTCTCTATCTCCCTTGCTATTTATTTATTGAAGAAGCTGGATACTTTGTCTTGGAGAATTGCACATTTTCTAGATTTTGCTGACTGTGTTCCAGTGGTGTTGTTTAACATGTTCCTCCGTTCCCTATATTTCCTGGTTGTTAAATCTAGAGGCCTGATCAGATTCAGGGACATTCAATAGGTATGCTATATATTTTCTGTGGTGTCACATCAGGAAATACACAATGATTTGGTGTGTGTGGGGGGGTGTGTGTGTGTATGTGGTGTTTGTGTATAAGATTGGTCAGTGGGTTCAGTCCAATCAGTTCATGTGTAGTCTGTTTTTCAAAAATCTGGAATAAGTTTGTGTGTATCCTGTTAAATGTCATCTTACTTGCTTTAGCCCATCATCCCATTGTTTGGTTCCTATGTCTGCCACCAAATGTCTCCTTCTTAGATTCATATCATCTGAAAATTTGTAAAGACTGTTAACTTTGTATTCATCCAAATCCACATAAACATGTTGAACAGGATAGAGCTGAGGACAGAGCCCTGTGGCATGCTACTAAAGACTTTCCTCCAGACTGACATGGATCAAGCATTTTTGGGGTATGATAACTCAACTAGTTCTGAATCCACTTAGTATGATAACACAATCCACAATTTCTCATGTTCTTCATCGAAATACCATTAGAGAGAGACAGAGATATCTAGTATGCAGTTAGAAGGATTACAGTTTAATAGAGAGATAAGGGCTGGAGAGAGATTTGGAAGCTCCATATCAGGTTTTGTCACCTGGCTACCATAGAATCCCCTGGGGAACTTCCTGGCTTCACCTGGAGATTCTGATTCTGTAGTTTGGAGTGGGACTAAGAATCTGTGTTCTTACTAAGTTCCCCAGGTGATTCAAATGCAGCTGGTCTGATGACTGATGTTGGGGGACCACAGATCTGTATCACTGGGATATCTGGGGCAGAGAGAATGGATAAGTTTTCTGGGGAGAGTGTTTCGTGGGGCGGGAGGAGAGCTAAGGATAACACTGAGGAGTGCACATGCGGGAAAAGGAAAGAGAGCCAAAGACAAGGAACTCTTGGAGAAGCGGTGGCAGGTGGTGCCTCAGGCCTGGGGCAGAAAGAGGGCTAGATGCTGTGCAGAGGCCTGGCCAGCACCTAGGCAGAGCCCACAGCACTGGTGACCAGCGAGAAGGCAGCACTGTCGAGTTGTGGACCCTGGAGTTGCATTTCTGGTATTTAAGGAAGTAGTGGGTAGGAGAGAAAGTGTCAGAATCAAATTATAAAAGTGTAGCAGCAAAATGGAGACAATGGTGTTCAGGGGAAGACATTCTTTAAGGAGGCAAGGGCAGGAGCTTGAAAACAGAGGGGAGGGAACCAAGTGGTGAGGGAAGGAGTGAAGATACAGGAGAGTGGATAAATAGGAGGCAGCAGGAACTGCTGGAGGCAGGAAGGAGGGAACTGAGCAATGTGGAGGCCGGGGCTGGGCAGCAATGAGCCTTGTGAAGGAGATGGACCCCTTCTCCCCAGGAGAGAGGGTGCCTCCTAGTGCAGAGTTAGAGGAGGAGGACAGATGGGAGACTTGAAGGGGGCTCTTAGAACTGGTTCAGGGAAGCAGAAAATATGAGATAAAGGGACCAGACTTGGGATATGAGGCAAGATAAGATGATTTGGCAGGCGCTGGGCAGTATTTCAGGCAGTAGACGATGAAAAGGTCCTAAGCAGGGAGGGTAGAGGCAGAGGCAGTCTAGATGAGTGTGTAGTGGACTTGGTGTTGATAAGGGTTAAAAAGAGCATGGCCAGGCACAGTGGCTCATGCCTGTAATCCCAGGACTTTGGGAGGCCAAGGCAGGCGGATCACCTGAGGTCAGGAGTTTGAGACTAGCCTGGCAACATGATGAAATCCTATCTCTACTAAAAATACAAAAATTAGCCGGGCGTGGTGGTGGGCACCTATAATCCCAGCTACTTGGGAGGCTGAGGCAGGAGAATTGCTTGAACCCCAGAGGCAGAGGCTGCAGTGAGCAGAGATCATGCCATTGCACTCCAGCCTGGGTGACAAGAGCAAAACTCTGTCTCAAAAAAAAAAAAAAGAAAAAAAAGATGATGGGGGTGATCCTGAATTATTGGGACTGAGAAGGTCCAGGGTGTCACGGGAAATAGTTATGAAAGTTCAAAGTGCAGCCCAGAATATCATGGTGGTGGTTGTAGAAATGGCTAGATGGGAGATTCCAGCTGGAGAAAGGATCCTGTGGTGTAACTAGAAGGGGGCAGGTAGGCTGGATGTGTGGGAGAAGCTCAGATAAATGGAGGTACAAAGAAGAAAATGTCCCCTATGTTGTCACAGTAGCAGAACAAGACAGAGGGTCACCTTCAAACCAGAGAGAATCGGGAAAGGTTGGCAAGGGGTGGGGAAGGCCAGGTTTGGGGGAATAAGTTCTGGGATAAAGGGAAGCTTTTCCCAGGGAACTGAGAACACAGTGTCTCTGGCTGGGTTCCTGTTGTATTTTTTGTTTTGTTTTTCAATCCATTGTTAATTCTGGAAAAGCTGGGCTGGCAGGGCCTGTGGTGAATATGTTGGGGCGGTGGCCTGGGGTTCCTGTGGGAGGCCAAGGCATCCGTCCTCATAGCCAGGCGGGGCTGTCATTGCCAGTACAAAGCCAGCTGCAGTCGCCACTTCATCTCAGAGGATGCGCAGGAGCGGCAGGACAAGGAGGTCTTCCAGCAGAACATGAAGCGGCGGCTGGAGTCCTTTAAGTCCACCAAGCACAACATCTGCTTCACCAAGAGCAAGCCGCGACCCCGCAAGACTGGCCGCAGGAAGGCACGTCTTCCCTCAGGGACTCCTCTTCGGAGCTGGAGGCTGACAGCATGCAGATTTGAGCCCCCAAGTATTAGGATCCAGCTTAGGGGGACCCCCAGTTGGACAGTCCTCAGGGACTTGATGACTACAGCAGTTTGGGTTCCCTTTTAGATGTTCCTGGAGCCCCAGAAGTAAGGTGAGACCTTCAGAGGGAGAGCAGCCTCTTGGCCATGTGGTCACCTGCTGGGAGGCAGCAGGGCCTCCTACCAAAGATGAAAAAGGCAGGAGAAAAGGAGATTCCTTTGAGGGGCAGCTCCATGAGCTCCTAAGTCAGCCCAGGCTGATGCATCCAGATTTCTTGCTGGGGCATGGGTCACTCTTGCCTGGTTGGCCAAGGGATGGTAGAACCACTGGGACTGACACAAATTCCCTCCCCTGCTGGGTTAGGAAAACTTGTCCTGTTGACCCCACCAGATGACAGGGTTGGGGTGGGAAGTCGGGGCCAGAGGCTCAAGTTTTCTTTCTTGGTCCTCAGAAGGATGGAGTGGCAAATGCTGAGGCTACAAATGGGAAACCTCGAGACCTGGGCTTTCAGGACACAGGCAAGCAGGGAGCAGTGTGGGATTGAGGATGGGAGGGAGGAGGGAAAGGGCTGGGGCTCGCCAGCCAGAATCCTGGATGACCCGCTGTAGGGTGCATTAAGCACTGTGAACTGGGGCTCTTCCTCCAGGGACTTGATTTCCAAGTTGGAAATGTTCAAAGCAGTAATTAGACAATGTGTGACAGGAGTCATCTGATTGCTAACTATGGGTTATAGGCCCCGAGGACTTGGAAAAGGTGTCATGGAGAAGGGGGAGCTTGGTCTGAGCCTTGGAGGATGGGTGGACCCTGGGGCCCAGGGTCCTGTCTGCAAAGCCAATTTTGTTTTGTTTTTTGAGATAGAGTCTCACTCTGATGCCCAGGCTGGAGTGCAGTGGTGCCATCTTGGCTCACTGCAACCTCTGCCTCCCAGGTTCAAGAGATTCTCTTGCCTCAGCCTCCCAAGTAGCTAGGATTACATGTGCACGCCACCACACCTGGCTAATTTTTTTTTGTATTTTTGGTAGAGACAGGGTTTCACGTTGCTGGCCTGACTGGTCTTGAACGCCTGACCTCAGGTGATCCGCCCGCCTCAGCCTCCCAAAGTGTTGGGATTACAGGCGTGAGCCACCGCACCTGGCTGCAAAGCCAGTTTTGTATGAGCTGAATATTGATGGGCCTTCCAGCAATCCAAGTGCTCATGTTTCCAGTGGATCGTGGGATTTGGGGCTGAAAGAAGAGGATGGGGGAGCTGGAAAGTGTAGTCCTCATGGCTGCCTCTGAGGACTTAGCTTCCTCTGGTCACCTCCTTGGGCTCTGCAATGTCAACTTCTCTCCCTCCCAAGTCCCCACCTCTTAGGCCAGTGCTTGAAACAGCCAGAGGAGAAAGCAGGTGTCTCTGCCAACATGTGTTCTGCCTAGGGAGACAGCGAGCTGGCTTGGGACTGTGCAGTCCCAACAGGCAGCTGCCAACCCAGGCCACCTGACTCTGCTCTTGTCACTGTCCAGCTGCTGTGATATTAACCGTGGAGTCTGAGGAGGAGGACGAGGAAAGCGACAGTTCAGAGACAGAGAAGGAGGACGATGAGGGGATCATCTTTGTGGCTCGGGCCACCAGTGAGGTTCTCCAAGAGGGCAAGGTCTCAGGTAATGGCTTCCTCCCTGCCCACCTCCCTTCTGGAACAAGCTGGTTTCCTTTCTCTTCACTCATGGCCTCTACTCCAGACAACTCCCTTTTCCTATTCACTAGTTTATTCCTATTCACTAGTTTTCCTATTTCCTAGAATAGTTTTCCTCTTCACTAGTTTATTCATGCCAGCATTTGCAGAGCATCTTCTTCATACCAGATGCCCAACATAGGTGATATTCAACTCTCACAACAACCAAGATGGGGAAACTGAGCTCAGAGAGATTAAGAGACTTGTGACTTGTCCAACATCACACAGTAGAACCAGAATTTGAAGCTGACTCATCTGACTCCCAAGCCCACAGCCTTTCTTTTTTAAATTTATTTATTTTATTTTATTTGAGACAGAGTTTGCTCTTGTCATCCAGGCTGGAGTGCAGTGGTGCAATCTCTGCTCACTGCAACCTCCAGCTCCCAGGTTCAAGCAATTCTCCTGCCTGAGGCTCCCGAGTAGCTGGGATTACAGACATGCACCCCCAAGCCTGGCTAATTTTCATATTTTTAGTGGAGATGGGGTTTCACCATATTGGCCAGGCTGGTCTTGAACTCCTGACCTCAGGTGATCCACCTGCCTTGGCCTCCCAAAGTTCTGGGATTACAGGTGTCAGCCACCATGCCCGGCCTTTTCTTTTCCTTTTTTTTTTTTTTTTT
>NW_012105609.1:334623-342592 GCF_000951045.1 Mandrillus leucophaeus
TCGCCTGCCTTGGCCTCCCAAAGTGCTGGGATTATAGGCATAAGCCACCATGCTTGGCACCCAGCTGATTTTTTAAGATTTTTTGTAGAGATGAGGTTTCACTGTGTTGCCCAGGCTGGTCTCAAACTCCTGGCAATCTTCCCTCCTTGGCCTCCCAAAATGCTGGGATTACAGGTATGAGCCACCATGCCCACCCATATCCTTTCAAGGCCATGCTGCTTCCCTTTATAGTCTAGTGAGGAACAGGAGGTGGTGAGCAAACCATGGGCTCTGTTGAGACCCATGCCCTCAAGTAGAGCCCCAGGTGAAGGTGGCAGCCTGATCTGGGAGAGGAACCTAAATTCGTCAAAATGGAGTTATTGTGGACAAAAATACAGTATATAAGCATGTTTATGTACGTATAGAGACCTAATTCACTCATAATGTTAGTATCACTGATGGTTGGCACCCTCAAGTGTCTTTAAAATTTATTATAGAAAATTTCAAAATATACAATCTTAGAACTATAAAATAAACTCCCATCTATCCGTTACCCAGCTTCAACAATTACCTACTCATAGCCAATCTTATTTCACCTAAGCCTCACCTATGCTCCTCCCTTAACTATGCCTTTGATGCAAGTCTCAAATATCGTATCACTTTATCAATAAATACTTCAGTACGTATCTCTAAAAGATAAGGATTCTTTTTTTTTTTCTTTTGAGACGGTCTCTCTCTGTCACCCAGGCTGGAGTGCAGTGGTGCGATCAAAGCTCACTGCAGCCTTGAATGCCCCGGCTTAAGCAGTCCTTTTGCCTCGGCCTCCTGAGGAGCTGGGACTACAGGCACACACCATCATGCTCAGCTATGTTTTTGTTTTTTTTTTTTTCTGGTAGTGATGAGGTCTTGTTATGTTGCCCAGGCTAGTCTTAAACTCCTGAGCTCAAGTATCTTTACTTCTCAGACTCCTAAAGTGATGAGATGAAAGATGTGAACTACCATACCTAGCCAGATAAGGATTTTTTTTTTTTTTGAGTTAGGATCTCTCTTTGACACCAGGCGAGAGTGCAGTGGCTAGATCATGACTCACTGCATCCTCAACCTCTTGGGCTCAAGCCACTCCACTCGGCCTCAGATAAGGATTCTTGATGTGTGCCTATAGTCAACTGAGCCCAGGAGGCTGAGGCTGCAGTGAGCTATGATCACGCCACTACACTACATCCCGGGCAACAGAACAAGACTCTGTCTCTTGGGGGACAAAAAAAAGAAAGGATTATTTAAAAAATATATAACCACAATGCTTTTACCATATCTAAAATCTGTCATCAAATATCATTGTTTGAATTTCCCTGGTTGTCTATATATATATATATATATATATTCACAGTAGGCTTGTTCAATGTCCCTTTTAACCTACAGCAGTGATTCTCAAGGGGGATGGTGGTGGAGTGATTTTGCTCCCCCAGGGGACATTTGGCAACGCCCAGAGACATTTTTGGTTGTCACAACTGGGGAGGATGGCCTTGGATTGAGGGGTAGAGGCGAGGGATGCTGCTAAACATCCTACAATGCACAGGATAACCCCCCACAGCAAAGGAGTAGCTGTCCCAAAATGTCAAGTATCAAGTTTGATGAACCTGATCCATAGGTTCCCCCAAACCCCCTCCTTTTTTTTCTTCACAATGTATTTACTGAAGAAACCTGCTTATTTGTCCTACAGTCTTTCTCTGTCTGGATTTTGTTGATTGCATCCCCAAAGTGTCATTTAATATGTTTCTCTGTCCTTTAAATTTCCTTTAAACCAGTAAATCCACAGGCAGAGGCTCACACCTATAATCTCAGCACTTTGGGAGGCCAAGGTGTGCTGATCACCTGAGGTCAGGAGTTCGAGACCAGCCTGGCCAACATGGTGAAAACCTGTTTCTATTAAAAATAAAAATAAATAAAAATAATAAAATAATAAAATAATTAGCCAGGCATGGTGGCAGGCGCCTGTAATCCCAGCTACTCTGGAGGCTGAGGCGGGAGAATAGCTTGAACCTTGGAGGTGGAGACTGTAGTGAGCTGAGATCGTGCCACTACACTCTAGCTTAGGTGACAGAGCAAGACTCCATCTCAAACAAACAAAAAAACTTCGCCTCATCAATTATTTGGTTACTTTGAGGTACAGTTCACCCAGTAAATGCTTGATTCTTTCATTTGTCAGTTTTCAGACCAAAGAGTTCATTCCCTAGCAGCCTCTAAAGGTGAATACCAAAAGTTTTTTTGTTTTACACTTTTTGTTGTTGTTATTACATTTTAATATGCCAGATCTTTCAAGAGATACCATTTTACTTTTAATCATACCATCAATACATTTCACACATGTATTCAAGGAAGAAGCTTACTGGGCTGCTCAGGACTTTATCAATGAACAGATACAGGCTGTGCTTTACTTTGGAGAGCTGGGGTGGTTGGTGGCCACAGGGATTCTTTCCAGGTTTGTTCCTGCAGAACCTCAGGCTTCCTGTAATTCAGCCCCACCCCTGCAGTTCTGGGATTCTTAACTCAAGTCCCCTATACCTCGTCATCCCCTTTGCGGCAAAGCTCTGGCCTCCTGTTAGGTTTGCATGAGCTCACACTCCTGGGCTTTGTCCTACCAAAGGGCTGTGGTGGGTACTCAGGCAGGACGCCTAGCAGAAAAACCTTTGGCCTGCAACCTCCAGGTGTTTCTTTCCCTCCCTGGTCGCTGGCATTTCTCCCTCCCTGGTTGGCTGGGATGGGGCTTGGCAGGAGGCTGTTTCAGAGACCGGTGCTACAGTAGGGTGAGGGGACTGGAGATGGGGCTTCCTTCATGCCTGGCTCCTGCTTTCACTATCTTCTTCTTATTTTTTATTTTCATTTATTTATTTATTTATTTATTTATAATTTTTTTTTTTTTAGATGGAGTCTTGCTCTGTTGCCCAGGCTGGAGTGCAGTGGCGCAATCTCGGCTCACTGCAACCTCTACCTCCTGGGTTCACGCCATTCTCCTGCCTCAGCCTCCCAAGTAGCTGGGACTAGAGGCGCTTGCCACCGTGCTTGGCTAATTTTTTATATTTTTAGTAGAGATGGGGTTTCGCTGTGTTAGCCATGATGGTCTCGATCTCCTGACCTTGTGATCCACTCGCCTCGGACTCCCAAAGTGCTGGGATTACAGGCGTGAGCCACCACACCTGGCCATTTATTTATTTTTTAGATAGAGTCTCACTCTTTTACCCAGGCTGGAGTGCAGTGGCGAGATTGTAGCTCACTGCAACCTCTGCCTCCTGGGTTCAAGCGATTCTCTTGCCTCAGCCTCCCGAGTATCTGGGATTACAGGCATGCGCCACTACGCCCGGCTAATTTTTGTATTTTTACTAGAGATGGGTTTTCATCATGTTGGCCAGGCTGGTCACTAACTCCTGAGCTCAGGTGATCCACCACTTTGGCCTTCCGAAGTGTTGGGATTACAGGCGTGAGCCATGGCGCTCGGCCAACTTTCCTTATTTTCATTTGTTCGATGAAAATAATGTTTGATTTCTTGAGCAACTACTGTGTGCCCGGCCTGTGCTAGGTGTTGCGGACACAGTGGAGAGTAAAACAGGCTGTGGTACTTCCCCTCAGCAAGACATTCATCAGATAATTGCACAAATGGACGGCAGATGGAAACTGTGGCATGAATTTATGAGAATGTGCTTATACTTGAGGTTTCCACTGTATTGGTAATGAGTTCATGTGTACTCTCTGTCCTCAGGAAACCTTGAGGTGTGCCCAAGCCCACGAATCATTCCCCCCTCCCCTACCTGTGCAGAGAAGGAGCTCCCCTGGAAGAGTGGGCAGGGGGACCTGGCAGTGTACGTGTCCTCGGAAACCACCAAGATTGTGCCTGTGGACATGCAGACCGGTTGGAACCAGAGCATCTCATCCCTGGAGAGCCTAGCATCCCCTCCCTGTAACCAGGCCCCAATTCTGACCTGCCTGCCTCCCCATCCACGGGGCGCTGAGGAGCCCCAGGCCCCTCTCCACCTGCCTTCTGATCCACGCCCTAGCTTTGCCTTCCCCCCGAGCCTGGCCAAGGCTGGCCGCTCCCGCAGTGAGAGCAGCGCCGACCTCCCCCAGCAGCAAGAGCTGCAGCCCCTCATGGGCCACAAGGACCACACCCATCTCAGCCCAGGCACCACTACCTCCCACTGGTGCATCCAGTTCAACAGAGGCAGCCGGCTGTAGCCCAGGGTCTCAGGGAGGAGCAGAAGGTGGAATCCCTGCAGGAAATGCTCCCTGGGCAACGGGTAGAGCCCTTGCAACTTGACATGGGGCCAGAGGGGCCTGGGTTGAAGTAGTAATTGGGCTTCCTTGGGGCTGGTCAGAGGGGTCACCTGAGCTGGTCTTCACAGGGGCCTTTCTCACCACCTCCCTGCTCCTAACCCCTGCCACTTTCTGTTTCAGTAAGGCCTCTACTGTGGCTCAGGACCCAGTCCAGGCCTTCTACGGGCTAGGCCCAGAGACTTGGGTTGCTGCTCTCCCTTCCCTAGTGGGTTTTTCCAGGGACTCTATAGGCAGCTCCTGCTCCCAAAGCAAGGGCATCATTCCTATTCTTCAGTGGATGCCAGCCTTCCCTGCCCCTACTCCCTCCCCAGCACTGGGTCAGTGGTGTCCTGGCAGTGAGGCTCCGTGAGAGGAACCGGGGTGGGAGGTGGGGCAGGCCTCACCCTCGGGCTTTGCTGCCCTGTTGGGTCAGCTACCCATAGTCCATTTTTTAAGGGCGGTGGGAACTTCTGTCTCCACATCCTGCTTTAGTCCCTTCCCTTTGCTGCCAGGTATTGGGGTAATAGTTCCTCCTTTTCCAAGACCAAGGCCAGGAGGCTGGGTCAGGCTTCAGTTCAGGCCTGTTGCTTAACTGGGGTCACCCTGGGATCTGCTGCTCTGGTCTAAGTCTGGACCTTTCTGATCCTTGGGTCTGGGTTTTTTGAGGAGGGGACATAGTGGCCTCTGGGCTGCAATGTCACTACCTGAACATTCCCTAAACAGAGAAGGAACCCAGCATCTCAGGGCCACTGCTCCACTGCTCTGGGGGCTGGGATGCCTGGCTAAGCAGGGGCTGACAGCAGGTGACTTTCCAAGGGTCAGCACCTGCCTTGTGTTTTGTACCTTGAACCTAAGATACATTAAACATCTCTCAGATGGATGGGTGTCTTGTGTCCATGTGTCAGAGCGTTCTTAGGGTGGGGGGCAACAACAGGGGCATCTGGTGAAGGAGGTGAGAACCCAACTGCCTGCCCCAGGGATTGAGAATGGAGGGGAATCCTAAGCAGAACTGTTCATCCTTCTGGTCCCATCATGTGTTCCCCAATACTTTCCCAATATTGTCCCCTTAGCAGGGGTCCTGCCATGGTGGTCGAGGGGATCACTGTTTTGGCATGGAGTTACAGAACTAGAAGTCTACAAAATGAGAAAGGCTAGCAGGGAAAGACCCCAGAGGTCAGGTGCTAAGCTGCCCTGATGCAGCACCCCACATACCTAGGACCAGATGAGCATTTCTTGAAAACCTGGATGCAGGTACAGGACACGTGAACACAGGTGGCCTTTTGCACATAACAGATGGGAAGGCAATCTCAAGGGCTCACGGGATTTGGTTACCCCGAGTGTTTATTTTTTATTTTTGGAAACAGGATTTTGTTCCATCACCCAGTCTGGAGTGCAGTGTCACAATCAGCTCACTGCAGCCTGGAACCCCTGGGAATATTCTCGGCGCAGTCTCCCAAGTAGCTAGGACTACAGGTGTGTACCACCATGCCTGCTAAATTTTTTATTTTTGTTTTTATTATATTTATTTATTTTTAGAAACAGGATCTTACTCTGTCACCCAGGCTAGAGTGCAGTGGCGTGATCTCGGCTCACTGCAACCTCCACCTCCTGGGTTCAAGCAATTCCGTCTCAGTCTCCTAAGTAGCTGGGACTATAGGCACATGCCACCGTGCCTGGCTAATTTTTTGTATTTTTAGTAGAAATGGGGTTTCACCATGTTGGCCAGGCTGGTCTCGAACTCCTGACCTCAAGCGATCTGCCTGCCTCAGCCTCCCGAAGTGCTGGGATTACAGGTGTGAGCCACTGCACCTGGCATATATATATATACATATGTACACAAACACACACACACACATATATATATATTTTTTTTTTGGAGGTAGGGTCTCACAATGTTGCCCAGGCTGTTCTTGAACTCCTGACCTCAAATAATCCTCCTGCTTTGGCCTCCTCTAGAGTTGGAATTACAGGTGTGAGCTACCTCACCTGTCCATCTCTGAGTGTTTATGATGCAAAGCAGATAGTGTGGGGTCCAGAAACATGAATAGAAATCCCTAGATGGCTGGGTGCGATGGCTCATACCTGTAATGCCAGCACTTTGCGAAGCTGAGGTGAGCGGATCACCTGAGGTCGAGAGTTCGAGACAGCCTGACCAACATGGAGAAACCCCGTCTCTCCTAAAAATACAAAATTAACTGGGTGTGGTGGTGCACACCTATAATCCCAGCTACTCAGGAAGGCTGAGGCAGGAGAATTGCTTGAACCCAGGAGAACAGCAGAGGGTGCAGTGAGCTGAGATCACACCATTGCACTCCAGCCTGGGAAAGAAGAGTGAACCTCCGTCTCAAGCAAAAACAAAAACAAAAACAAACAAAAGAAAACAAATCCCTAGATTAAAGCAGTCCCAAATCCAATTCCACTGGTGTCTAAATGACTTAAAAGAAGAAAAAAATTTGGCCCAGCACGGTGGCTCACACCTGTAATCCCAGCACTGTGGGAGGCTGAGGCAGGTGGATCACCTAAGGTCGAGTTTGAGACCAGCCTGGCCAACATGGTGAAACCCCGTCTCTACTAAAAATAACAAAAATTAGCCAGGCATGGTGGCATTCACCTGTAATCCCAGCTACTCGGGAGGCTGAAGCAGGAGAATGGCTGGAACCCAGGAGGCTGAGTTGCAATGAGCTGAGATCATGCCACCGTACTCCAGCCTGGAGGACATAGAGAGACTCCATCTTAAAAAAAAAAAAAAAAAATCTTTGAGAACTGGGCACAGTGGCTCATACCTATAATCCCAGCACTTTGGAAAGCCAAGGCAGGTGGTTTGCTTGAGGCCAGGAGTTCAAGACTAGCCTGGGCAACATAGCAAGACCCTGTCTCTACCAAAAATCCAAAAAATTAGCTGGGTATGATGACTTTAGTCCCAGCTACTTGGGAGGCTGAGGAACCAGAATTGCTTCAGCCCCGGAGGCGGAGGTTTCAGTGAGCCGAGATTGCACCACTGCACTCTAGCCTGGGCAACAGAGCAAGACTCCATCTCAAAAAACAAAAACAAAAACAAAAACCATATATATCTATACATTTGAGATATAAGTCACATACCATAAAAATTCACCCATTTAAAGTGTACAGTTCAGTGTTTTGAATATACCCATAGGGTTGTGCAGCCCTTACCACAATCTAAGTTTAGAACATTTTCATCATCCCCCAAAAAAACCCTGTACTCATTAGCAGTCAGTCCTCATCCCTGGCCCTCCTCAGCCCTAGGTAATAACTAACTTACTTTCTGGCTCTCTGAATCTGAAGGACTTCTGAGACACTTAGAAGGTTATACTTTAAGCCAACTTACCTTTACTTTCTCTGCATTATGTGCAGGGAAGGTGTGATGAGAAGGAAGAGTGACTTGGGCTTTGCCTTCAGGTTGTGCACAGTCCACAGTGATAAGGCCTTGTAGTTAACTAGTAGTCAACAGTTTTTTTTTAAATATTTATTTATTTATTTATTTATTTATTTATTTATTTATTTATTTTGAGACAGTCTCATTCTGTCACTCAGGTCACTCAGGCTGGAGTGCAATGGCATGATCTCGACTTACCACATCCTCTGCCTCCCGGGTTCAAGCAATTCTCCTGCTTCAGCCTCCCAAGTAGTTGGGATTACAAGTGCCCGCCACTATGCCCGGCTAATT
>NW_012105609.1:344327-349005 GCF_000951045.1 Mandrillus leucophaeus
TAATCCCAGCTACTCAGGAAGGCTGAGGCAGGAGAATTGCTTGAACCCAGGAGAACAGCAGAGGGTGCAGTGAGCTGAGATCACACCATTGCACTCCAGCCTGGGAAAGAAGAGTGAACCTCCGTCTCAAGCAAAAACAAAAACAAAAACAAACAAAAGAAAACAAATCCCTAGATTAAAGCAGTCCCAAATCCAATTCCACTGGTGTCTAAATGACTTAAAAGAAGAAAAAAATTTGGCCCAGCACGGTGGCTCACACCTGTAATCCCAGCACTGTGGGAGGCTGAGGCAGGTGGATCACCTAAGGTCGAGTTTGAGACCAGCCTGGCCAACATGGTGAAACCCCGTCTCTACTAAAAATAACAAAAATTAGCCAGGCATGGTGGCATTCACCTGTAATCCCAGCTACTCGGGAGGCTGAAGCAGGAGAATGGCTGGAACCCAGGAGGCTGAGTTGCAATGAGCTGAGATCATGCCACCGTACTCCAGCCTGGAGGACATAGAGAGACTCCATCTTAAAAAAAAAAAAAAAAAATCTTTGAGAACTGGGCACAGTGGCTCATACCTATAATCCCAGCACTTTGGAAAGCCAAGGCAGGTGGTTTGCTTGAGGCCAGGAGTTCAAGACTAGCCTGGGCAACATAGCAAGACCCTGTCTCTACCAAAAATCCAAAAAATTAGCTGGGTATGATGACTTTAGTCCCAGCTACTTGGGAGGCTGAGGAACCAGAATTGCTTCAGCCCCGGAGGCGGAGGTTTCAGTGAGCCGAGATTGCACCACTGCACTCTAGCCTGGGCAACAGAGCAAGACTCCATCTCAAAAAACAAAAACAAAAACAAAAACCATATATATCTATACATTTGAGATATAAGTCACATACCATAAAAATTCACCCATTTAAAGTGTACAGTTCAGTGTTTTGAATATACCCATAGGGTTGTGCAGCCCTTACCACAATCTAAGTTTAGAACATTTTCATCATCCCCCAAAAAAACCCTGTACTCATTAGCAGTCAGTCCTCATCCCTGGCCCTCCTCAGCCCTAGGTAATAACTAACTTACTTTCTGGCTCTCTGAATCTGAAGGACTTCTGAGACACTTAGAAGGTTATACTTTAAGCCAACTTACCTTTACTTTCTCTGCATTATGTGCAGGGAAGGTGTGATGAGAAGGAAGAGTGACTTGGGCTTTGCCTTCAGGTTGTGCACAGTCCACAGTGATAAGGCCTTGTAGTTAACTAGTAGTCAACAGTTTTTTTTTAAATATTTATTTATTTATTTATTTATTTATTTATTTATTTATTTATTTTGAGACAGTCTCATTCTGTCACTCAGGTCACTCAGGCTGGAGTGCAATGGCATGATCTCGACTTACCACATCCTCTGCCTCCCGGGTTCAAGCAATTCTCCTGCTTCAGCCTCCCAAGTAGTTGGGATTACAAGTGCCCGCCACTATGCCCGGCTAATTTTTTGTCTTTTTAGTAGAGACAGGGTTTTGCCATTGTTGGCCAGGCTGGTCTCAAACTTCTGACCTCAGGTGATCCACCCGCCTCCGCCTCCCAAAGTGCTGGGATTACAGGTGTGAGCCACCGCACCCAGCTGTAGTCAACACTTTCAAGTCAACAGCCCCAGCTGCCACTCACCAGTGTCATTCTGGGTGTGTTACATGCTCTCTCTGAGCCTCAGTGTCCTCATCTCTCAAATGAGATAATCATACTCACTTCATAAGGCTGCTGTCAGGATTAAATGATAAAATTTAATGGGAAGAATCTACCCATAGCCTGGCTCAAGGTAAGGGATCATAAATGTCATTATTTGTCAGGCTGGGTGTGGTGGCTCATGCTTATAATCTCAGCACTTTGGGAGGCCGAAGCGGGTGGATCCCTTGAGGTCAGGAGTTTAAGATCAGCCTGGCCAACATGCCGAAACTCCATCTCTACTGAAAATACAAAAATTAGCTGGGCATGGTGGTACATGCCTGTAATCCTAGCTACTGCGGAGGCTGAGGCAGGAGAATCACTTGAGCCTGGGAGGCAGAGGTTGCAGTCATGGGGCAGATAAGCATGGTGGGTTTGATGGGGAGGTAGGCAGGTGTCTTGGATGCAGGAGAGCAAATGCATCAAGTGCTCATCCATGGGTCCTTGCCATGTGACTGGGCAGGGTGGCTTGAGCTGAAAGAACTTGGCTGGGGAAGGCTTCGTGAAGGAGGTGCTGCACCCAGGCCTCAATGGAGGAAGGATTTTGATTAGGGGAGATGGGCATGGGCCTTCAAGAAGAGGAGCCAGTGTGAGACTAGACTAGTAATCAGATTTGTTTTCCAGGCCAGTCTGGGAGGTAGATGGGAAGGCTGTGATGCTTCTAAGTGGCCTTGACTGTCATACCAAGGAGTCTGGAGTTTATTTAGGTCAAAGGCAAGTGAGGTCTGAAAGTTCTGGGGTATTTGTTGCCCTCAGTATTTGGGGTAGTACTGAAGAGGGGTGTGCAAGGCGAATGACTATGGGTCTGTTGTCACTAGGCCCAGTGAGGCCCAGAGCCCTCCCCTCCCTTTTTATTTATTTAGTTATGAGACAGAGTATCGCTCTGTCACCCAGGCTGGAGTGCAGTGGCGTGATCTTGGCTCACTGCAACCCCTGCCTCCCAGGTTCATGTGATTTTCTTGCCTCAGCCTCTCAAGTAGCTGGGATTACAGAAGCCCGCCACCACATCTGGCTAATTTTTGTATTTTTAGTAGAGACAGGGTTTTGCCATGTTGGCCAAACCAGTCTGGAACTCCCGACCTTAGGTGATCTCCCTGACTTGGCCTCCCAAAGTGCTGGGATTTTGTGGCATGAGCCACAGTGCCCGGCCCATTTTATTTTTTGATTGAGTCACGTCGGCAAGAAATGGGAGGCTGAGGGAGAGTTGGGGAAGGGTCAGGGGAGGGAGGCCCATTCCCATTTTATGATCTCAGTGGAAAAGGCTGCTGTGAGTTGATTCTGGTGCCAGGAGAGCCACAGAGATGGGCCCCATGAGTCACTGCTCAGTCCTGCAAGCTCAGCCCACAAAGCCTGCTGTGGTCAGCCACCCCTGGCTGGCTTCAGGCCCAGCTCCCCAATATTCCCCACTAGGCCTCAGTGTGTCCTCATTTCTATCTGTACCTTTGCCATCCTGGGGCCATGCAACCTGTAGCTCTCTGCCTCTTCTGTCTCCTTTCGGGCTAAGTCTCTGAATCTGTCTCCATTTGTGACTCTGGTTTCCATCTGATACATAGATGTGGAGCCTCAGGAGGGCAGGGGTAGTGTGATGAGTGTCAAGCGCCCCAAAGCATTTATTCTGTGCCAGGCCCTGTGCCGGATGCTGGAAGGACGGAAGTGGATAACATACAGTCTCTGTTTCCGTGAAGCTTACAATGCACATTCTCTGTGGAGTGGAGAAACCAGGGCCTAGCCCTGCCTCTATCTCAGTGTGGCTGTACCTCCCCTGAATCTGCCTGCTGTGCCCAGGGTGCCAGGGTCAGCTATAGCCTGTGGCTTGAGGCTTTTCTTTGCCTCTGGCATTCACAGGGGTATGTGTGCCTGCCAGCAGGTCCCCCCCAGCTCTTAGGGCTCCTGGGGGCCTTGGCTGGTGGGTGCCAGTGGGCAGCAGAAGGGGAGGGAGGGAGCAGAAGGCAGTGACTCAGTGGGGGTGGCCCTGGGACAGAACCGGGGAAGAAGCCAAGGTTGGAAGATGCTTTCTGAAGCCAGCAGTGTGGGAAGAGAGGTCTGGCTGGGAGTTAGGGATAGAGCAGGACAACTCCAAGGCTCCCCTCTGGCAGCCAGACGTGCTCATGAAGGCTCCTCGGTAGCTGCCTGAAAGTCTAGACTCTGGGGGCTGGGCTGGGCTGGGTGGGGAGACTGCTGTTGGTCCTACTGTGCCTGTTGTCATCCCCACGTTCGTGAAAGAGGCGCCTGCCTTAGAGCCAGGGAAGCCGTAGCACCGGGTGCCCCCTCTTCCCAGGGACCATGGGCCTGGGCACACCTTGGGGCTCAAAGTCTTCTCCTGGTCACAGAGCTGACCTTCCCACAATCTTCCCACAAATTCTGGGGAGTGTCAGGCCAGGCCCACATGCCCCAAAGGGAACTTAAATCACACAGCTACCCAAGTGACTTTCATCAGTTCAGGATTCCCTGACTGGGGGTGAAATGAGGGGGCAGGGCACCAACACAGCCTGAGTGCTGGCAGCAGGTGGACGTATAACATAGGGAGTCTTCCCCAGTCCTCATGGCAACCCCAGGAGAAAAATGACTTTCCATTTTTACAGGTGAGGAGGGTGAGGCTCAAAGAGCAGAGTTCCTAGAGAGCCCCCAGCAGGTAAGTGGAGAAGCCAGGCCTGGGCTGGGTGCTCTGGCTTCAGGACCCCACCTCAGCACCAGCCTCCTGCATTGGACTTTGTGGAGAAGGGGGTAAGGGGGTGCCATGGATGGCAAAGGGGTGGTGGATCTGGGGGACTCTGGCAGGCCTGGGTCAGTTCCACCCATTGGTCTCACTCCCACCCCGATGGCAGCCCCATCCCGCGTGGGATCATGCGACCTGTCTCTGGGTGCCCGCGCCGAGGCAGCGTCCCGCTTGCCTACACAGAAGCCCTTCCCCTCCCGTCTGCCGTCTGCTCATTCAGCCGCGGAAGCCCCTGGGAGCCCCCACCCCTTCCCATCCCGCAGTGC
>NW_012105609.1:349659-357540 GCF_000951045.1 Mandrillus leucophaeus
GCCCCCATGGGCATGGGCCTGCAGAGAGTGGCCGTGGGGACGCTGAGGGTGGGCGCGCACGGAACAGAGGCCCACGGGCGTCCGACAGGGGACCTGGACAGAGGGACGCCCCTAACATTATTCCCTCTCCCCAGGCCTGAATTGCAGTTCCTGTGCCCTGGCACTAAGACTGGCACCTTCTGCGGCCCATGCCTTTCGCCTGCATTGCCCACTGAATCCCACTCGACTGTCTTCAGCCTGGTTCACACTGAGGCCCAGCCCTCTCCCACTGGCCCGGAGCAGGCCCACCTTTAGGAGGGCGTGATGGAAAGGCCCCTGGAGGATGGGGATGAGTCCCCAGACTCCCAGGGCCATGCCACCGACTGGAGATTTGCTGTGTGCAGTTTCAGGGATGCCTGGGAAGAGGAGGAACCTGCTTCCCAGATGCACGTTAAGGACCCGGGTCCTCCAAGACCACCAACCGGGGCCGCCCAGGATGAGGGGCTACAGGGCAGCCCCTTGTCTAGGAAGCTTCAGTTACTCCTGGCTGCAGATGAGTCGGGGGATCCCCAGAGGGGCAAAGTAGAAAGCTCCTCTGTCCTGTCGGAAGGGCCAGGTCCCTCTGGAGTGGAGAGCCTCCTATGCCCCATGTCCTCCCACCTCAACTTGGCACAGGGTGAGGGTGACACCCCAGGGGTAGGGTTGGTAGTGGACCCAGGTCCAAGCAGGGTGATGCCATCTGACTTGAGCCCTGGGGGATTGGACAGCAACCCTGTGGGCCTTGGAGACCCTTTATCAGAGAAATCATCAAAGCTGCTGGAGGCAGGTAAGGAAGGCTGGGCTAGGGAAGTCTGGGAAGGGAATAGGGATGCCTGGAGAAATGAGTGTCAAGACCTTGGAGGTCTCTGACCCTACTCAGGCTGAAGCCGGGATCCAAGGAGGGGTCTCTGGATAGGTGGCCCAAGGCAGACCCAAGTCATTTCCCTTCCCAAGCCCCCAGTGGATCCAGCCTCCCTAAGCCTGCTGACTGCCTCCTGGCCCAAGACCTCTGTTGGGAGCTGCTGGCCAGTGGTATGGCCACCTTGCCAGGTAGCCGGGAGGGCCTAGAGGCGGTGGAGGTGGAGTGGCCCAATGGGGCAGGAGTTCACTGCTTCCTCCCCATAGGGACTCGCGATGTCCAAGGCCGGGCAGTACTGCTTCTGTGTGCCCACAGCCCAGCCTGGCTTCAGCCTGAGTGCAGCAGCCAGGAACTCATCCGCCTCCTGCTGTACCTGCGAAGCATCCCCAGGTTTGAGGGTGGGGGTTGGGAGACTGAGCCTGAGCCAGCTGTGAGGACTGGGAGTCAGGTACTGAACTGAAGCTCACCCCTTTAGGCCCGAAGTACAGGCACTGGGACTGACAGTGCTAGTTGATGCCCGAATTTGTTCCCCAAGTTCTTCCCTCTTCTCTGGGCTCAGCCAACTACAAGTGAGTACGGGATTGTAGCTCCCCTCATTCCTTTTCTTTTCTCTTTTCTTTTCTTTCCTTTCCTTTCCTTTTCCTTTTCCTTTTCTGACGGAGTCTCACTCTGTTGCCCAGGCTGGAGTGCAGTGGTGCGATCTTGGCTCACTGCAAACTCTATCTCACGGGTTCATGTGATTCTCCTGCCTCAGCCTCCCGAATAGCTGGGATTACAGGCACCTGCCACCATGCCCAGCTAATTTTTGTATTTTTAGTAGAGGGGGATTTCACCATGTTGGCCAGGCTGATCTTGAACTCCTGAACTCAGGTGATCCTCCTGCCTTGCCTCCCAGATTGCTACAATTACAGGCATGAGCCATTGTGCCCTTTTCTGTAGAGTTGGGGATAGGGCTGAGCTCAGGTTCCTTGCAGGAAGCAGCCCCAGGGGCCGTGTACCAGGTGCTGCTAGTGGGAAGCACGCTGCTGAAGGAAGTGCCTTCCGGGCTGCAGGTACTAAGCCCAGTTAGGCTAGGGGTAGAGGCGGGGTGCCTCCTCCCTAGGCCTGGGTCACAACACCTTCCTCTCCTGTAGCTGGAGCAGTTGCCCTCTCAAAGCCTGCTGACCCACATCCCAACGGCAGGACTGCCCACTTCACTAGGAGGAGGCCTGCCTTACTGCCACCGGGCCTGGCTGGATTTCCGGAGGGTCAGTATACTGGGTGGGGTGTGGGGGCAGTTATATAGGCAACTTGGGATTGCGGAGGAGCCTCTTGGACTGGCTTGAACAGCACAAAGCTGGCTGCAGTGGCCTGGAACCCAGGAAGCCCGGGACCAACACTGCGTGCTGCTCCAGTCATGCCTGCCCCTGCTTACAGCGGCTGGAAGCCCTACTGCAGAACTGCCAGGCGTCTTGTGCCCTGCTTCAGGGGGCCATCGAAAGTGTGAAGGCTGTGCCCCAGCCCATGGAGTCTGGGGTGAGTGTCCCTTCCCAATCCCTCCATGAATGCTCCCTGTCTCCCTCCTTTTCTCCCACGGCCACCTCCACTGCTTACTGCCCTCAATCACAGGAGGTCGGTCAGCTGCTACAGCAGACAGAGGTCCTGATGCAGCAGGTGCTAGACTCGCCACGGCTGGCATGGCTACAATGCCAGGGGGGCCGGGAGCTGACATGGCTGAAGCAAGAGGTCCCAGAGGTGACCCTGAGTCCAGATTACAGGTGGGTGCAAGTCCGGCCCCCAGATTTTGCCCCAGCCCACCATATTCTATGCCAGGACTCATCTGGCTAGCTCAGAACCTGGCAGGATTGTGGGTGCCAGGACAGCGTGGAGTGGTGCAAGGCAGGGGGTCTAAGATGGTATACCATACACCAGGACAGCAATGGACAAGGCTGACGAGCTATATGACCGGGTGGATGGATTGCTGCACCAACTGACCCTACAGAGCAACCAGCGAATACAGGCCCTAGAGTTGGTCCAAACACTGGAGGCCCAGGAGGGCGGACTACACCAGGTCGGAACTACTTGCCCAGAGTGGGCCCTGCCCCGATCTCAAACGTGAGCCCCCAATCCAAGGCAGCTCTCTTCACCTTGCCCTGCTTGTGCCCCTCCAGATTGAAGTGTGGCTGCAGCAGGTGGGCTGGCCAGCGCTGGAGGAGCCTGGGGAGCCCTCGCTGGACATGCTGCTCCAGGCCCAAGGCTCTTTTCGGGAGCTGTACGAGGTTGCCCAGGTATGTGTGGTCACTTGTTCATGCCATGGGTATTGGGATGCAATGCCAGGAACTAGGAATGCAGAACTGTGAAAGAAATTCAATCCCTTGCTCTCTTGGACCTTATAGTCCCATAGAGAATATCAGTTATAATTAATCACAGTCATATATGTGCCTGTAAACCCAGGCAGGATCTCTGGAGCGAATCAGTGCAGGGGATTCTGCCTGAGGGTATAACCAAGACTTTACCCAGCAGGAGTGTCAGGCAAGCTTTTTTTGGGTGACTTTTGAGCCGAGAGTTGAAAGATAAGTTGAGGTCAACCAGGCAGAAGAGGGTTGAGGGTGGGGGCACATTCCAGGCTTAGAAGACAGCATGCACAAAGATCCTGTGGCAGGAAGGAGGGTGGTGTGCTTGAGGAAACATAAGGCCAGTGAGGTTGAAGTGCAGAGCAGAGAGGGAGAAAGAGTGGGGGCAGTTGTGGTGGGACAAGCCTGGTCAGTGGCCACATCACTGGGCCCTGTAGCAGTCAGTATAAAGTTTAATCAGGAAGGCCACATAATCAGATCTATATTCTAGGAAGATTACATTAGTTTCCAAGTAGACAGTGACTTGGAGGATGGGCATGGGGAGTGCAGGGAAGAGGCAATTGCAGTAGTCCAGGTGGGAAATAATGCCTTCTCTGGACAGGATAGTGGCAGGGGAGACGGGCTGGAGAAGTTGATGGGATTTGCTGTGGACCCGTGTGGGAGGGTAAGGGACAGGGATGTTGTAAGGATGAATGGGCGCTGTTCCCTGACAGACTAGGAGACGAGGTCATCTGGGGGAAAGGGCATTCGAGAGTCCAGTCTTGGGCATGCTTTTGAGATGGCTGTGAGGGATGAGAGGAGGGCCCTTGGGTCTCGGGCCTGGAGCTCAGAGGAGCGGTCTGGCTGGAGAGGATCACTTGGTGGGTCCAGGTGTTTGGATGACGTTTGAAGTCAGTTACATGAGAGTGCCTGGGAGATTGAGTGCACTGTCCTCAGGATCCCCAGTGTTTAATGGCCTGGGTGAGGGAAGGGGAGGAGGACGAGCCACCGGAGAAGAGTGAGGAGAATCAGGAGCATGGGAAGGAGTGGGGGGAGCCCAGCAGAGAGTGGGCTGAATGGCACTGAGAGGTGGAGTCAGTGAGGCCTGAGAAGCGCTGCGGATGGGGCAGAGTGGAGCTAGAGAGGGCTGGCGTGGAGGGCGAGATGGGATGGTGAGGATAGACGATTCCTGTAGGGAATTTGGCTGTGGAGAAGGAGAGTGGATGTGGGTGGCGAGTGGGAGATAAGGGGTAGGTGTTCCACCACAGGACAGACTTGATGGGGACGTGTGGATACGTCAGCAGGAAGGATCTGGGTCTGGGGGCTGAACCACCAAGCCCGGACTGGCTGAGCCTAGTCTCTGTCTCTGCAGGAGCAGGTCAGGCAAGGGGAGAAGTTTCTGCAGCCACTGACTGGCTGGGAGGCGGCTGAACTGGGCCCCCCTGGGGCACGCTTTCTGGCCCTGCGAGCCCAACTGACTGAATTCTCTAGGGCTTTGGCCCAGCGGTGCCAGCGGCTGGCGGATGCTGAGAGGCTGTTTCAGCTCTTCAGGGAGGTGGGTGAGAGTCTCCCCAGCAACAAGTGATCCATGAGGCCGGAGGGGTGGCAGCCCCAGCTTCAGCAGAGCGTGAGCTCTTCTTGGTCATGCTGCCTGTTCTCTTCCCTGGTCTTCAGTTTGACCCTAAAACCCAGTCACTGGGGCTGTGTCCTGGGCAGCATCCTGTGGGGATGGGGAGTGGGTAGAGGAGCAGAGTGTCCAGTGGGCTTGGCGGGATTCTCCTCTAATGCTTGTCCGGCCCTGGTGTTGCAGGCCTCGATGTGGGCTGAGGAGGGGCAGCGAGTGTTGGCAGAGCTGGAGCAGGAACGCCCAGGGGTTGTGTTGCAGCAGCTGCAGCTGCACTGGACCAGGCACCCTGACTTGCCTCCTGCCCACTTCCGAAAGATGTGGGCTCTGGCCACGGGGCTGGGCTCAGAGGCCATCCGCCAGGAGTGCCGCTGGGCCTGGGCACGATGCCAGGACACCTGGCTAGCCCTGGACCAAAAGCTTGAGGCTTCACTGAAGCTACTACCAGTGGGCAGCACAGCTAGCCTGTGTGTCAGCCAGGTCCCCACTACACCTGCCCATCCTCCCCTGAGGAAGGCCTACAGCTTCGATCGGAATCTGGGGCAGAGTCTCAGTGAACCTGCCCGCCACCGCCACCACGCGGCCACTATTGCTGCCTGCTGCAGACCAGAGGCTGGAGGAGGTGCCCCGCCCCAGGCATCCCCTACTGTGCTTCCACCGGGCAGCTCTGACCCCAGGAGCCCCAACAGGTATGGGTAGTAGGCAGGGTGGGGAGGGCAGTAGAGGAGAAATGTCTTGGGTCCTGACTCCCCATACCTGGTAGGCTACAGCTGGTGCTGGCAGAGATGGTGGCCACAGAGCGGGAGTATGTCCGGGCTCTAGAGTACACTATGGAGAACTATTTCCCCGAGCTGGATCGCCCTGATGTGCCCCAGGGCCTCCGTGGCCAGCGTGCCCACCTCTTTGGCAACCTGGAGAAGCTGCGGGACTTCCACTGCCACTTCTTCCTGCGTGAGCTGGAGGCTTGCACCCGGCACCCACCACGAGTGGCCTATGCCTTCCTGCGCCATGTAAGCCCAACAGGCCACATGGTATCAGCTCATTCTGCCACAGTCCCCAAGTTGCTGCTGGGCACATACTTGGTGCCAGTCCCTGTGCTGGGTATAGCTATGAGCAAGACTGGCAAGCTTCTGCACCTGAGGGTGCTCTTAGTTCAGTGGAGGAGACATAGAAGCAAGAACGATACTTGTAGATTATAGTTGGGGCTAGGAGGAAAATAAGCAGAATAGATGCTTGTGAATTACTGGCGGGGCAGGGGTTCCACTTTAGAGGGCCTGAGTGCGGTGCCAGGACACCTGGTACAAGAGGAAGCCTTTGAGGGGCTGATATTTAATCTGAGGAATAGGGGAGGGGCTGGAGTGAGTGTCCCACCCAGAGTGCAAGGTCATATGGAGGAATTGGGCCTGCCAAAGGGGTGGCTGAGTGTAGTGAGCAGGACAGTCCCAAGTGAGGTGAGCTCTTAGAGCCATGGGAGGAGCAGAGCTGAAGGCAGGGGCTCAGTCCGAGGGCAAGGGGCTTCTTCCTCAGGGACCTGTGGGCACACCCCCCTCTGCCCAGTACTGGTCTAGCCAGATCACCCCTTGTTCAAAGCAGGGCAGATTGGGTCTGTAGGGAGAGGCCTTCCTGGGAGCCATATACTGGCATCTTGGTCCTCTCAAGCTGAGGGTGGTCTATCCTGTGCCAGCCTTAGGGAGCTGGCCCCTTTGCACTGGGGCTAAGCCACATGTCTTTGTAGAGGGTGCAGTTTGGGATGTACGCGCTCTACAGCAAGAATAAGCCTCGCTCTGATGCCCTGATGTCCAGCTATGGGCACACCTTCTTCAAGGTATGTGAACCTGAGACTAGGAAGAGTAGGGAATGCGGGGAGTGCCCCCAAATCACTCAGTGGTCTCCCACTCGCCCACAGGACAAGCAGCAAGCTCTGGGGGACCACCTGGACCTGGCTTCCTACCTGCTAAAGCCCATCCAGCGCATGGGCAAGTATGCGCTGCTGCTGCAGGAGCTGGCACGGGCCTGCGGGGGCCCCACGCAAGAGCTCAGTGCGCTGAGGGAGGCCCAAAGCCTTGTGCACTTCCAGCTGCGGCACGGAAACGACCTGCTGGCCATGGATGCCATCCAGGGCTGTGATGTGAGTCATCCCAAGCTGTGATGGGCAAGGGCGGTGGGTGTGGAAGAAGAAGGCAGAAGAGGTCGGCCACCCACTGGCCCCCAACTCTGCAGGTTAACCTCAAGGAACAGGGGCAGCTGGTGCGACAGGATGAGTTTGTGGTGCGCACTGGGCGCCACAAGTCCGTGCGCCGCATCTTCCTTTTTGAGGAGCTGCTGCTCTTCAGCAAGCCTCGCCATGGGCCCACAGGGGTTGACACATTTGCCTATAAGCGCTCCTTCAAGGTAGGCCTGCCCACCCCGGCCCTGCCACTTATGTTCCCGACCCATGCCTTACCAAGCCCCTCTCTCCCCATTGGCCACAGATGGCAGACCTTGGTCTCACTGAGTGCTGTGGGGACAGCAACCTGCGCTTCGAGATCTGGTTCCGCCGCCGCAAGGCCAGGGACACCTTTGTGCTTCAGGCCTCCAGCCTGGCCATCAAGCAGGCCTGGACAGCTGACATCTCCCGCCTGCTTTGGAGGCAGGCCGTCCACAACAAGGGTGGGTCCCTGCCCCTCCTTCACCCCACACTCCCCTCGCTGGAGAGCTTACATTGATCCATAGGAGCCCAGGGACCTGGAAAAGCTTGGGAAGTGAGGAGGAGGCCCAGCGACAGCCACCAGTGCAGTAGAAAGGAATTCAAAGCCAGGCAGCCTTGCTGTCACTGCCTCTGACTTTGAACACAACATGAACTTCTCGGAATATCAGGGGCATCATGGCTGTCTCTCTCTTTTTATTTTTGGAGACAGGGTCTCACTCTGTCGCCCAGGATGGCGTGCAGTGGCATGATCTCTGCTCATTGTTGCCTCTGTCTCCTAAGCTCAAGCATTCTTCCCACCTAAGCCTCCCAAGTAGCTGAGACTACAGGCATGTGCCACCATGGCTAATTTTTTTTTTTTTTTTTTTAAAGTTGGGGTTTC
>NW_012105609.1:357590-377236 GCF_000951045.1 Mandrillus leucophaeus
ATCCCAGCTCACTGCAAGCTCCGCCTCCCGGGTTCACGCCATTCTCCTGCCTCAGCCTCCCGAGTAGCTGGGACTACAGGCACCGCCACCACGCCCAGCTAGTTTTTTGTATTTTTTTTTTAGTAGAGACGGGGTTTCACCGTGTTAGCCAGGATGGTCTCGATCTCTTGACCTCGTGATCCGCCCGCCTTGGCCTCCCAAAGTGCTGGGATTATAGGCGTGAGCCACCGCGCCCGGCCACCATGCCCAATTTTTAAAATTTTTTCACAGAGGTCTCATTATATTGCCCAGACTAGTCTCAAACTCCTGGGCTCAAACAGTCCTCCCACCTCGGCCTCCCAAAGTGTTGGGATTACAGGCATGAGCCACTGTGCCTGGCCAGGGGCCTCATCTTTAAAAGGGGAATATGGCACCTGCCCCACAGGATTGTTGGGAGGAGGGCACCTGGCACCAGAAAGGCTCAGCTCACAGGACAATTTAATGTGCTGGATGGAGGTGTATGGGAAAGACTTATTTAGGGGGTGGTAGAGGCCCAAGGACAAGCTTATGTCCAGAAACGTCCCACTTATGTCCACTCTCCACCCAGAGGTGCGCATGGCTGAGATGGTGTCCATGGGTGTGGGGAATAAGGCCTTCCGAGACATTGCCCCCAGCGAGGAAGCCATCAACGACCGCACCATCAACTGTGTCCTGAAGTGCCGAGGTAGCAGGCAGGCTACAGGGTGTCGGGTAGGAGTAGGAAAGCTGTGCGGGAAGCACTGTGGCCTTCTGTCAGTGCTGACCCGCACTCTCCTTGGGATCTGGGGTCAGGCTAGGCTCTGGCCTGTCCCAGACTGACCCTCTCTCTTATGCAGAAGTTCGATCTCGGGCGTCCATTGCCGTGGCCCCGTTAGACTATGACAGCCTCTACCTGGGGGCCTCGAACTCCCTTCCTGGAGACCCTGCCTCTTGCTCTGTTCTGGGGTCCCTCAACCTGCACCTGTACAGAGACCCAGCTCTTCTGGGTCTCCACTGTCCCCGGTATCCCCCCAACTTCCTGGAGGAAGCAGCACTGGAGACTGAGGCAGAGCTGGGCAGCCAGCCCTCTTTGAGTATGTCTGGGCCCAGCCAGAGACAGGAGGGCATGGCTTGGGGTCTGGGGCCTTCCGTGCTGACAGCTCACCCAGTCTCCCTCCCTAGCTCCTGAGGACTCAGAGGTCTCATCCCAGTGCCCATCAGCCAGTGGCTCCAGTGGCTCTGACAGCAGCTGTGTGTCAGGGCAGGCCCTGAGTAGGGGCCTTGAGGACTTATCCTGTGTGAGTGCCATTCGCCCTTACCCACCAGCCCTTCCCCAGCCCAGGCTGGGCCTGTGACTGTGACCAGCCCCTCCCAGGACAGGGTAGCCCTTTACTTTGGGTAGAGCTTGGGGTGGGTGGGCCAGAGCCATTCCCCAGACACCCCCTGGGCCCAGAGTCAGGGAAGCAGGCATTCATGCCTGGCCTGGCTCTGCAGGTCTGAGCTTGGGACTGGACGAGCAGTAGATCCAGCAGCCTGCAGCTCCAAGGAACATTGCCTCTCTGGATCTGCTGTGACCAGGGTGTGGCGGACACCTGGGCCTCCTCCAACCTACGTGTGCAGCACTGTTGACTACCCTTTCTGATGTGTGTGGCCATCGGACTAACTGGCACGGGGCCTCTCTAGGGGAGTCTGGTTGTAGAGCCTGAATAGGCTCCTGGCCCCATGACCCCTTCTCCTGTCCTCAGCTCCCATCCCAGTTGTGGGTTAAGAACAGGCTAGAGCAGACATTGGGTGTTTTCATGCTATAGGCTGGTGGGGGACCATGTGCCTCTGGGCAGTGACTAGGCTGCCCCCACCCCTCAGGAAGAACATAGGTGGGCTCCTAGCAGCTGATCCCCAATCCCTGGACTTAAAGCTGAGCTGTTACCATAGGGGCAGGTCCACCTCTACAGGGCCCTGATGCTTGCCTGTCCTGGCCCCCAGGCCCAGCCACTTCTTTACGGGGGCATTTTGGTTATTTTGACTTGATGCCTTTTGAATAACTTTCAACAGAGTTGTCTAAAATTATCTTACTGGTTGTTAGGCCTTTGGTGTCTCAGAGAAGGAGTCTAGGTCTTTGATGTGTGATTTACTGTTTTATTTGTTTATAATAAAAAATAGACTGATATGTACCCACTGATGGGCACATGCATTCTGGGGCTATCTCCAGTTAACATGAACCTTGGTGGGTGGGGCACAAGGGGCTGCATCTCTGGACACCCTAGTCCTCTTGTAGGTACTTTCCCAGGATGGAGTACGAGACAGACCTAGACAGGCCCCTCTGGATGAGCAGGTCCATGCAGCGGCCATATTTCCTGGCGAAGGGCAGTGTAAGCTGGAAGGAAAGGCCAGTCTTATCCCTGATTTCCTGGCCAGTTGCCTACTCTAGCTCCTTGTGGGTGGGGTTCTCCCATCGGGGCAGGGACAGGGCAAGCCCGGCTGTAGAGGACTTTTGATGCTCTAGGGCCCAGCTCTGCCCAAGGGCATCTCACAGGATGGGGCTAGAAATGGCTATCAGGGAACTAAGCAGAAAGACTGGAGGGTCAAAAACATGTTTCCTGCTACCAGTTTTCCACTTTCTAGCCACACACGCTGACTTCGCCTTTACAAACCACATATGAGCCAGATGCCTAATGGTAACTGGGTACTAGAGGGCTTATGGTGAAAGGTGTTATAATAATGCTCTTGATTATAGAAGTGTCAGATCAATTAGAAACTGCCTAAATCATTTCCACCTCAATGTTAAAATTAGATTAAGGAATCAGAAAAGGAAAAAAAAAAAAACACAACAAAAAAACCTTTGATCATTTCTTTGCCCTTACTGAACATTTTCTTTTTCTTTGTAAAGAATGCTTAAAAGTAGTTTAAATATGAAAGGAATGTACACAAATGGTGACATCGTGGCCAGATAGGTGAAGCTGCTATCACTGGTTGAAAAGGCCTCACTCCCATATGAGTCAAAGCTTGGGCTCGTATGATATGTGTACCTAAGTGTGGCCAGGGTTGTTAGTGATGAAGGCAGTTGGTATCATTAGAGGAAAACTATAAAAACCAGTGACCTGAATACTGCTTTTGGACTACTCTGGATTGGTTAATTTCATCCAGTTTCTCCCTCCCTGGGAGCAGTGGCCTAAGGTGCCTGTCTAGCTTTCTGGGCAGTACTGACCCAGCCCTGGTGCAGCAAGACACATGTCCATCTGAGGCATCCACAGGGTCAGTGGATTTCCAGGGGTTGCAAGTGACCCTCACCTCCACCCAGCTGTACAGGCGCTCCTGGGTGTGCCGGTCGTCCTTGAAGCCGGTGATGGCCAGCAAATCTACCACAAACTGCTTGGGGCTGATGTGCAGGGTCTGCCAGGAGAGCCCACGATCAGGCAGGGCTAGGGCAGCTCCTAGCCCCTCAGAGTGAGATGCAGAGCAGTGACTTCTCTGGGCCTGCAGAGCCACAGAGGTAGGGGGCAGGCACTGTCACTGCAAATCTGCCTCTTGGCTGAGGCTCAGTCCAGGTGCAACTGCTCTGCTTGCCCGTCCCTGCCTGTCCCACCACTCTTCTGGTCCTGGCCTTCTCCTTAACCCCATCTTGGCTTACTTCCTCTTGCCTTGCACCACTTACTGTGGGACAGGGGAAGAGGTGGAGAAGGTACAGGGTGCCCCAGGGCCTGGGGCCTATCACACATACCCACAACTGGTTGGCCAGGGAGACCACCTTGGCTGTGATGGCTTTGGGGTCCTTTTGCCTGATGGAATCCAGGATGATGTCAGCCAGGAAGCAGTGACATTTCTGTGCATAAAACATCTCTTCCCAGGACAGAGAGAAACTCAGGAAAGTCACTTCTGTGGAGGAGGGAAAGTAGATGTGGCCACATCTGTCAACAATAGGGCCTTAGAGACAGTGTGAGGAGGGGGAGAGGGGTAGGGCCCCCAGGGGCCACTGTCTCTGCCTGAAATAACCTGGGAGGGGGCTCAGGCATCCTCACGAGGAGGCGCAGGGCTCAGCCTGGTTCCAGAGCCTCACCTTGGGGCTGGGGGCTGGCTGTGGGTGGTGTAAGACTGAGGTTGTCCATCTGTGTGGTGTAGATGATGCTGTCCTCAAAGAACATGCAGAAGCCATCGTTGCCCACCACAGGGGGGTGAGTCACTTTGAGGATAACCCCTAGGCTGTCCACCTCACTGGCCTCAGGCAGAGGCTGCTCAGGGGCAGGGATTTCTGTGAAAACAATATAGGGAGGGGGCTCTCCTTTTAAAAAAATTTATTATTATTATTATTTTTTGAAATAGAGTTTTGCTCTTGTTGCCCAGGCTGGAGTACAATGGCACAATCTTGGCTCACTGCAACCTCTGCCTCCCAGGTTCAGGCAATTCTCCTGCCTCAGCCTGCTGAGTAGCTGGGATTACAGGCATGTGCCACCATGCCTGGCTAATTTTTGTATTTTTAGAAGAGATGGGGTTTCACCATGTTGGCCAGGCTGGTCTCGAACTCTTGAACTCAGGTGATCCACCCGCCTCAGCCTCCCAAAGTGCTGGGATTACAGGCGTAAGCTACCACACCCAGGCTTTTAAAATTCTTTTCTTCAATTACCATCAAATCTACCTAAGCAGGGGCTCTCCTTAAGCCACCTCAGAGCCCAAGGAGGGAGGGGACCTCTGGTGACAGGACAGTACAATCAAGTTACCCCAGCCTTGCAACAGCTGCCATCTCTAGTTTCTCAGAAGTGACACCCTGGGCTGGCAGGGGCCTGTCCTGGCTGCTCCTCTCTTCATTGCCCTGGCATCACTGCAAGTCAAATCCTGAACATTTTGGAACTCCCAAGAAACTCCAGATTCCTCTGTTGAATTAAGATGTCTCAAATGGAGTGGACAGTAACCCAGCTGAGGGCTAGAAATCTTTATAAAATTTTAAGTTGAGAGCTTTTGGGGCCAGCCTTTGATGCATGTCCAGAGAGTGGACATGCTTTGTCATCCCAAGCTTAACAGACCAACTTAGGGCTCACAGGCAAGAGTCCAAGAAGGCCCCTCCAAGCAGGGCTGGAGCCACTAATAGGGAAGGTGACAATACTGCAGGCAGGGCTTTGAGGGAGCAGAGGCAGCAGCCTGGCACAGCAATTATCAGCACAGTTCCTTGGCCGCCTCCCCTTAGCTGGCTACACACACTATCCAGCTCAGTCCCTGTAGCCCCTGCTACCTCCTGGGCTTCTCCACCTGGATGTCCCTTGGCATTTCACACTTAGTGTGTGTCCTTCCCCAGGCTCTGCTCTTTCTCTTACTCACCTCAGTAAGGGCCCATCCACCCCCTTGTAGTCCCACAGGCTAGAAACCTGGCTCCTCCTTGGCCCAACCCTCCTTCCATCCCCTAGCTGCCTAGCCTCCTTCCCCTAGCCTAGAAAGAACTCCAAGTGGCTTCGAACACCTAGCTCCTGCTTCATTTCCTCTGCTCCTGGAGCACACTTTCTGATGGGCACACCTGATCCCTGTGCTCTTGTCTAAAATCCGTCAGAGGCTGCTCACTCCTGTCCTGGTCAGAATGGAGTACCACGTCCTGAAGCTGGCCCGCAAGCCCTGTCCTGATGACTTCTGTCTTCAGCCTCATCTTTTATCACATCTGCACGTGAAGCCTGGCCTCCAGCTAGACTCATGCCCTGCACTTCCAAACATCCTGGACTTCATCCTTCCCCTGCTGACTCCCCAGCCCTCAGCCTCTTTTGTGCTCCTGCTTCATAGGCACCCTCTTCCCACAGCGCTCATCCCTTCACCATGTGTTCTCCTGGCCCCTCCAGCCATGCCAATGTGCCGGTCATTTCTGTGTCTGCTGCCTGGCACAGAGATGGCATTGGTGAGCAGGGGGGGTCTAGTCCTCCTTTGTCACTAACTTGCTCTGCCATCTTGGCCAAGGAGTTTGCCTTCTCTGTTGTGAATAAGACTTAGATCAAAGTGGGACAGGACTCACCTCTCTCCTTGGTCCTCTGCTTGCTCCAGTCCTTCAGGGTGATGGGTCTTTTTTGGGGGAAGTATGACTTGAAGGTTGGCTCTGGCCCCTTGTCTTTCGGTCCAGCTCCAGCCCCTGCCTGTGGTCCTGGATCCTTCTCTGAGGCTGTGGAATGGACTTTCCAGGCAGCTGAGGGGCTGGGCTGGGAAGCAGCCTCACTTCCCAAGGGGAGCTGCAGGGTGGCCTCCTCCAAGGGGCTGCTCCGGGAGGCTGTCAGTGGCTGGAATTCCCACTGTTTGCAATTGACCATGTCCCATTCTCTCACCAGGGAGATGAGTTTTTGCATGGGAGTGGCGGGAGGGTCTTTGGTTTCAGATTTCTGTGTGAGGTTGATTGTGGTGCATTTCTTCTTTGGGGGGCTCTCAGGGTGGCTCCCCCAGTGTCCGGGGTTGGTACATAAGCCAGGGCAGTGTGAGTATGTGCTGGGGTTGCCAGCCCTCTTGGCATTTCGGCATAGGGACACCTGGATGGGCCGGGTATACTGCTCAGCCTCCTCCATCTGGTTGGACCTGGCCAGGTTTCCATTAGCCTTGTTCCATGGAGCCCTGTCACTGCAGTCTTCAAAGTCCACAGGCATGTAGGCTGTGGTCTGGGGAGGGAAGGGCACAGTAACTCTGGATAGGTTGGGCATGGACATCAACACCTTGCCCAAGATCTAATAAGCTGGGCCTCCAGGACTTCACTTGCTCCCCCTGAACAATCTCATCCCTGACAGGGGTCACCCACTTGAGCTTTGCTCAGGCTGAGTAGGGGTAGTACCAGCCCAGTGGCCTGTCATTCCAACAGGAGATTCAATCAGCATCGCAGGCCACAAGTGGCCAGTAAGTTCCTGTGCCTCCTTCACGGTTCAGAAACCAGGTTCTGTCCTAGGAATCCATGTAGGCCCTGCTCTTTCGTTTTACTGCATCCCTCAGTAGCTGAGCCTGCCCCCCTCCACCCTGAGCCTGGTGGTAGTGGTTTTTGAGGACAACAACCAGAGGAGGCTGGGGCTTACTTCTTTAATGTCTCTACTGAACTCTGCCAGTGACCCTGGCCCTTCTGTCACCACGTGCAGCCTCCTGATGGGAAAAGCTTCTTCATTTTCAGATTCTTTCTCCTGAGTCCATGACCTGCAGAAAGAGGGGTGGGTTAGTGAGCAGAGACTTCCATCAGGCCATTGGCCAGTTGGTCAGATCTGCCCTTTGGCTGGGAGTTAATGCTAGACAGCAGAGAAGAAGGGGCTCTTAAAGGGTTCTGCCTAGGTCACTGGCCAATCCTGGGCCTGCTTCACTCCCTCAACCCCAAGGAGAACAGGATCCTCTAGGAGTGGGACTTAGGACAGGATTTCAAGAGGAATTTAAAGGACCAAATTCTAAACATAGAGTTGTGAAAAAGTTTCCTTACTTGTATGCTTCACATTGTGCAAGGGCTTCTGAGAGGGATGGAATGTGGTATTCCTCCACCTCCTGGCAGAAGAGGGGCCATTCCCTACAAATGACAAGGAGATGTCTGACTGGGCAGCTAGGGTGGGAGTGTGGGAGGGGGCATAAGCTCCTGGAGCTGCTGCCGCCGAAATAAAATAACCTCCTCCCTGAAGGCTGCAAATCAGGTCTCCTTTGTTGCTAAGGGAGGGGTCAGCCTTCATGATTTCATCTTACTGTGTCCTTGCTTCACTTACTTAAATTCAGATGGTAAAAAGAGTTTGCCAAGTCTCAGGAAGTTGAGAATGTGTCGGAACATCTGGCCATCCCCGTGGATGAGCAGGGTTTGTCCATATGTGATCCAGTACACTCTCTGAGGGTTGGACAGCAGTTCTGGATACTGGAGGGGGTTGGACACCAGACTCAGTCTCAAAGCCTCGGTCTTTGGGAAGGGACAGGCCAATCTTCTTTCACTCCCCTTTCCCAACCACACTAGAGCAGAAGCTTTGAGATTTCCATCTCCCTGTCTTGTCAGTCACAGGGAACTATGGTAGGGAGCAGAGCATCCAGGGAGAAGCACATCATCCCTGCTTCAACTTTTCATGGCCCCTAGACCACCGTCTCAAGGCATTTGGAAGCCCACCGTACCTCCTTCTCAGTCCAAGCCCCTCAGAGCTGGCCCCCTCCCTACCCAAACTCCAGAGGGCCAACAGGCTGCTCGGTTCACTTGCGCTCTGTTTGTTTTGTTTTTTGAGGCAGAGTTGCACTCCATCACCCAGGTTGGAGTGCAGTGGGGCAACCTCGGCTCACTGCAACTTCCACCACCTGGGTTCAAGTGATTCTGGTGCCTCAGCCTCCCAAGTAGCTGGGATTACAGGCACGTACCACCACACCCCGCTAATTTTTGTATTTTTAGTACAAATAGGGTTTCACCATGTTGGTCAGGCTGGTCTTGAACTCCTGACCTCGTGATCTGCCCACCTCAGCCTCCCAAAGTGCTGGGATTACAGGCATGAGCCACTGCGCCTTCCGGGAAAGTCTTTGTTCTAAGCAAGTGCTGGAAGCTGTGTGAGGGCCAGGTGATGGCCCCCAGAGCAGCTCAGGTGGTGATGCCAGATGGGGAGCAGGGCAGCCAAGGCTGGCAGTACCTTCAGCAGTGTCTGCAGGGTGGTTGCATACCAGTGGCTTCCAACATACACTTTGATGATCTGTTGTGGGGAATACACAGTGATCTCTGCTGTCCACTCATCTATGGGAATCAAGGAGATAGAACACATAATCATATGGCCAGAAGGGAAAGCAGGTAGGGCCCTTTGGTCAGTAGTGTATTTCATGTTAAGTCTCAATATCTTTCCTCAGTCATATTGTGTTGCCTACTCTGAGAAGCAGCAGAAATCCCTGACATAAACGTTGCTTGCTGCAAGGTTTCCTGGGTGGTGAGGTGGGAAAGGGCACTGCCCCTCTTCACCTGACCCTCCTCCCTCAGGAAAGCTGGGTTGATGATCCTGTCCACCTACAATGCCAACTGCCTCCGGTTTCTGGCTGGGTGTGTCCTGGGTGTGTAGCTTTTCATGTGGCCACTCAGACTGAAGCTAAGAATCTCCCTCTGCGTGTTTGTGTTTGTGGTTTGGCAAATGTCATGGAGCCTACTCCCATCAAATCCCTGTCACTTTTATGAGACTAAGCCTCTAGGCATGTCTGGAGAATGGGGGCTATATGCTGGGAAGATGAACCCATGACCCTTTTCCTGGAGCTGACTATATGTAGGCCTTGTTCTGATGTTTGGGAAGCAGTTTCTAATGAGCTCTGTAATGAATGAAGGGTATATAACTAGATTATATAACCAAGAGGTAAGATGTATAGAATTAGAATGTGAACTCTAGGAAGACAGAGACTCTGTTGCTTACTTCTGTACCACCAATGTCTACTGCTGTCCTGGTATATGGCCAGTACACAATAAATGTTGAATGGTGCTAAATGATAGTAATACAGCTTAAACTTCGCCCTCCAGATTTTTGGTAATAAGAAGTTATAGGCAGCTGGTGAAAACAACAGTAGCTTTGGACTCAGTCAAACCCCAGCTTGACCACTGTGTAACTTGAGCGAGTTTTCTTCTCTGAACCTATTTTTCAGCTATTAAATGGACCCAGGGACAGCTCTGTTTAACATCGAGGAGGCTCCTCCCTGCATGGCTATGAGAAGCACAGCAAGTCAGCTCCCAGGGTCAAGGCAGGCCTGCCTTGGGGGTCCTGCATGGCTGCAGACTGGGTAACAGCCCTGTCTGCTGCTGGAGATGAATTGTGGACTTGGAGGTGAGGACAGAGCACTTAACATTAAAGTTTCCCTTTCGTAAAAATCCAAAATATTGGCCTGGCTTTCCCCTCCTCCTCCATCTACAGTTCCTCGTCCTGGCCACCTCATCTATTCCCTCCAATCCCCCAGATACTCCCCTGATGCTAAATTCAAACCTAGAAACTTTCTCACTTACTGAGCACATCCATGGGTGCCAAAGTCCTCGGCTCCAGATGAGTCTTCAAAGCCACTTTCATTGGCTCGTAGGTGATGTCCCTTTTGTCCAGGAAGGCACAGAGCTCGTATACCTCGGAAATGGTCTCTGTCAGGGGCAGCCGGCAAGTCCCCAGCCAGTTCCTACCCAGAGGAAAGGCGTGTTATGAAGAACATCAGCATTGCACCCCAATAGAGTCGAGCCTGTAAACTTTCCATGCCTAGGATGCCTTGCCACAACACTGGCTCAAATCAGGCATTATTAACATCGTTTCCTTGTTTTTTTTTTTTTTTTTTTTTTTAAGACAGAGTCTCACTCTGTCGCTAGGCTGAAGTTCAGTGGTGCGATCTCAGCTCACTGCAACCTTCACCTCCCAGGTTCAAGCGATTCTCCTGCCTCAGCCTCCAAAGTAGCTGGGACTACAGGCACCCAACACCACGTCCAGCTAATGTTTTTTTTGTGTGTGTATTTTTAATAGAGACGGGGTTTCTTTTTTTTTTTTTTTTTTGAGACGGAGTCTTACTCTGTCACCCAGGCTGGAGTGCAGTGGCGCGATCTCGGCTCACTGCAAGCTCCGTCTCCCAGGTTCATGCCATTCTCCTGCCTCAGCCTCCTGAGTAGCTGGGACTACAGGTGCCCGCCACCACGCCCGGCTAATTTTTTGTATTTATAGTAAGGACGGGGTTTTACCATGTTGGCCAGGATGGTCTCAATCTCTTGACCTCATGATCTGCCTGCCTTGGCCTCCCAAAGTGCTGGTATTACAGGTGTGAGCCACTGCGCCCGGCCCGTTTCCTTGTTTTAACTGGAAATCTGTCTAACCTTGTAGGAGAGTAAGCCTGGATAACAGGTCACATTTTTGGAACTGAGCTTGACTTATTTCAGCAAAGCCCTCTAAATGGACTAATTTCATGTCTCCAGGCCCTGTTTCAGGTTCCAGGGCCAGCCGAGGGCCCAGCCACTCCCTTTTTGCCCCATATGCATTTGCCTAAGACATCTCAGTCACTGTGCCGCAGCCTGCCACAGTCTTGGAAAAAGACTGGGGTCTGAACATCAACCCCCTTCTCCAAACCCTCCCTTCCAAGGCACCTGTCTTTGCCCTCTGTGACATCAGGGTGGACATCTCTGAAAGAAATGGACTTTATGGGCCAAAAGAGCCCAAAACAACAATATTGGGACAAGACAGCATTCAGGGTCAGCTGACCCTCTCACAGGGGCTCCAGAAAACCCACTTCTACCTTCAATTTTGGTACCAGACTATTTTGCGACCCTCAGAGAGTTGCTCTGTTGTTCTGCACCTCAGTTTGCCCTTCTACAAAACAGGGTTGGATTCCTTGCCCCTGCACTGAAGACATCCTGAGCTCATCCCACAAGGCAAGGGCTGGGGATCAGCACCTCTGGGAAGCCTGGCCTGGCCTGCCCTGCCCTGCTTCTAAGGAGGGCTCACCCCTGGCTATGGCCATTCTGTGTGTCCAGTGAGCCTCCCAAGAGTGGCAGAGGACCTTTGTAGAGGGGTCTGCACAGGGAGGTACCCAGCTCCCTGAGGGTGTGACTGTGGCCTGGTCACCTCAGACCTAGCACAGGGCTAGAACCAGGGAAATGGACTGCAGAGGACAGAAAGAGGAAATGGTCTGAAGCCTTTGAACCTTAGCAACCCTCGTACCTTGGCACCAGCCCTCTCCTTTGAGGCCCTAACCTGGTGGTAGTTTGGCGGTGCTGGTGATGGGAATGGCTAAAATGATGGGCTGGCCCCAAGGACACACTTCCCCTCTGGCTAGTGGGAAAGGCCCCAGTTTATTCTGAGAGGGAAGGGCAGAGCCAAGCGTGATGGGACTCAGCGTGCCCTAAGGAGGGCCTCACTTGACATGCTGAAAGAGGACGCCATTCCCTGTGATGTACAGTCGGCTTCCGTCTAGCGTGCTCTCGATGCGAAGCTGGCCCAGCGCAGAGTCCGGGTACTTGACCAGCAGACCCAGGGCCATTGTGTAGAGCGGCTTCACGGACTCCAGGCTGACTGTGCGGGCCCCCTTCCCAGGGCTCACGGGAGGACAGGTGGTCCGGGAACAGCCACCTGTGTCAAGGAAAAGGGTGTATAGAACTAGACTGTGAACTCTAGGAAGGCATGGTCTTCCTAGACCCCCATGGTCATGGCTGGATGGGAGGCTTTGGGGCTTGGTTCCTACTGCTACATCCATTATACCGAGGAGGCTCAGAGGGAGGATATTTCCTTGCACAGTCCAAGTCGAGATCTTCTCAAAATCAGTATAATTTTTTTGTATACTCAGGCTTAGAAATCATAACTATTTGTTGGAAGGTGAGTTGGGAGTGGGGGGATTCATTTGCTGTATCACTAGCATCTGAATTTCCTAAGTTTCAGGAAAGCAGCCATCTGGCCCCAGCCTCTGCAGGAGTCTTCATTAGTCCCAAGCTCTACTGTAACCATCCAAGGGTAAGGAACGGCAACCATAGCCTGGAAACTCAATGTGTGTTACAGGCTTCCTGGATTCACAGCCCCTATTGCTGGCTCTCCTGGGCAGAATTTCCCCCAGAGACATACCTTGTGGCATTATTTTCAGGGTGAGTATTTGGGTTGCTGGTTTATGGGTGGGACCTTTTCTCCTACAGTGGGCCCAGGGTACAGTCCAGAGAATACAGTTATCACAGCCTTCAGGACCCTGCTGCTGTGGCAACAATGTGCCAGTGGGCACACTGCTGGGGGATGTTCGTGGATCATCTCCAATCCTCAGAGCAACCCTACAAGAGGGGGTAGTGCTATCATCATTTCATGCTGAAGAAGCTGCCCTGAGAGGCTAATGAAGTATCTTGCCCTAAACTGCAAAGCTAGGCAGAGGCGGGGCTAGGATTTGAGGTCAGCTCTGTCCAGCACCAAGGTTACCACAGCTGTTTCCCTTATTGTGATGTTAAAGCCACCTTTTGTGTTTGAGGAGTGCTGCCAGCTTCCAGAGCCTGGATGTCAACACAATTCCTCCATCTTTGCATTGCTCTGTGGAGCAGGGACTATGCTATCATCCCACAGTGATCTATGTTCTCTGAGGAATAGAAGGCTTTGAGGGAAGGGGCTGAACTCACACTGCCTTAAGTGGATTCTAAGGCCCTGGGACAGGGTCCTGAGACCTGCTGCAGCATGCCACTCCCCACAGAGGGTGGGTTTCTTTTTTGAGAAGGAGTCTTGCTCTGTCACCCAGGCTTGAGTACAGTGGCATGATCTCAGTTCACTGCAGCCTCCTCCTCCCAGGTTCAAGCAATTCTCCTGCCTCAGCCTTCCAAGTAGCTGGGATTACAGGGACACACCACCATGCCCGGCTAATTTTTGTATTTTAGTAGAGATGGATTTTCACCATGTTGGCCTGGCTGGTCTCGAACTCCTGACCTCAAGTGATCCGCTTGCCTTGGCCTCTCAAAGTGCTGGGATTACAGGCATGAGCCACCAGCGTCTGGTCAAGAGGATGGGTTTCTATTTGTCTGGGAGAAGGCTGGGAAATCTATGCCTGAAGATAAGGAAAGGCTTGATTGCCATGGGATAAATGTCTGGTGATGCCCAGGCCAAATTTCCCATGCGCAGTGCAGTTCTACACATTCTCAGGATGGTGGCTGAAGCCATGCTTAGGTGGCTGGTGCCCTATAACATGCACAGTAGCTTCCATGGAGGCGGAGTTGGGAAATGGAATGATGAACGGCCCTGAGGAAACCATGAGGAGAAGAACAAGCTGGAATGAGGTAGGGCTGGGAGCACGAAGGCCTGGGCTGGACAGGGATCAGCAAGTGTCAGGAATAGGCAGAAACAGGCACATCTGCCGGGGGTTTCCAGGTGAGGTGATGAGGGAATTTGGGGGCAGGTGAGATGCGTGAAGCACTGAGCATTTCCCACACCTCCAACCATATCTGGAAGAGGAAGGATGGGAGTGACTGGTGGGTGCTCCTAGTCCCCACCACTTTCACAAGCAGGGCAGACCTCCCCTACCCCTGAGAAGCCTGCTCTCAGGTCCGAAACATTCCAGCCTGGCTCCCCACCCAGGCTGGGCTCCTTCTGATCCAGGCTGGGCTGGGCTTCCTACACCCCTGGCTGGTTGCCCACTCCCTACCCTCAGTGGGAAGGCTAAGCCGGCAGAGCAGCATGCAGGATTTCAGGCTGTGAATCCTCTTGGATTCAGAGTCAGCCAGAAGACCCACTTCTCTCACTAACCCCCAAAGCCCGAAGTGGTTGTGGAAGGGGAGATTGTTCTTGGCTTTTCCAGGTCAAACCAAGACTATCAAGGGGAGGCCAAAGTTTCCTGGCGACATACCCATGTTCATCCGGTACCACCTTATGGCTTCAGTGAGTGCAGGGATTTCCAGAATTTCCACTTCTGCTTCTAATACATCAATGTTGGAGAAATTATCCGGTAGTAAAATCTTCTGTGAGCGAAGAAAATTCACTTGAAAAACAAAGGGGAACACAGTGAGTTAATGAGGCTATTTCTGGTTTAACTGCAGGTCCTGGTTTTGGCAGATTTCTGGTGCTGTAACTTATCCTAGGTTCTCCTTGTTCTGAAACAACTTCTCAACATACCTGATTAGATTAGCTTTGAGTGTGTGGTTTTCAAGGTGAAAGACCCCACATTACTTTGTTTTCCTGTGTCTGAGGCCATGGGTGTGGCCTCCTGTGGCTTGGCCTGGGGCTCCCAAGCCAGGCCCTCCTGGTGGGCACACTGGCCCTGAGACTTACCCTGCGAGTCTTGACCCAAGAGCAGGTCATTCCAAAAGAGGGAGTTGTCTTGCTGCTTAGAGAGGAGGGGCCCGGCCGAGCCTGGGCTGGCGGGTGGCACTTGCAGTTTGTCCCTGCCTGGACTGCAGTATGGGAGGCAGAGATGGAGCCAACGCTAATGTCCTGTGTGAATCAACTTGGAGATACAGAAGCACATCACAGACAACTTTCTAGGTGACTATGAATATGAATGACTGGGGTTCCAGACATTTGGGTTCCTAGTGTAACTTGAATGTTTACTGCCCTATCTATCTAGATAGCAGTAGCATCTTGGGGTCAAAGAGGTCATTCAGTTCGCATCCCAAACAGAGCTCATCCTGGGGCAGTAGGGGGAGAGAGCCTCTCTGTCAAAGGTGGAAAATCTCATCCTTCCTTAGGCCACTACCTCAAGTGGACAATTCTGCTATGACTCTGAGGGAACCTGTGACTATCCACCCTCCTTCCCTTTTATTCTGAGTTTGCTGACATTAAGAGCAGGTAGCACCATCCTTTGAAACAATCTGGATTCCTCATTTTATGGTGAGAGGAACTGAGGCCTGGAGGCCAGTTGGATACATAAGGGCAGAGTAAGAAGAGAAGCCGACTGGCAACCAGCTGAGCTCCCTGCCCTTCACACCAACTCCTGTGGTCCCTGACACTTTCCAGTGCCCTTTTACAGCCAGGCCATCCCAAAACAAATAGGGAATAAAATAGCCCTGAGTCTAGCAAGATTCTAATGCTGGAATCTGCTTGCCTCCTGGAAGGCTCTGTCATGCTTCCACCACCTCTACCCAGGGAAGCTCCTGAGGCCCTGAGCTCCAAGCTGGGCCTCTGTGGGACATGTAATGGGGAGGGGTGAATGGGCCCTATCAGCCCACCCCCCACCCCACCCCTGGACAGAGCAATCACCAATGAAGCGGAACTCGCTGCACTCGCACTCGATGAGGGCCACCGTCTCAGCCAGCCACAGCAGGTTGTCTTCAGTCACTAGGCTGGGATACTTGGCCACCAGGTCTAGGGGCAGGAAGCAGTAGTGCACCTCCTCTTCTGTGTCTAACAGGGGTGTGTCCATGAGCCCCAGAGGTGCCTTATCATGTAGGCCTGGAAGAGAACATGTAGGCAGTGTCGCCACCACCCAGAAGCCAGGGGATCTGATTCCAGCAGGGCTTTCACTGACCCAGGGGCCCCAGAGGATGCTAGAGAGACTACCCAGGAGATGGTCCTTGCCACTTGCCAGACACATCTTCCTTCTTTCTCTTTTCAGTTGTAGCCCTAAGATCTGGAAGGCATGTGGTAGGAAGTGGGGCGTGGAAGTCTATTTTTTTTTTTCTTTTCTTTTTTGAGAGGGAGTCTCACTCTGTTGCCCAGGCTGGAGTACAGTGGCACCATCTCGGCTCACTGCAACCTCTGTCTCTCACATTCAACTGGTTCTCCTGCTTCAGCCTCCCAAGTAGCTGGGACTACAGGCATGTGCCACCACACCCAGATAATTTTTGTATTTTTAGTACAGACAGGGTTTCACCATGTTGTCAGGCTGGTCTCGAACTCCTGACCTCACGTGATCTGTCTGCCTCAGCCTCCCAAAGTGCTGGGTTACAGGCATGAGCCACCGTGCCCAGCTGGAAATCTTTTTTTTTTTTCTTTCTATAAACAGTGAAGGGCAGTGGGACATGTGACATTTCGACTTATGTACCCAAAGTCATTAAATTCATTTACCCATTTGATCCTTTCTAACTGATCAAACCAAACACAGTGATCCACAGACAAAATAGATACTTTTGACACTCCTGGAAGCTAAAATCCATTAATAATCATAAATGCTTTGTACTCATGTCTCAGATAGGCTGAACCATGCTGCCAGGCACCTATCAGACAATGATCATTTGGGGACATTCTGTGTGTGATGGTTGGAGGAAACTCGAAAGAATGGTGGCATTCCCTGATGAATAGGAGGGAGTGGAATGAAGCCTTGCCTTGCCCATGTGAAGCCAGAATGCAGAGGAGTGAGTATGGAGGAGGATGTTGGTTCTAGCAGGCAAGCAGCCATGGAGAGGGCCTGTGGCAGGGCAGAAGATCAAAGGAGATGACAGAGACTGCCCCAGAAATCAGGCACTCTCTGCTCTCTGGATGGAAGCCATTTCTGTTAGGGTATGGAGAGGGAAAGTTGGTGTGGGCTTTAGGGAGGGCCAGTCTATCCCAATTTACCTGTAAAGGCTGGGCTTTTGATTGGAAATTCTGAGGGTTTGCTAATACACTTCCATGTACGCCAATAGTTCAGAGATGCTCTCTCAGCAACAGGTATGTCTGCAGGCCGCACGCGTAGATGGTGTTTCCCTTCCTTCAGATTATCTAGAGTCTGTTAGATAAAGAAGAGTACTATCTTGAGAATCTAAACCAAGTAACTATCTACCAATTCTAGTGTGACGATCAGGAAAAACAGTATGTGACTTACTTTGGTTTTTTTCTTTTTTTTTTTTTGAGACAGAGTGTCGTTTTGTTGCCCAGGCTGAAGTGCAGTTGTGTGATCTCAGCTCACTGCAACCTCCACCTCCTGGGTTCAAGTGATTCTCCTGCCTCAGCCTCTCGAGTGGCTGGGATTACAGGCACCTGCCACCACACCCGGCTAATTTTTTTTTTTTTTTGTATTTTTAATAGAGACGGAGTTTCACCATGTTGGCCAGGCTGGTCTTGAACTCCTGATCTCAGGTGATCCATCTGCCTCGGCCTCCGAAAGTGTTGAGATTACAGGCATGAACCACCATGCCCAGTGACTTACTTTAACTGTTTTGAAATAAATTAGGCAATCACACACACAAAAAATGTAAAAATGTAGGGCTATAGGGTGACATGCTGATATTCAAAGTCCCAATGATTATTTCTCTTCTGATTTTTGAAACAAGTTTTATTATACTTTTATGTTGAGTAGTAGTAATTTATCTTGCACAATCTAAAGAGTAATTTCTATTTAATCATTAAAAACTTGTTATTTTTTGCTATCATTTTTCTTCAAGTGCTCAAAACCACTTTTGACCTGTTATAATTGTGATTTGCTATTGTTTGTGTTCATCCTAACCCTGGGTAGTGATCTAAGTGGTGAGATTGAGGTATAATAAACATGTCTTATATTGCCACAGGGCTCCACATTTTTCAATGCACTTTGACACATGTTTGCTCATTTACCATGACATGACTCTGTGAGACAGATGTGGTTGGTGTCTTACTGATGAGGCAGCTGAGGTCAAAGGCTTTGCAGCCTGCCCAAGCAGTCTTCCAAGTCCAGAGCTTGTCAGCTTGAAGGATCAAGCGACCAGGGGTGGGCTGAAGCTGGAGTGGAGCACCCCAACTAGGCAAGCCTGAAGCTCAGGGCGGTCTTTGTGCCACCCTTACCCAGGGACCCATTCTCCCTCAAAAGTCCTGGAGGGGGCAGATTATCATAACATCAGCCCCTTTTTTTTTTTTTTTTTCTGCCTTTACTCTAGAAGAAGATACATAGGATTTTCCCAATAAATTTCTGGATATAGCAGGGCAAGTGGTACTTCAAAGGCACCAGGTCCTCATAATGGACAGATGCCCCAGATTCAGTCTGAAACTAACAAAAGTATCTGCCTCTAAATGTTGCTATGTCAATGAAGCCCTTGTGAAGTTGCTCTCAAAAATCCTGAGCATTGAGACTAGCCCTCTGGTGGCCAAGCTATAAACTGTGCCCGCATAATCACTTAAGGTCGATGCAAAAGAAGGCGGGCCAGAGTGGGAGAATCTTTCCCACTTTGGATGGTTGGAGGGTTTGCAAAAGCACTGGGCAATGGTGGGATCATGGGGAGTGCTTTCCTGTGGCAGTGAACAATGGGGGAGACAGTGTGTGTGTAGAACGCTGGAAGACAGTCTGTCATTCACTTGAGAAATACTCATTGTGCATCACCAGGGCCACAGTCAGACACTGTGCCTGCCCTCAAGAAGCTCTCAGCTTGGGAGAGAAGAAAGACATGAAAAACCACAATTTACGTATACTGAGATTAGAGCCAGTGTCAGTTACGAAGTTTCTGGACTTCCAGGAACCCTGGGATTTCTTTCCACAGCATTAGAAGGGAGCATTAGAGTCTCCCTCTGTCACCCAGGCTGGAGTGCAGTGGTGCAGTCTAGGTTCACTGCAACCTCCGCCTCCTGGATTCAAGTGATTCTCCTGCCTCAGCCTCCCAAGTACCTGGGATTACAGGTTCCTGCCACCATGCCCGGCTAATTTTTGGATTTCTAGTAGAGACGGGGTTTCACCATGTTGGCCAGGCTGGTCTCGAACTCCTGGCCTTAAATGATCCACCAGCCTTGGCTGGTGCTGGGATTATAGGTGTGAGCCACTGCGCCCAGGCCTGCCTCTCCATTTTCTCTCCTTTCCCCTAGTCCTGGTCCCCTAGCCCCCAGTTCCTCTCCACACAGTGATCTTGCAAACATATGAGGTGAGTCCAAATCACTCCTCATCTTAAAAAACTTTAGTGCTTCCTGTTGCTATGGGATAAATCCAGATTCTCCTTTGCATTGCACATAATGTCCTTCACAATCAATGGAGGGAGTAGGGTATACATGAAAAGCACAAGGGCTTTGAACTCAGCATATCTGGGGTAAATCCTGACTCTGTCACTTAAGAGCTAACATTTATTAGCCATGGACTTTTAAACTGAATCCTTCCAATCTTCCCCTGACAACAAACTAGGCTCTGGTCTCATCACTCCCTTTGAGGACATGGGAAACTAGGTCCAGGAAGAGGTAGGGGACTAAGTGCACCAAGTAAGTGGAGATGCTAGGAACGAAACCCAGGACTCTGGAGCCCAAGCCCTTAGCGACTGTTTTGTTTTTATTGATATGTAATAGTTGTTCATATTTTTGGGGTACATGTGATATTTTGATACATGGATACAATGTATAATGATTAATTTAGGGTAATGAAGATATCCATCACGTCATTTTTTTTTTTTTTTTTTTTTT
>NW_012105609.1:378231-380274 GCF_000951045.1 Mandrillus leucophaeus
TTTTTTTTTTTTTTTAATAGGGCCTTGCTGTGTCACCCACACTGGAGTGCAGTGGTACAATCATCATGGCTCATTGCAGCCTCGACCTCTTGGGCTTAAACAATCCTCCTGCCTCAACCTCCCAAGTAGCTGGATCACAGCTGTGCGCCGCAACACCCCACTAACTTTTTGATTTTTTGTAGAGATGAGGTCTTGCTATGTGGCCCAGGCTGGTCTCAACCTCGTTAGCTCAAGTGATCCTCCCACCTCGGCCTCCCAAAGTGTTGGGATTACAGGCATCAGCCACTGCGCCCAGCCTAAATTACCTTTCCAGCCTCATCTCCCATCATTCTTTATGTTTACACCCCATCATCAGTGACACTAAACTCCACAAAACTCCAAAAACACATCACATTCTTTGACACCTCCCTAGCTTTGTGTACGCTATTCCATCTGCCCAGAATACTCCTCCCCATTCTGTTCCTGAAGAGGCTGGAACCTCTCCGAGCCAGAATGGGTCATCCTCCCACTTTGTTCCCATAGACACCCAACACTTTCACTTCTCTCTGCAGGCCTCTGGCTCAGTTTCAGGCCAGTTCTTCCCCCTATACCAAGCTTCCTGGGGAGAGGCTGGTTTGATGCATCCCCATTTTGTATTCTAGAACCTAGCACGCATATGAAAGAATGCATGAAAATGGAGGGCTAGCCAGGTGCGGTGGCTCACACCTGTAATCCCAGCACTTTGGGAGGCCGAGCTGGGCAGATCACTTGAGGTCAGGAGTTTGAGACAAGCCTGGCCAACATGGTGAAACCCTGTCTCTACTAAATATACAAAAAATTAGCCAGGCTTGGTGGTGCATGCCTGTAGTCCCAGCTACTCTAGAGGCTGAGGCAATCATTTGAACCCGGGAGGCAGAGGTTGCAGTGTGCTGAGATCACGCCACTGCACTCAAGCCTGGGAGACAGAGCGAGACTCCAGCTCAAAAAAATAAATAAATAAAAAATAAAAAATAAATAAAATAAATAAAAGAAAAAGGAAGGGCTGGAGGGCTGATTTTCTGCAAAGAAAAGCAAAAAGAGACATGGGAGATCTCCAAAGGAACGAACAGAGTAGACTGCACTCATAAAACTGAGAAAGATGGAAAGATGTTGAGTATCCAAAACCACAGGAAAAACCAGCACAAGATTTCAATGGGCAGAGCCTATGGAGTTCAGAGGACAATGAAGACAGGGATTCCACCTTGGAATCTGGAGGCCAGAGGGAAGACCTAAGCGGGAGAGGGACAGGGATGAAGGAGAGGGAGAGAGGATGGCAAGAAGAAAGAGTTCAGCTTAGGTCTGATTTGTGATGGACAGAAAGACAGTAGGTGAAGTAGCAAGAAAAGGGTGAAACTAGGGAGAGTCAGCTAGGGGAGCCTAGCACTCTAAGCCCATGCTCAGTGGACCGCATCACAGGAACCTGAACCTGCCACTTACTTCACCTGCAGATTCAAGCCCCAAGATTCTGTCTCACTGGAGAAAATAATAGTGCCCTTGAACAAGTCTAAATTGGCTACATAGGAGGAGGCCTGTGGTGGGGAGAGGAGGATATAAATCCCTGCGCAGGACAACACTCCTATTTGGAGGTGTTTGGTACTGGATGTGTCCTCTGGAATGGGTCAGTAATGATAGTCTAGCTAGTTTGAGAGGAGATGTGCTAGTTGAGGAGAGAATGATCTATTTTGCAGAAATGAAATCTCCATTTCCTGCTATTTTCAAGCATGTAAAGTGCTAGCAGCACCACTTCCCCCAAGAAAAGTATGCCTGAGAAACCTTAAAAGAGAGAAAAACTGACCAGGCATGGTGGCTCACACCTGTAATCCCAGCACTTTGGGAGGCCGAGGAGGGTGGATCACAAGATCAGGAGACTGAGATCATCCTGGCTAACATGGTGAAACCCCGCCTCTACTAAAAATACAAAAAAATTAGCCGGGCGTGGTGGCGGGTGCCTGTAGTCACAGCTACTCGGGAGGCTGAGGCAGGAGAATGGCATGAACCCAGGAGGCAGAGCTTGCATGAGCTGAG
>NW_012105609.1:383269-384460 GCF_000951045.1 Mandrillus leucophaeus
ACATGTGATATTTTGATACATGGATACAATGTATAATGATTAATTTAGGGTAATGAAGATATCCATCACGTCATTTTTTTTTTTTTTTTTTTTTTGAGACAGAGTCTCACTCTATCACCTAGGCTGGAGTGCAGTGGCATGATCACAGTTCACTGCAGCCTCGACATACTGGGCTCAACTGATCCTCCCACCTTACTCTCCTGAGTAGCTGGGACCACAGGTGCACATCACAATACCCTACTTTTTTTTTTTTTTTTTTTTTTTTTGAGACAAGGTCTCACTCTGTTGCCCAGGCTGGAGTGCAGTGGCACAATCTTGGCTCACTGCAACCTCCGCCTCCCAGGTTCAGGTGATCCTCCCACCTCAGCCTCTGGAATAGCTGGGACCACAGGCGTGCACCACCACACCTGGCTAATTTTTTTGTATTTTTAGTAGAGGTAGGGTTTCGCCACATTGCCCTGGCTGGTCTCAAACTCCTGGACTCAAGTGATCTGCCTACCTCAGCCTCCTAAAGTACTGGGATTGCAGGCATGATCCACCGCGCCCGGCCCACAGCCAGCTAATTTTTAAGTTTTTTTGTAAAGACAGGGCTTTGCCATGTTTTCCAGGCTGGTCTTAAACTCCTGGGCTCAAGCGATCCTCCCACATTGGCCTCCTGGGATTATAGGCATGAACCACTGGGACAGACCCATCACCTCAAACATTTATCTTTTCTTTGTAATAGAAACATTCCAATGATTTTCTTCTAGCTAGTTTGAAATATACAATATATTATTGTTAACTATAGTATTCCTAGCACACTACCAAATACAAGAGCTTATTCCTTTTATTTGACTGTATTGTACCCATTATTCAAATTCTTTTCATCCCCTTCCCTCCTCCTACTTCTCCCAGCCTCTGCTGCCTTCCACTTGTCATGTAACTTCTCCAAGCCTCAGGTTCCTCACAGGCAAAGTCGAGGCAGTAAAATCTGGAAGGTGTTGTAAGGATTAAATGAAACAGTATGTTAATTTCTTTTCTCTTGGAGGTCATATCCTAAATTTCCTTCCTCCCTCCCTCCCTCCCTTCCTTCCTTCCTTCTTTTCTTTTTTTTTTTTTTTTTTTTTTTTTTAATAGGGCCTTGCTGTGTCACCCACACTGGAGTGCAGTGGTACAATCATCATGGCTCATTGCAGCCTCGACCTCTTGGGC
>NW_012105609.1:386355-409067 GCF_000951045.1 Mandrillus leucophaeus
GGTGAAATGCCGTATCTACTAAAAATACAAATATTAGCCAGGCATGGTGGCGGGCACCTATAATCCCAGCTACTCGGGAGGCTGAGGCAGGAGAATGGCATGAACCCAGGAGGCAGAGCTTGCATGAGCTGAGATTGCGCCACTGCACTCCAGCCTGGGCGACAGAGCGAGACTCAGTCTCAAAAAAAAAAAAAAAAAAAAAGAGAGAGAGAGAGAAACTAAAACAAACAAGTCCACAAAGATTGCCATCCTTGCCAGTCGGGTCATGCTGCATGCCAGGCCCAGGCATCGGCCTTGACCTAGGCTCAGGAGCCTCAACAAGGCTGTTTTCCAAACTCTGTCAACCAGTACTTGCTCTGACTTCTAGAAATACAAGTCCTCTACTCACGGAAAGCTATTCGGGTGCTATAAGAAATCACAGAAACCATTCCTCAGCCCCTCACTTACTTATTTTTGGTCTGCCAGTTTCCCCTAATAGATGTAATCTCCCCAAGACCTCAGGACCTTGGCTGTTTTGTCCTCTGCCGTATTTGCAGCACCTAGAACAAGGCCTGTGGGGTCTCAATACCTTTTTGTTCAATGAATGGCTAAATGAATGAAGAACATTCCAGAGAGCCTGGGCTTCCAGCTGCCCTCTAGCTTTGCTGACTGAAGTTGCCACAGAGTGTGTGGCTGGTCTGCTATAGGCTGACTTCAAGTCTGCTTTCATCTGCCTGAATACAACTTCTAGGAATTTTACTTTTCACATGTAATGAGCTGGAAAAAGTTATTGGAGAGAGGATTTCTTAAGGAAAATACAGACCTTAAATCAATTCAGATAGCTAATTTCTAGCACAAGGATAACTGATGTTGCTTTTGGCCTAGATAGTGATGAAAAAAATATGTCAATCAGAAGCAACAAAAAACTGATGGCGTGGGGAAGTATGTGTATGTATATGTGTGGTTGCAAAGATGGCTGACAAATGCACCCTGCTGGCAGAGCTTTGGGACTTAGCAGAGGTTTTCCAAAGCAGCAGCAGTTCTCAGAGATGCCTTATGCTGTGATGTAGGCTGTTGGAAGGAATGTGATGGTAAAGGAGCTTGGGGGAACTTGCAAATCCCTGACTGCCTTGTAAAGACAAGGAGGGCCAGCACTGCTTTAAGGCTCAAGGAAACCAAGGCTGGTAGAACAAAAGGATGTGCAGAACAGCTGCTGTCAGCCCCCAAAGCCAAACAAGACTCAGCTTTTTGCATTTCAAATCTACCCCTTCACTGCTGGCTCCAGTCCCCTTACTCTGCAGAAGTCATCTTGGGCATAGCATAGAGTGTTCTCTCAGCAGATATGTTGTTAAGCACATGCAAATGCTGGGTACTGTGATAGGTGCTAGGTGTTTGTTTCATGAAAACATGAAAAGAGTACAGTCCAGTGAGGGAGAAAGACATATGAATACATGATCACAATAGAATTAGCACTGCTAGAACAGGGGAATTCAGTGTGTTATGAGAGCAGAGAGACAAAAACTTAGGAAATGTCAGGATAGTCTTCCAGTGGGCCACATTCAGGCCAAATCTTTTTTTTTTTTTTTTTTTTTTCCCCGAGATAGAGTCTCGCTCTGTTGCCCAAGCTACAGTGCAGTGGCGCAATCTTGGCTCACCACAATCTCCACCTACCAGGTTCAAGTGATTCTCCTGCCTCAGCCTCCTAAGTAGCTGGGATTACAGTTGCCTGCCACCATGCCTGGCTAATTTTTGTATTTTTAGTAGAGATGGGGTTTCACCATCTTGGCCAAGTTGGTCTCAAACTCCTGACCTCAAGTGATGCACCTGCCTCAGCCTCCCAAAGAGCTGGGATTACAGGCGTGAGCCACCGCCCCTGGCTTAGGGCAAATCTTAAAAGGCGAGAAATCCAGGAAGAGGAAACAGCAAGTGAAAAGGTATAGAGAGAAAGCATGTGGGGTGCTTGGGGTGTGGCTGAACTTCAACGTGTGTGTGTGTGCCTGTGTGTGTTCATGTGTGTGTGCATGTGTATGTGGCCCTGCCTGCATGTAGGTGTGTGTCTTTGTTGGGATATGAACCAGCACAAGCAGATGGGCCAGCCTATGAGGAGCCCTGATGCCATGTCAAGGGGTTTGCATTTGAGTCATCCACTTACCCATACCACAGACAAGCTACACAGTTGGGATGAATATCTGCTGCTTATGTCATCCTCTTCCTTTCCAAGATCACAGTCATAATCTCACATCATGAGTAATGGGAAATGTGAGACTGCCACTGGTCTATTTTCTTAAAAACATCATTTGTGTGATCAACATAAAAACTCCCTGGCTCCCTTGAGCACAAGGAATGAAGGCGGGTTTGGGTTGCTTGCTGGTAGCAGAATGCTCACAAGGGGAACAATTTAAATTTCCAAACTCAGAAGTCCCCAGAAGGTGTGAAAAAGGAAACATAAGTAGCATGTCCTGTCAACACACTGTCCTCAGTGGACTTCAGGGGGAAAGTAAAAGAGAATAGATAATCTGCCATGAACCTTAAACCCTGGTGAATGACCCTGAAGGGAAATTCCACACTCTGCAGCTGTGACTCCCACCCAGGCTGATGGATGTGAAGGGCTCAGATCAGTTTACATTTAGGTGAAGTGGCCTTCCCAAATTACACAGGAAGTTCTAGGAGGCCCTGTGATATTAATGTGTGGACCTGTAATGTCTACTTTGTATTTCTCCTATAAACAATATACAGTATTCCAAAACATCCAGATTCATGGATTTACATATCAGCTTTTATGACTCCCAAATTTTTATCTCTAGGCCTAACTGTTTCCATGAATTCCAGACCTGTACATCTAGCGCCTCCTGTTTACCTTCCCTTGGATGGTTTTATTGCACTTTCATTGTCAAACTCAACATGTTCAGATCCTAACTCCTGATTTTCCTCGCTAAACCTGTGTACACATCCCTCAAAATCCACCATTCATCTGGTTGCTCAGGAAAGAAACAAAGGAGTTGTCCATTCTCTCTCACCCTACATTCAATTCATCAGCAAACCCTGTCAGTTCTACCAGCAAGACATATTCAGAGTGTGAACACCTCTAACACCACTATTACCACCATAGACCAAACCACCATTATCTTTCATCTGGATACTGCAGGAGCCTCTTAACTGGTCCGTCCACTTCCTCTCTTGCTCTGCTGTAGTCTAGGCCAGGGGTCAGCAAGTTTTTTTCTGTAAAAGGTCTGACAGTAAATATTTTAGGCTTTGCTTTGCTAACCACATGGTCTCTGTCAACTCAACCACTCAGCTCTGTGTTATAGCTTGAGAGCAGCCGTAGACAACACATAAACAAATGAGCATAGCTATATTCCAGTAAAACTTTATCAATGGCACTGAAATTTGATTTTTTTTTTTTTTTGAGACGGAGTCTTGCTCAGCCGTCCAGGCTGGAGTGCAGTGGTGTGATCTCAGCTTACTGCAACCACCGTCTCCCGGGTTCAAGCAATTCTCTCATCTCAGCCTCCCAAGTAGCTGGGATTACAGGCACTTGCCATCATGCCCGACTAATTTTTTGTATTTTAGTAGAGATGGGGTTTCACTATGTTGGCTAGGCTGGTCTTGAACTCCTGACCTCAGGTGATCCACCCGCCTTGGCCTCCCAAAGTGTTAGGATTACAGGCGTAAGCCACCACGCCCCGGCCTGAAATTTGAATTTCATATGATTTTTACATAGCACAAAATATTTTTGATTTTTTTTCAACCATCTAAAAATGTAAAACCCATTCTTAGCTCATGGGCTTTCTAAAAAAGGTAGTGGCTGAATTTCGTCCATGGGCTGTAGTTTGCAGATTCTTGATCTAAGGTTAAGCCAGCAGCCAATGATCTTTCTTTTTTTTTTTGGAGATAGAGTCTCACTCTGCCGCCCAGGCTGGAGTGCAGTGGTGTGATCTTGCCTCACTGCAACCTCCACCTCCTGAGTTCAAGCAATTCCCCTGCTTTAGCCTCCTGAGTAGCTGGGATTACAGGCGCGTGCCACCATGCCCAGCTAATTTTTGTATTTTTAGTAGAGACGGGGTTTCACCATGTTGGTCAGGCTGGCCGCCTCAGCCTCCCAAAGTGCTGGGATTACAGGCGTGAGCCACCGCACCCAGACTTTTTTTTTTTTTTAAAGAGAAGGTCTTGCTCTGTCACCCCGGCTGGGATACAGTGGTGAAATCTCGGCTTACTACAGCCTTGAACTCCTGGGCTCATGTGATCCTCCTGGCTTCAGCCTTCTGAGTAGCTGAGACTACCGGCACATGCTACCATGCCTGGCTAATTTTCAATTTTTTCGTAGAGATGATGTCTTGTTATGTTGCCCAGGCTGGTCTCCAACTCCTGGCCTCAGGTGATCCTCCCACCTCAGCATCCCAAAGTGTTGAGATTACAGGTGTGAGCCACCGTGCCCAGCCCCTCTCTCCCTCCCTCCCTCCTTCCCTTCTTTCTTTCTTTCTTTCTTCCTTCCTCCCTTCCTTCCTTTCTCTCTCCCTTTCTCCCTCTCTTCCTCTCCCTCCCTCCTTCCTTCCCTCTCTCTTTCCTTTTTTTTCTTTCCTTTTCTCTTTCTTTCTTTTTCTTTTTCTTCCTTCCTTTCTCTTTCTTCTCTTTCTTTCTTTTCGTTCTTTCATTCTTTCTTTTCTTCTTTATTGAGATATATTTCACATATTTTAAAACTTACCCATTTAAAGCATGCAATTCAGTGGCTTTTAGTCTATTAACAGAATCAAGCAACCATCACCACAATCTATTTCAATATCCCTAAAAGAAAGCCTGTACCCATTAACAGTCACTGCTCATTCTCCATTCTCACTCATCCATCCTTCCTACTCTGAGTCCCAGCCCTAGGAAGCCACTTATCTACCTTCTGTCTCTATAAATTTGCCTATTCTGCACATTTTAGATAAATAGAATGATACAATATGTGGTGCTATTTTATTTATTTATTTGTTTGTTTGTTATAGAGATGGGGTTTCGTCATGTTGCCCAGGCTGGTCTTGAACTCCTAAGCTCAAGTGATCCACCCACCTCGGTCTCCCAAAGTGCTGGGATTATAGGCATGAGCCACCGCACCCAACTGTGTCTATCTTCTATACACATAATCATACAAAAGGACTGTTTATTTCACTTAGCTGATTTTTTTTCATTTAGCATTTTATATATACATATATATAGAGAGAGAGAGAGAGAAAGACAGGGTCTTGCTTTTGTCATTCAGGCTGGAACACAGTGGTGCAAACACGATTCATTGCAGCCTTGACCTCCCTGGCTCAAGCGATCCTCCTGCCTCAGCCTCCCAAGTAGTTGGGACTACAGGCATGAGCCATCATGCCTAGCTAAATTTCTTTTTTAATTTTTGGCAGAGACGGAATCTCACTTTGTTGCCCAGGCTGGTCTCGAACTTCTGGCTTCAAGCAATCCTCCCGCCTCAGCCTCCAAAAGCTACCTATAACATTTAGAATAAATCCTGTGTCTTCACCATGGCTTTCAAGGTTCTGCAAGATCTGGCTTACTCTGACCTCACTGTCAACCTTTGACATCTCCCTACCTCTCACTGTACTTTACAATGGCCTCCAAGTGGGCCAAAGAGTCACTATAACCTCAGGGTATTAATGTTTAACTACTCCTTTTTTTTTTTTTTTTTTGAGATAGTCTCACTCTGTTATCTAGGCTGGAGTGCAGTGGCGCAATCTCAGTTCCCTGCAACCTCCACATCCTGGATTCAAGTGATACTCCTGCCTTAGCCTCCAGAGCAGCTAGGATTACAGGCATGAGCCAGCATGCCCAGCTAATTTTTTGTGTTTTGTTTGTTTGTTTGTTTTTGAGATGGAGTCTCGCTCTGTTGCCCAGGCTGAAGTGCAGTGGCACGATCTCGGCTCACTGTAACCTCCACCTCTGGGGTTCAAGCGATTCTTCTGCCTCAGCCTCCCGAGTAGCTGGGATTATAGGTGTGCAACACCATGCCTGGCTAATTTTTGTATTTTTAGTTGAGATGGGGTTTCACCATGTTGGCCAGGCTGGTCTTGAACTCCTGACCTCGTGATCGCCTGCCTCGGCCTCCCAAAGTGCTGGGATTGCAGGCGTGAGCCACCACGCCCAGCTACTTTTTTTGTTTTTTAGCAGAGATGGGGTTTCTCTATGTTGGCCAGGCTGGTCTCCAACTCTGGCCTCAAGTGATCTACCCACCTCGGACTCCCAAAGTGCTGGGATTATAGGTGTGAGCCACCGCGTCTGGCCTAACTATTCCTAATGTCTGTAAGTTCTTTCCCCAGATACCTGTATGCCTTACCCCTTTGCCCCTTTTTCATTCAGATTTCTGCTCAAATGTTGCCTTGTCAATGAGGCCTGCCTGATCACTGTTTTCTTATTTAAGTATTTATTGACAAGGTCTAGCTCTGTCACCCTGGCCGAAGTGCAGTGGTGCAAATACGGCTCACTGTGGCCTCAAACTCCTGGGCTCAAGCAATCCTCCCACCTCAGTCTCCTGAGTAGCTGGGACCACAGGCACGCACCATCACGTCTGGCTAATTAAATTTTTTTTTTTTGTAGAGACAGGGTTTTGCCATGTTGCCCAGGCTGGTCTTGTCCTGGACTCAAGAGATCCTCCTGCCTCGGCCTCCCAAAGTGTTGTGATTGCAGGTGTGAGACACCATGCCCAGCCTCTGATCACTCAGTACAGGAGTCACTTCCCTGGCTCCAGTCACTTGCTATCCCCTTACCCTTCTTGCTGCATACTACACATCTGAATATTAAAAGACAAGGAGATTCGATGTGAATGTTTTATTCTTTCAACTAAGTTCTAGTACTATAAGGACAGTAAAACAATGATATACTGGGGAAAATGTAGCAATATACATTTGCTTAAAAGACTGATAGAATAAGCAAAAACTACAAAAAAAAAAAAAGAAAAAAGAAAATCATATAAACACAATCTGAAATTCCAAGAAGTCCTGGAATACAGAAATGCCCTCCTCCTTCATTACACAGGAAGCACTGTTTTGTTTTCATAGCATATATCTCTACCTGACATTGTACAGCTATAGGCTTCACTCCTGTATCTCCAGAACTTGGTGTAAGTTTGGTGCTCAATATACAATAAGACACTAATAAACAGCAAGTGTATCCTTTGGAGGCCACAACTACGGGCTAGGGGTGGGGGTTGGGTGGGCAGGTGGAGTTGGGGGATGTGGGGAATGGGGAGGGGTGGAGAGCAGAGCAGCAGCATGAGCCTGGGTGCCTGTCCTCCAGAAGCTTCCCATCTTGTGCTGATTGGTGGTCATTCTACACGGCTTTCCATCAAAGCCTACTATGTCACAGATAATTCTCAGTAGAATATGCATTTGTTGAGTGCATGGGAACCTTAGTTAGCAGGAGGAAAAGTCCCATTTTTATTGTTAGGGGCTAAATCTGAAAGACACTGTGGTAAGGAGTACTAACAGTTTAGAACAGTTTAGATATATGCTGCCCAATATGGTAGCCACTAGCCACGTATGATTATTGACTACTTGAAATGTGACAGTCTGAGACCCAGCACGGTGGCTCACATCTGTAATCCCAGTAATTTGGGAGGCCGAGGTGGGCAGATTGCTTGAGGCCAGGAGTTTGAGACCAGCCTGGCCAACATAACAAAACCCCATCTCCACTAAAAATACAAACATTAGCTGGGCGTGGTGCTGCACACCTGTATTCCCAGCTACTCGGGAGGCTGAGGCATGAGAATCTCTTGAATAAGGAAACGGAGGTTGCAGTGAGCCAAGATAGCACCACTGCGCTCTCGCCTGGGCGACAGAGTGAGACTCTGTCTCAAAAAAAAAATAAAAAAAAGAAAGAAAGAAGTGTGACAGTCTGAATCTGAGATGTGCTGTAAGTATAAAACACATAACGGATTTTGAACGCAGTACAAGGAATGTAAAATTTCTCAATTTCTAAATATTGATTACATGTTGAAATAACATTCTGAATATATTTAATAATGCTTTGAATACATAGTTAATATTTTGAGTATAATAATATATTATTAAATTGACATCATCTGTTTCTTTTTACTGTTTTAGATGCAGCTGTAGAAAATTTAAAATTACGTAAGTGGCCCACATACATGGCTCACATTATACTTTTATTGGATCATCCTATGTTTTCCCCAAAGCCCACAGGAATAATGCCTGGAACCCAGAATGCTCTTCATAAATATTGGATGAATGCATTAAGTTGGGCTGCCTGAGTAGGGTCTAAAGACTAAGAATTGGCAAACTCCAATTTCTCCAGGCAAAGTGTTTGCTCATTTAGTAAAAAAATCTGAGTATCTGATAGGCCTTAGCAGTAGGAAAGTGGTGGAAATGTGTGAAGCTGTTGATTAGCTTGAGGCGACTGTTGGTTCCCAGCTGTATTTACACTCTGCTTCAAGAAATAAACACTATTTCAGTTGGGCCAACTCAAATATTTATTTCTTTGAAAACACCATTTCCAAAGTGTAAGCACTTGTTTTACAGTCTTTTTTAGGGAGGCAGATCCACATGATTCTTCAAATACTTATACTCCTCACACAATGTGGAACTTTGGAATTGGACCAACCCATTGGCTTCTGAGGTGCAGCCTCCCATTTAGAAGCTGCCTGTGGCTGGACATGGTGGCTCATGTTTGTAATCTCAGCACTTTGGGAGGCCAAGGCGGGCGGATAACTTGAGCTCAGGAGTTCAAGACTAGCCTGGCCAACATGGTGAAACCCTGTCTCTACTGAAAACACAAAAATTAGCCGAGTGTGGTGGCACAAGCCTGTAATCCCACCACTTGAAGCCTTAGGAAGGAGAATTGCTTGAACTCAGGAGGCGGAGGTTGCAGTGAGCCGAGATAGCGCCATTGCACTCCAGCCTGAGACAGAGCAAGACTCTATCTCAAAAAAAAAAAAAACTGCTTCCTTGATATATTTTGTTTCAATTTGGGAAGTGAAGACAGCAAAGGGGTTAAAGGGCTTAATACACTGTACAATAGGCTTGTATTCTTTAAAATGTTCTTTAAAAAATTGCCTTGATCTCTGATTTTCTGCAACAAGTAAGTTACTCCCTCCCTTCTGCCTCAGAATGATGCCTTGGCATAGAGTCATCAGCAATCCTGTCATGTCAGGCCATTTAAGTGGTTTTGAAGCCACTTGTAAACAATTCTAGTACTCCATTCCTGGGGCAGTTGGAAAAAAACAATTAAATTCAAGAAGGTAGCTTGAAAAAGAAAAAGAAAAAGAAAAAATACAGCAATTTGCCTGGGAATATATTAAGAATTTGTAGGCGAGGCACGGTGGCTCACGCCTATAATCCCAGCACTTTGGGAGGCTGAGGTGGGTGGATAACCTGGGGTCAGGAGTTCGAGACCAGCCTGGCCAACACGGTGAAACCCCATCTCTACTAAAAACACAAAAATTAGCCGGGTGTGGTGGCGGGTGCCTGTAATCTCAGCTACTCAGGAGGCTGAGGCAGGAGAATCACTTGAACCCGGGAGGCGGAAGTTGCAGTGAGCCGAGATTGCACCATTGCACTCCAGCCTGGGTGACAAGAGTGAAACTCCATCGCAAAGAAAAAAAAAAAGAATTTCTGATATTCCAAATATAGAATGACTTTTAAGAGAAAACACTGAATTATTTAGTAAGAAGCATCCTTAAAAACATACACTATGAAATGTTCTCATTCCTCTATGGCCCAGATACGCATGGTCTATTTCAATTTTCTTCTAAAAAGTGTTGAGGTACAGTTGGTGGTTCACTGAGCTACACTGCAGCTTGTCAGGTTAGTGCTGATAGAGATGGAATAAACAACTTGTACAGACGGTAGGATTAATACGGAGGATGGTCAATAGTCCTTCCCAGTTGTAATATTTAGTTCTTCCAGGTTAAAAAGAATTGTTCAAAAACTACTGAATAAACTACTTAAGATCAGTCACAGAAATGATTTATGTGGCTTGGAGAAAAATTAGGAAGGAAAGGTAATGTTTTTTGGCAGTACTTTAATGGTTTATAAGTAAAGGTATTTAAAGCTCTTATAATAATAATAATAATAAAGTTTCTTGGAAGACAAAGAAGTGATAGTAAAGGAAAGATTCTGCAGAACTTGTTTTTTTCTCTCTCTCTCTTGACATTTGGCCCAAGATGAGAACTTTTTGCTTTGCTGTAAATGCATCTTGTGTACCTAACAGGCACAATGAGAGGTGATATTCTTGATAAATCTTTTAGATTTTAAATCTCAGACGTGATGTACATAGCAAATCCTAAAATGTCTAAAGTGTTCTCCTTTTAAGATTCAAAAAACAAAAACAAGAAGCAGCTTAATACAGAATTTTCAAGAGCCAGGGGCACCCTCTCAGTGGATAGTAAATCCCATTCTGGGTCCATGGTGGCTGCTAGTATAACTAAAGCACAGTTGGGATGAAATCATTTATTAAGAATATGTAGGCTGGGTGTGGTGGCTCATGCCTGTAATCCCAGCTCTTAGGGAGGCCAAGGGAGCACTAAAGGAGGCCAATTAGGGAGGATAACTTGAGCCCAGGAGTTAGAGACCAATCTGGGCAACATGGAAAGGATTGGCTGGGCATGGTGGCATGCACCTGTGTTCCCAGCTACTCAGAGGGACTGAGGTGGGAGACGGGAAGATCCTTTGGGCTTGGGAGGTAGAGGTTGCAGCGAGCTGTGATTGCAACAGACACCCTGTCTCAAAAAAACAAAAGCGGGTAATTTCAGTGTATTGTTTTTTACTTTTTTTTCCCTTTTACTCACCCCTATACTAATGAGGAAATTATTTATTACTTTAACATACTTATTACATTTGCCCATTAAGAGGGTCATCTCAGCAACCAATATATAACAGGAAACAACATTTAGTGATGTAAAGCCATGTTACTGATCCACCACTCCCAGAAAACAAGAGCATCTTACCTGCAGCAAAGGCATCAGCTGCAAACCCAATGCTTGCTCATACAGCAAGTTCAGTTCCGCACAACTGGAGAAGGAGAGTTTGGAGGTGTAAAGGTAATAGTGCACGTGCCTAAATGTGGAACCATCTCTGTCAATAAATAGCCTCTGGCTTTCTGAAGAAGTCAAGGCTGAAGCCTCTTTCCATAGCAGGGAGTCTGGAAACTGAGAGAGTTTGCTTCTGGGAACCGAGAAATGCCAGCCCCCTACGTTGAAATGAAACAAGTCCTCTGATGATTCATGAGACATGCCAAACTCCTCCTAAAGGGGGAATGAAAAAGAGATCTACGCAAGAAAAAGAAATAAAAAGGCATCCAGATTGAAAAGGTAGAAATAAACTATCTCTGTTTGCTGATGACATGATCTTGTATGTAAAAAATCCTAAGGAATTCACCAGAAAACTATCAGAAATGAGTCCAGGCCAGGCATGGTGGTTCACACCTGTAATCCAAGCACTTTGGGAGCCTGAGGTGGGAAGATGGCTTGAGACCAGGAGTTTGAGGCTGCAGTGAGCTATGATTGTAACACTGTACTCTGGCCTAACAGAGCAAGATCCTATCTCAAAAAAGAAAAACAAACAAAACAAACAACAACAACACACAAAAATGAGCCCAACAAGTTTGAAAGATGCAGAGCAATATTAAAAAATGTTGTATTTTTATACTTTAGTAATGAACAATCTGAAAGTGAAATTAAGAAAACAATTCAATTCCATTTATAATAGCATCAAAAATAACATACTTAGGAATAAATTTAACAAAAGAATGAAATACATGTACACTGAAAACTTCAAAACATTGTGAAAATTTAAAAGACCTAAATAAATGAAAAAATATTTGATGCTCATGGATTGGAAGATTTAATATCGTTAAGATGACAATAGTCTCCCAATTGATTTACAAATTCAACACAATCTCTGTGAAAATCCTGACTTTTTGCAAAAATTGAAAAGCTGATGCTAAAATTCATATGAACATACAAGGGACCCAGAATAGCTAAAACAGTCTTGAAAAAAGAACAATGTTTTTTTTTTTTTTTGTAAAGGCAGACTGCCACATGCAGTGCCTTATTAGGATGTGTCTGAAGTCTTGGAAGCTTGACTACCCTACATGCTCCTACAATGGACCTTGAGAACTTGTTTGGAGGTTCTAGCTAAGAAGAGCAGATACTTGTATACCCTTGACTGAAGACAGGTCCTCCTTTATTGGGGATGGTCGTCCTCTTTGACTGAGCACGCAGCTTCAGGAGGGATGCACATGGAGCAGTGAGGGAAGAGGGGGGACACCCACCTAGCCAGCCAGATCAGCCAAATCAACCCTGGCAATCAATGAAGTGACAGATGTCACAGCCAGATCGCCCTCACATCCCCCACTTTTAAAACTTATTACAGGCCGGGCGGGGTGGCTCACGCCTGTAATCCCAGCACTTTTGGAGACCGAGGCGGGCAGATCACGAGGTCAGGAGATCAAGACCATCCTGGCTAACATGGTGAAACCCCGTCTCTACTAAAAATACAAAAAAATTGGCCGGGCATGGTGGCGGGCGCCTGTAGTCCCAGCTACTCAGGAGGGTGAGATAGGAGAATGGCGTGAACCCGGGAGGTGGAGCTTGCAGTGAGCCGAGATTGCGCCACTGCACTCCAGCTTCAGCGACAGAGCGAGACTCCGTCTCAAAAAAAAAAAAAAAAAAACTTATTACAAAGCTAGATCAAGACAGTGTGCTACTGGCATAAGGATAAATATAAAGATAAGTGGAATAGAATTGAGAGTACAGAATAAAACCCTTACATTTATGATCAATTGAATTTTGATAAGTGATTCAAGATGATTCAATGGATAAAGAATAGTCCTTATAAAAAGTGGTGCTGGGACAACTGCCCATCCATATGCATAAAATATAATAACAATAATAATAAAGTTGGACACCTACCTCACCCCACAGACAAAAATTAGCTCCAAGTGAAACACAGACTTAAAACTATAAAATCCTTTTTAACCCACAGAAATGGAACAAAATATTTGCAAATCATTTGTCTGATAAAGAATTTGTTTTTAGAATATATAAAGAACTCATAAACTCAATAATAAAAAGACAACCAAATTCGAAAATTGGCCAAGCATCTAAATAGACATTTCTCCAAAGAATATATACAAATGACCAATAGCACGAAAAAAGATGCTCAACATCCTTAGTCATCAGAAAAATGCAAATCAAAACCCGCAACAAAATGCTACTTCACACCCATTAGTATGGCTAGAATGAAAACAATAGATAATAACAAGTGTCGACAAAGAAACCAGGACCCCCATGCACTGCTGGTGGAGGTGTAAAATGGTGCAGGCACTTTGGAAAACAGTTTGGTGAGTCCTGAAAATGTTAAGCATGGAGTTATTCTACTATGAGCCAGCAATTCCACTCCTAGGTGTGCACTTAAGAGAAATAAAGACGTATGTCCACACCAAAATTTCTAGACTAATGTTCAAGAACATAATAGCTAAAAGGCGGGAATAAACCTAACGTCCATCAACTGACAGATGAGTAAATAAAATGTAGTATATCCATAAATGGAATATTGTTTGTCAATAAGAAGGAATGGGATGAACATGGTGGCTCGTGCTTGTAATCCCAGCACTTTGGGAGATTGAGGCAGGAGATTCGCTTGAGCCCAGGAGTTTGAGGCTGCAGTGAGCTGTGATCATGCCATTGCACTCCAGCCTGGGCGACAGAGCGAGGCACATCTCTAAAAAAATAAAAAATAAAAAGGAATGAAGTACTGATACATGATAACAACATGGATGAAACTTGAAACATTATGCCAAGGGAAAGAAGCCAAACACAAAAAATCACATATGATTCCATCCACATGCAATGTGCAGACAACGAAAATTTCTAGAGATAGAAAATAGATTAATGGTTGCCTAGGGCTGGAGAGGCTATGGGGAGATGGGGTGTGACTACTAATGAGAATGGGATTTCTTTTGGAGATGGTGAAAACGTTCTAAAATTGATTGTGATAACAGTTGCTCAACTCTGAACATACTAAAACCCACTAAATTGTACATATTAAAATGTGCGAATTATAAGGTATGTGAATTGTATCTCAATAAATCTGTTAAAAAAATAGATGAGGTACTGTCCATTCTATGGAGCACATGCAGAACTCTCTTGGGATCTTACCTGCAGAGACATTACATTACTGGGGGATGAATGCTGTAGATACCTTTTCATATATACAAAGGCAGCAAAGATCACTAACCTTCCTCAGCTCATTGTTAAAAGTTTAAGGTCATCTGTACATCTGTTGGACAAGAGGTTGTTGAAAAAAAATATGTTTTTTTTTTTTTGAGGCGGAGTCTCGCTTTGTCACCCAGGCTGGGGTGCAGTGGCTGGATCTCAGCTTACTGCAGGCTCCGCCTCCTGGGCTTACGCCATTCTCCTGCCTCAGCCTCCAGAGTAGCTGGGACTACAGGTGCCTGCCACCACGCCCTGCTAGTTTTTTTGTATTTTTTAGTAGAGACGGGATTTCACCATGTTAGCCAGGATGTTCTCGATCTCCTGACCTCGTGATCCGCCCGTCTCGGCCTCCCAAAGTGCTGGGATTATAGGCTTGAACCACCGCACCCGGCCGAAAAAAAATATTTTAAGGTCATCTATTTATAAGTAAATTGTCTTCTTTGCTTCAAGATGACCTAGTTTATCAATATGATGGAAAAGTAGAGAGCCATCAAACATACAAACCATCCATATCAAATTTTAAAATAAAGGGCACTACCCTTGTAAAAACATTTTTTAAAGGATAGTAAATAGTATATACAATTTTACCTAAAAAGAACCATAAAACAATATCAAATTCTAATTAAAAATTATGCATGCTGAAGTGATGGGACTGCAATGTACTGATATCTTCAATTTATCTTGAGATGAATTTTAAAAAGACAGATTGATGGATAGATAGGATTGCTAGATGGACATGTAATAAAACAAATATGAGCAAAATGTTGATTGTAGAATGTAGATGGTGGATATATGGTGCTCACTGTACAATTCTTTCAATCTTTCTGAATGTTTATAAAATTGCATTAAGACGTTCGTGGGTGAAAAAGAGTGTTAAAGTAAGAGGTGATTACTTAAGAAAGGAAAAGCTCCCTGCTCCAGAAAGAACCTGCATTTCCTATTCTGACAGCTAAGGAAAGAAAATAAATGCATGTAAGAAAGAATGGGATGGGCATCTCTCCCACAGCAAGCCTAGTCTAAATATTCAGACATAAGGAAGAGCAATTATATATGCCACATTTGAGACTAGAAGAGTTCAAGGGGGTATTAAGAGAAAGATGACAAATTGTGAAATGACTTCATAAACTGACAGAAGCAGAGCCAGAAAAATCAATCTAATGAGCTAACCTAGGATTCTAAGTCCCAGCCCTTCTAAAAGCCCTTCTACAAGTTCATGTTCAGGAAAAGGCTGAACGTGACACATGGAGTGACTAAGGGTCCCACCTAGACCAGAAAGCATAAATATACAAGGAAGGACTCTTGATTCTGCTTGCTGTTCTCCTTAAAGGTGGCTGAGAGCTCAGTAGGGGGTGCTGAGAGTGTGCAGATGTTGGATGCCAAAGAAAACCTACTCCTCGCAGGTGATCCCCAGTTCTGGTCTCAGTTCCTCTTTTCTTGTTAAGAATAGGGTGTGACAAGAGGGTCCTGGCTCCTTCTTACATACATGTCCCATCCACAGGTGTGCTCTCAAGAAGTGCCTGCTGGAGTAAGGGTAGGGGTTAGGGATGCAGCTGTTCTTTCCCAAAGACTGCTCAGGGGCTGCTTAGTGCAGAGCTATCCCAGTCTGGGGACAGCCCTCAGTCACAGGCAAGCTTAGGGGGACCTGTGGTGCTTGAAAGACAAAAGGCTTCTTGCCAGACTGACTTCAGGAAACGGGATAGCCCTAAAGCAGTCATCCCCACCCCATTACAAAGAGCTTCTCTCTTTCCCACGCTGATCCCTCTACCTCAAAGAAGCTCCGTCCAAGTAAATTTCTTCTTCTTCTTCTTGTGTTTTTTTGAGACAAAGTCTGGCTCTGTCACCCAGGTTGCCCAGGCTGGAGTGCAGTGGCGCAATCTCGGTTCACTGCAACCTCCACCTCCCGGGTTCAAGCAATTCTCCTGCCTCAGCCTCCCGAGTAGCTGGGACTACAGGCCGTTTCACCACGCCCAACTAATTTTTGTATTTGTAGTAGAGATAGGGTTTCACCATCTTGGCCAGGCTGGTCTTGAACTCCTGACCTCAGGTGATCCGCCCACCTCGGCCTACCAAAGTGCTGAGATTACAGGCGTGAGCCACCGCTCCCAGCCCGTCCAACTCAATTTCTAGAGCTAGAACCGCCTCATACTCTAAAGACAGGACCACAACTCCTTAGAGCCAGGATTCCCAACCTTTCAGATCTGGAGCTCCCCATTACGCCTTAGACTTCTGTCCCCACGCTCCAGTCCTTCAGATCTGGATCCCCCCTTCACACACACCCTTTCCTTGCCCCAGAGTCAGCATCCTCCAGCGCTGAGATGTGAAGACCTCCCGTCAAAGGGGCACACCCCCAGCCCTCAGACCCGGAGTTCCCCACATCCTCAGAGCCAGAACACTTCATTCCCTCAAGACCGCGTTCTTCTAACTCCTCAGAGCCAACCCCCCAAATCCTTCCCAGGTGGGGGCCCCTCGCTCTCCCCCGTTCCCCAGACCAGGTCTCGCACCACGTAGCCCTAATCCTTGGCCACAACGACCCCCATTCGCCGCTTTGGTGCTTTTGGCGCCCCCGCCAGGGCGGGCTCCGTACCATGGTCGCGGCTTCAGCTGCGGGCGGACGGGCTTGTGACCCGGCCAATAACGGCTCCCGGGGTCGCGGTGGCGCGCGGGAGGTGGGGGTTGGGGCGTGGCAGTGGGCGGGACCTGGCGCGCGCCGGGTGTTCTCGCGGGCGGCGGCAGGTGAGCGGCGGGAGGAGATGGCGGAGCAGTGGGAGCTGGACGAGGAAGGCATCCGCCGCCTGGGGGCGCTGACGCTGGAGCAGCCGGGTAGAGTCTGGCCGGGAGGTTGTGGACCGGGAACATAGGGTCAGAAGCTGTGGAAAGAGAACTGAGGTGGAAGCAGGGGAACCTGAGATAGAGGAGAGAGAACCACAGAGAAGCGGTACCTGAGGCTGAGGAGGGCGGTGGGTAACTTGAGGCAGAAGGTTAGAGGGAGGTGGAGGTGGAGGTGGAGGAACTGAAGTAACCGGGGAGTGTGGGGCAGAGCCCGAGGAGTTGAGAGAGAAGAGGGGAGTGTGAAGTAGGGAAGGAGAAACAAGGTTAACAGGGGACCCTGCGGCAGGTGACAGAACTGCCGGGGACGGTGGCTCACCCCTATAATCCCAGCATTTTGGGAGGCGGAGGCAGGTGGATCACCTGAGCCTGGCCAACATGGTGAAACCCCGTCTCTACTGAAATACAAAAATTAGCCGGGCGTGGTGGCTCATGTCTGTAATCCCAGCTACTAAGGAGGCTGAGGCAGGAGAATCGCTTGAACCCGGGAGGCGGAGGTTGCAGTGAGCCGAGATCGCACCACTGCACTGCAGCCTGGGCCACAGAGAGACTCCGTCTCAAAAGTAAATAAATAAATAAATTCCTATTAGACATCCAAGTGTAGGATACCTAGTAGGCAGTTGGATATATGGATCTGGCCCTCAGAGCAGAGGTCAGGGTTAGAGATGTAAATTTTGGAGACATTAGCAATAGGTGGTATTTAAAGCCACGGGAGTGGAAGAACTCAGCTAAGGAGAGAATGTCGATGGAGAAGTGAAAGAAAGCTTAAGACTCAACCTTGGAATATTTCAGTGTTTAGAGGTTGAATAGAGGAAAAATGTGGTATCTTGGAATTTGAGAAGGGGTAGTGTATGGTAACAGCAATGGCCAACTATGCCAAATGCTATTGACAGGCTGAGCAACTTAAATGCAGAGTGTCTGTTAGATTTAGCAACATGTAACTTACTGGTGACCTTGACAGAGGGAGTTTTGGGAGAGTGGGGAGGAGGGAAACCAGATTGGAGTGGGATGAAAAAGGGAATGATATTTGAGGGGAAGAGACAGTGAAAGTAAGAACTTTTGCTGAAAATTTTAGCTGTAAAAGAGACTACAGAAATGGATGGTAGCTGAAGTGTATAATGTGCAGTCAAGAACAGTTATGACAGAACAGGATATATTAGAGCATGTCGGTAGTCTAATGATTATTTGGTAGAGAGGGGAAAATATGTAATTATTTACTCATTTTGACTGTTAAAATAATTCAATTAATTTATTCTGTGGGTAATATAGTAATTGTACAGTGAGAAGAAAGTCTTGACTCCCCCATCCCTGTCTCATAGGCCTACTTCCCCTTCCTAAAGGCAATTACTGTAACCAGTATCTTGTATAGTTTTCCAGAAATATTCTCTACATATATAAGCATATATTACTTATTTTATAATTTTATATTATGGCAATTTTCAAATATATACAAGAGTAGAGATAACAGAATAATAAACTCCATTAGCCTACCTCAACAGTTATCATCAATTCATGGCCAAGCTTCCTTCACGTTTACCTCACCTATCCTCCACCCACCCCCAAACCCCTACACTGACTATTTTGAAGCAAATTTCAAGTATATGATTTCCTCCATAAATATTTCAGTATGTATTTAATTAATTAATTTATTTATTTTATTAATTTTCAGATAGAGTTTTGCTCTGTCACCCAGGCTGGAGTGCAGTGGCACAATCTTGGCTCACTGTAATCTCTGCCTCCCCATTTCAAGTGATTCTCCTGCCTCAGCCTCCTGAGTAGCTGGGACAACGGGCACCCACCACCACACCCAGCTAATTTTATATTTTTAGTAGTGACAGGGTTTTGCCATCTTGGCCAAGCTGGTCTTGAACTCCTGATCTCAAGTGATCCACCCACCTCAGCCTCCCTAAATAGAGCTGGGATTATAAGCGCAAGCCATAGCACCTGGCCAGTATGTATTTTTAAAAGATAAGATCACTTAAAAAAAAATCACATATGCAACCTAAAAAATTTAACAGTAACTTCTGTTTTTGGTTTTGTTTTGTTTTTGAGATGGAGTCTGGCTCTGTTGCCCAGGCTGGAATGCAATGGCATGATCTCAGCTCACTGCAACCTCTGCCTCCCGGGTTCAAGCAATTCTCCTGCCTCAGCTTCCTGAGTAGCTGGGATTTCAGGCGTGCACCACCATGCCCGGCTAATTTTTTTGTATTTTTAGTAGAGATGGGATTTCACCATGCTTGCCAGCCTAGTCTTGAACTCCTGACCTCAAGTGACTCGGCCTCCCAAAGTGAACAGTAATTTCTTGATATCATAAAATATCCAACTAGTGTTCTTATTTCCCCAATTGTCCTATACTTTTTTAAAATTAGAGTCCATGGCCGGGTGTGGTGGCTCATGCCTGTAATCCCAGCACTTTGGGAGGCCAAAGTGGGCAGATCACTGGAAGCCAGGAGTTCAAGACCAGCCTGGCCAACATGGTGAAACCCCATCTCTATTAAAAATACAAAAATTAGCCAGACATGATGGCTCACACCTGTAATCCCAACTACTTGGGAGGCTGAGGCAGGAGAATCACTTGAACCTGGGAGACAGAGGTTGTAGTGAGCTGAGATTGCGCCACTGTACTCCAGCCTGGGCGACAGAGCAAGGCTCCATCTAAAAAATAAAATAAAATAAGAATCCATATATGGTCCATATATTGCAACTGGTTTATATATGTCTTAAGTCTTATTTGATCTATAGGCTCCCCCTTTTTTTCCCTCGCATTTTCAATTATTTTTGAAGAAACTGGCTTCGAAAGAGTTTACTATAACCTGAATTTTGCTCATTGCATTCCTGAGATGTTTAACATTTTCCCAAGTTCCCTGTGCTTCCTGTGAATTGGTAGTTAGATGAGGCTTAATCAGATTCAGGTTGGATTATTATTATTATTTTTTTTTTGCAAGACAATTTCATAGGTAATAGTGTATGTTTATGTTAGGAAGTGTATGGTGCCTAGTGTTCTTTCTTTTTGTGATATCAGCCATTGAATATGATTACCTAAGTTAATTCATTAGGGATTGCAAAATGGTAATTGTCTATTTCTTTCATTTTTCTTCGTTAACTGTAATACTTCCATAAAGAGAAATTTCCTCACATCAACTGTTTGCTTATCCTGAGGTACAGTTTGTATAGGAAAGCCAGCATAAAAGCTTGATTTTTTTTCACCTTATATACCAGCTTTCAGAATGATGATTTATTTTCTTAGCATTCTCCAAAGATGACCAGTGAGGACTGTTTTGCTTTTTCAGTATCATTATAAACTCATCGATTTAAATATATGTCTTAGGGCCGGGCATGGTGGCTCACACCTATAATCCCAGCACTTTGGGAGGCCAAGGCGGATGGATCACCTGAGGTCAGGAGTTCAAGACCAGTCTGGCTAACATGGCAAAACCTTGTCTTTACTAAAAATACAAAAAAAAAATTAGCCTGGCATGGTGGCAGTCGCCTATATTCCCAGCTACTCAGGAGGCTGAGGCAGGAGAATCCCTTGAGCCTGGGAAGCAGAGGTTGCAGTGAGCTGAGATCACACCACTGCATTCACTGGATGAAAGAGTGAGACTCAGTCTCAATCAATCAATCAATCAATCAATCAATGTCTTAGTCCCTTTTCTCTTGTCGTAACAGAATACCATAGACTGGGTAATTTATAAAGAAAAGAAGTTGATTTGGCTCATGGTTCTGGAGGCTGGGAAGTCCAAGAGCATGGTGCCAGCATCTGGTGAGGGTCATTCCATAGTGGAAGGGCAGAAGGTGCATGCATGAGATGAGAGAGAGAGAGAAAGAGAAGACTGAACTCCTTCCTTTATTAGGATAACTAACTCCCATGATAACTAACTCCACCATAACAGCATGAAGCCACCATTGACCTAATCACCTCTTAGAGGCCTCAGCTTCCAGTACTGTTACGTTGGCAATTACGTTTCAACATGAAAGCTGGGCATGGTGGTGGCTTACACACTTTGGGAGGCCAGGGAGGAGGATGAGGTCAGGTATTTGAGACCAGCCTGGGCAACATAGCAAGATCCTGTCTCTACAAAAAATTTAAAAATTAACTGGGTGTGGTGGTGTGGTGTACCTATAGTCCCAGCTACTCAGGAGGCTGAAGTGGAAGGATCCTCTGACCCCAGGAGTTTTAGGCTGCAGTGCACTATGATAGTGCCACTGCACTCCAGTCTGGGTGACAGAGCAAGACCCTGTCTCTGAATAAATTAATACATTTCATCATGAGTTTTGGAGGCGACATTCAAACCATAGCAATATATTTCAATGTATGTTTTAATCCATTATAGTTATTATCATAATTGATATTCAGTTTATCCTAACTTTAGTTAATAGGTGATCTTTCTTTTTTTTTTTTTGAGATGGAGTCTCGCTCTGTCGCCCAGGCCGCGCCCGGCCAATAGGTGATCTTTCAAGTTGACTCCTCAGATCTTTTTAAAAAAGTTTTATGGCTGGGTGCGGTGGCTCACACCTGTAATCCCAGCACTTTAGGAGGCCAAGGGGGGGCGAATCATCTGAGGTTGGGAGTTTGAGACCAGCCTGGCCAGCATGGTGAAACCCCATCTCTACTAAAACTACAAAAATTAGCTGGGTGTGGTGGCGCATGCCTGTAATCCCAGCTACTTGGGAGGCTGAGGCAGAAGAATTGCTTGAACCCAGAAGGCGGAGGTTGCAGTGAGCCAAGATCATGCCATTGCACTCCAGTCTGGGTAATGAGAGCAAAATTCCATCTCAAAAAAAAAAAAAAGTTTTAATTATTAGAAACATTCATTGTCATTATAAACAAGTTAAAGGTTGTTAATTCAATTTCCAAATGAGCTGTAAATGTAATGGTTTTCATTAGAGAGACTACTTGATTTGTTGCATTTTAAAAGTATATAATTCACATACTATAAAGTTCACCATTTTATTATTTATTTATTTATTTATTTTGGGACAAGAGTCTTGCCCTATTGCTCAGGCTGGAGTGCAGTGGCCCGACCTCAGCTCAATGTAACGTCTATCCCAGGTTCAAGCAATTCTCCTGCCTCAGCATCCCGAGTAGGTTGGACTGCAGGCATGTGCCACCATACCCTGCTAATTTTTGTATTTTTAGTAGAGACAGGGTTTTACCATGTTGGCCAGGCTGGTCTTGAACTCCGGACTTCAAGTGATCCACCTGCCTCTGCCTCCCAAAGTGCTGGGATTACAGGCATGAGCCACCACTCCCGGCCCCATTTAAAAAATATATAATTCAGGGTCATTTTGTACATTTACAATGTTGTACAAGCATCATCACTATATGTATAGTTCCAGAACATTTTCATCAACCCATTAGGCAGTCACACCTCATTTCCCACTACTCCCGGCTCCTGGCAACCACTAAACTGCTTTCTGTCTCTGTGGATTTACCTCTGCTGGGTATTTCATATCATTGGAATCAAATAATATGTAGCCTTTTCTGTCTGGCTTCTTTGACTTAGTATGGTATTTTCATTATTCATTCATATTTCAGCATGTATCAATACTTCATTCCTTTTTTAAAAAAAATTAATAGACTTTATTTTTTAGAGAAGTTTTAGGTTTACAGAGAAATTAGGCATAAAGTACAGAGAGTTCTCATATACCCTTACCTCCCGTGCACCTCTCCCCACCCACCCCATTTCCCTTAATTTTA
>NW_012105609.1:410207-411867 GCF_000951045.1 Mandrillus leucophaeus
AAAGTAGAGACGGGATTTCACCATGTTGGCCAGGCTGGTCCCAAACTCCCAACCTCAGGTGATTCACCTGCCCCGACCTCCCAAAGTGCTGGGATTATAAGCATGAGCCACCGCGCCCGGCCAGTCGTGTCCACCATTATAATACCGGTTTTACTAACCTAAAAATCCCCTGTGCCCCACCATCCGTTTATCCCTCCCTCACCCCAAACTCCTGACAACCACTGATCTTTTTATTGTTGCCTTTTTCAGAATGTCATATAGTTGGAATCATATAGTATGTAACCTTTCAAACTAATTTCTTTCACTTAGCAATATATATTTAAGGCTCCTCCATGTGTTTCCATGGTTGATAGCCCATTTCTTTTTATTGCTGAATAATATTCCACTCTGTGGATGTACCATTGTTTGCTTATCCATTTACCTGTTGAAGGACATCTTGGTTGCTCCCAAGTTTTGGTAATTATGAAGAAAGCTGCTGTAAACATTCATGTGCAGGTTTGGGGGTGGACATAAAGTTTCAACTCACTTGAGTAAATACCAGGGGATTTACTAGATCGTATAATAAGATTGTGTTTAGCTTTGCGAGAAACTGCCAAATTGTCTTCTCAGATGGCTTCACCATTTTGTATTCCCACTGGCAATGAATGAGAGTTCCTTTTGCCCCACATCCTCCCTAACATTTAGCATTGTCAAAGTTTTAAGATTTGGGCCATCCTAACAAATTTATAGTGGCATCTCATTTTAATTTGTAATTTCCTAATGATGTATGATGTTGACCATTTTTTCGTATGTTTGTTTAGTGGAGTGTCTGGTTTGGGTTATTTTTACTGTTTTTTAGAGACAGGGTCTTGCTATATTGCCCAGGCTGGACTTGAACTTCTGGGCTCAAGCAATCCTTCTGTCTCAGCCTCCCCAGTAGCTGGGACTACAGGTATGTGCCACTGCATCCAGTTTTTCTTTTGCCTACTTTTTTTTTTTTTTTGGAAATAGGGTAATCTTACTTGGTTGCCTAGGTTGGAGTGTAGTGGTGCCATCATGACTCACTGTAGCCTTGAATTTCTGGTTTCAAGTGATCCTCCCACTTCAGCCTACCAAGTAGCTAGGACCACTGGCCTGTGCTACCACACTCGGCTAATTTTTTAAAATTTTTTGTAGAGACAGAGTCCCGCTATGTTGCCCAGGCTTGTCTCAAACTCCTGGCCTCAAATGATCTGCCTGCCTTGGCCTCCCAAAGTGCTGGGATTACAGACTTGAGCCACCGTGCCAGGCCCATCATTCCTTTTTATGGCTAAGTAATAGTCCTTCTTGTGAATATACCACATTTTTGTTTATTCATTCATCTGTTGATGGGCATTTGGGTTGTTTTCATCTTTTGGATATTGTGAATAATGCTGCTATAGATGTTGGTGTACAAATATTTGTTCAGGTCCTTGCTTTCAATTCTTTTGGATATATACCCAGAAGTGGAGTTATTCTATTGTTCTTTTGTGCTCTTATTTTCATTCTTTTGTCTTCATTTCAAAAATGACCTTTTAATTTTTATTATTTCTTTCTTTTTTTTTTTTTTTTTTTTGAGATGGAGTTTCACTCTTGTTGTCCAGGCTGGAGAGCAATGGCGTGATCTCAGCTCACTGCAGCCTCCGCCTCCTGGGTTCAAGCA
>NW_012105609.1:417652-418244 GCF_000951045.1 Mandrillus leucophaeus
TATCTTCCATTATTGTGGTATATTACGATTTATGAACCAATATTGATATTATTAACTAAAGTTCATAGTTTACATTAGCGCTCACTTTTCGTGTTGTACAATTCTATGGTTTTTGACAATTATGTCGTGTCCACCAATTTTATTTCATTTTTTTTGAGACAGTCTTGCTCTGTCTCCCAGGCTGGAGTGCAGTGGCGCCATCTCGGCTCACTGCAAGCTCAGCCTCCTGGGTTCACGCCATTCTCCTGCCTGAGCCTTCCGAGTTGCTGGGACTACAGGCGCCCACCACTGTGCCCGGCTAATTTTTTGTATTTTTAGTAGAGATGGGGTTTCACCGTGGTCTCGATCTGCTGACCTCATGATCCGCCCGCCTCAGCCTCCCAAAGTGCTGGGATTACAGGCGTGAGCCACCGCGCCCAGCCGTCTACCATTATTTTTTATTATTTTTTGAGGCACAGTCATGCTCTGTTGCCCAGGCTGGAATGCAGTGGCATCATCTCGGCTCACTGCAACCTCCGCCTCCTGGGTTCAAGTGATTCTCATGCCTCAACCTTCCGAGTAGCTGGGACTGCAGGCGCGTGCCACCATGCCT
>NW_012105609.1:420607-456793 GCF_000951045.1 Mandrillus leucophaeus
TTCCAGCTACTTGGGAGGCTGAGGCAGGAGAATCGCTTGAACCCAGGAGGCAGAGGTTGTGGTGAGCTGAGATGGCACCATTGCACTCTAGCCTGGGCAACAAGAGTGAAACTCCGTCTCAAAAAAAAAAAAAAATTATTGAGGACCTCAAAGAGCTTTTGTTAATGTGGACTGTATCTACTAATATCTACCATACAGAAATTAAAACTGAGAAAAATTTAAAATATTTCTTAATTTATTAATAGGTAACCGTAACATAGACATTGTATGTTAATATAAATATTTTTATGAAAAATAACTATATTTCCCAAAATAAAAAAGCAGTGAAGAAAGTATCACTGATTTATATTCTTACAAACCTCCTTCATGTTTTGTTTAAAATAAGACAGCTAGATTCTCATACCTGCTTCTGTATTTAATGTGTTATGATATATTGTTTTGCTTGAAATCTTTTGTGTGAAAAAACTCTGGCCTCATACAGAAATGTAGTTAGAAAAGGAAGGAATATTTTAATAGTCTTTCATCGAATTTTTTATATTATTCTTTGATACAATATGAAAACAGGATAAGTGATAGTTTCTTAAAGTTTAGTTGAATGTGGAATCTGAAATAACATCAATGAAATTTTTGTACTGTTACTTCAGAATCTACTGGTATATCTTACATATGGATGAATCTTTTACCCATGCATGATTTTGTAACATTACGCATTGGTCATATGAAAATATTGACTCACCAAGTTACATAGATCTTCCAAATATTGACAAATTTGATTATATGATGTTTAAAAATCATGTTTGTTAATATCATCATCAATGTCATTTGAAAAATCTTTCAAGGGTTGAGAAGCTGTCAAGTTCATGGTGGCAGTTATAAGCTTTTTAAATTTCTAATTTCTGCTTAGAAGCTGAATTTTTGTTTTTGTTTTTTTTCTTGAGACAGAGTCTCGCTCTGTCGCCCAGGCTGGAGTGTAGTGGTGCGATCTCGGCTCACTGCAACGCCTGTCTCTTGGATTCAAGCGATTCTCCTGCCCTAGCCTCCTGAGTAGCTGGGACCACAGGCATGTGCCACCATGCCTGGCTAAATTTTGTATTTTTGGTAGAGACGTGGTTTCACCGTGTTGGTCAGGCTGGTCTTGAACTCCCGACCTCAAGTGATCTGCCCGCCTCAGCCTCCCAAAGTGTTGGGATTACAGACATGAGCCACCACACCTAGCCATGATTCATTCTTAAGGTGCCAATAGCTGTTGCTCTTGTACCGTAAGTGTAAATATTAATACTGTTAAAAAAAAAAAAAGGCAATTAGTGTCTTCATATTATCATGAAAATACTTTTTTAAAAGTAGTTTTAACTTTGTGGACCCCTGTACGTGTCTCAGGGACCTCCAGGGGTTTAGGGACCATACTTTGAGAGCTGCTACATTGCTATGATGTCTTTAAGCTTGTTTTGAAATATTAAGTTACAGTTTTCATTTGTGGATGTATCTTTCTGGAGTGCTTTTAATTTTAGGGATATTATTCTGCTCCTTTTTAAAAAATAATAGCCTCATATAAGATTTGACTATAATCCTTTTCTGTGGCTCTTTAAGTGCAGTTAAGTTTTCGTACACTTTTAGGTGGGAAAGATGGGCCAGAATAGCTTTTTTAGTTTCAAGGTTTTGGATCTCCCTCTTCTGTTGTGTTCACAAAGTAGTGTAAAATACTACATGCTTCCTGAGATCTGTCCACTCTGCTTCCCTCCCCTATTCATATCTGGACCTTTTATTTCCTTTGCATCTATGTCCCTGCTCCATTCAATGTAGATTCTACTCCCACTAATTTCTCCCTGGTATGGGTCTTGTCCTGAAAGGGATCTTTGGTTTATGACTTTTTAAAGCTTATGGGGGCAGGATGGCTCACGCCTGTAATCCCACCACTTTGGGAAGCCAAGGCAGGCGGATCACCTGAGTTCAGGAGTTCGAGACCAGCCTGGGCAACATGGTGAAACCCTGTCTCTATTAAAAGTACAAAAATTAGCCAGGCATGGTGGTGCACACCTTAATCCCACCTACTTGGGAGGCTGAGGCAGGAGAATCACTTGAACCCAGGAGGTGGAGGTTGCAGTGAGCCAAGATCGCACGATTGCACTCCAGCCTGGGTGACAAGAGTGAGATTCCATCTCAATAAATAAATAAATAAATAATAAAATAAAATAAAGTTTATAGGACCCAGACTTCTCTAGCACCTTAAGATCTCATTTCAACGCAGTCTCCTGGCACTTATCTGCAAATTGGATTCTGTAGAACTCTCTTCCAGTTTTGGTTGCTATTCTCAGTTTGGCCTACCATCCTTGCTAGTGAGTTCTTACTGACAATTTTGAGGTTCTCCTCTTTTCAGTGCTGTTAGTAGTCTAGTTGATGCCCAGGCTCAGTGGCTCATGCCTATAATCCCAGCGCTTTGGGAAGCTGAAACTGGTTAATCACCTGAGGTCAGGAGTTCAAGAGCAGCTTGGCGAAACCCCATTTCTAACTAAAATACAAAAATTAGCTGGGTGTGGTGGTGCACACCTGTATTCCCAGCTACTTGGGAGGTTGAGGCAAGAGAATCACTTGAACTCTGGAGGTGGAGGTTTCAGTGAGCTGAGATCACACCACTGCACTCCAGCTTGGGCGAAAGAGTGAGACTCCATCTCAAAAAAACAGAAAAAAGAAGTCTAGTTGACTTTTCTCTACTTCTTCTCATATATATATGTGTGTATGTGTGTGTGTATGTATATATGTATATATGTATATTCTACACACACACATACATTCTCTCTCTCTTTAAAAAGTTATACATGCAAAAAAGTCATATTTTCCATCACTTAATTTCTTAGAGATCTTTCCGTGTGAGCATCTATAAATCTACCTCATTCTTTTTAACGGCTGTGTTATGGTAATTAACACTTGTGTGGCACTTACCATGTGGCCAGGCACTGTTGTATGTTTTGTACATATATATTAATTTAATTCTTGTAACACCTTATGAATTAAGTACCATTGTTACCCCCATTTTACAGATGAGGAAACTGATGCACAGAGAGGTTAAGTGACTTGAACAAGGTCACAGATGTAGTATATTGTCTTTTGTATCAATGTACTATTATTTAGGTGTCTAGTTATATTTTTCTACTGATGGACCTTTGACAGTTTTCTATTTCTTTCTTTTTGATTTTTTTTACTATCTTAAAACCTCTCTGAAATTGACATCCTTGTGCTATATTTTATATAACCTGCCAAAATTTTGTGGCTATTGTCCATAGGGCTGAATCCTAGAAGTGGGGTTGCTGAATATCTTTTGCAATTTTGTTTCGAGAACTTTTGGAGACTTTTAGTACATCGTTCAGGGAAATTAGAAAAATTCAAGGGCTCTATAAAACTAATGTTCAATGTCACTATATTAGACCATATTGCTGCTTTTAAAAAGAAGATCTGATCTTATGAGGCTTGGATGTAGGGCCTTTCACAGTTGAGATATGGGAGGAAGAAAGGCCTACTTTCACTGACTCTGCTGTTTATCCAAGCAGGGATCATAATATATCTACTGATGATCTCTTTTCAGAACTGGTGGAGTCTCTTTCATTGCAGGGATCTTATGCTGGAAAAATCCATTCCATTGGTGATGCCTTCAGAAATTTTAAAAATCTCCGATCCTTAGATTTATCAAGGAATTTGATCACTAGCCTTAAGGTAAGTTCTATATTCTATGACCAGCCAGGTCTGCCCAATTTATTTTTTTGATGGGAAGAAATAAGAGATAGATCATATCATCCTGGGGAATATCGGACCTTCCCTGTAAATGATTCCCAACTAAGTTTAATTATTTATTATAAAATTATTTCAACTTTGCAGTATATTTTAAATTGTTTGTTATAAAATATTGGGAGGGGAATTTATTTTATACTCTGGGAAAACTATATTAAGATATCACTGTCTAGGGAAATGCATAAATTTTAATGTGTATAAAAATTATGAAGAACACTTGTAGAAGTACAGATTCTCAGTCCCTGCTGTGAGAGTTGGTCTGATTTAGTAGGTCTAGGGTAGGCTCAGGACATACTCAGGGGATTCTGATAATAGTGGTACATGGAGCATACATGGAGAAACACTGGCCTGTGTTGTTGTTGTGGTTTTTTTCTATAAGGAGAAGGAAGGTGTAGTCTTGGAAAAATTTAAGTCAGGGGATGGTGGAGCAGAGGACAGTATAGGAAGGCAGGAGGGACCAAGCATGAACAGTGTACATGTGGATTACCAAACACACACAAAGAACTCTACAAATGTAAGTGTGCACACAGAGATGGAAGTTTTGTTTTCTTTTGGTAGGCCCTCAAATACTGCTTCTTCGACATGTTCCCATTTTGCCCAAGCTCTGTACCTGTCTTGGCAAAGCCCTTCTATGCAAGATTGAGGGTGACAAAGACTCACAGATGCTATCCAGGATTAGTTACCGATCTTCTGGGTCATCTACCAGTTTTGCACTTCCTAGGGGATATTTGTTCAACAACACATCCAGACCCAATCCCAAGGTTTAGCTAAGGGCCTAAAAGATTAAAAGCCCCAAAAAGATCAAATTTCCATCTAGGACTCTAACATCAGCAACTCCAAGTTCAACGACATCTTTAGACTATTTTTTAGCAGCCATTTATATTTGGCCTATCAGTTTCAGAAAGGATTAGTTCTTTCACAGGTGATAGGATCCAATTTGAAAAATGACAAGATAAAATATAAAAAGAAAGTATTAGTTCAGAGTTGCTTAGGTCTCCTCTTTTGTTTGTTTATTCTTTTTCAGGTTAAATAATTAAGTGAACATTGCTTTAATTTTTTTTTATACTTCCTTTCTTTCCACTTCTGTAAATTGGGTGAAAAACTTATGAAAATTAATCAAATTAGAGCTAGGCATGGTGACTCACACCTGTAATCCCAGTGCTTTGGAAGGCTGAGGCAGGCAGATTGCTTGAGCCCAGGAGTTCAAGACCAGCCTGAGCAACATAGTGAGACCCCTATCTCTATTTTTAAAAATCGGCCAAGTGCAGTGGCTCACGCCTGTAATCCCAGCACTTTGGGAGACCGAGGTGGGCGGATCACGAGGTCAGGAGATGGAGACCATCCTGACTAACACGGTGAAACCCTGTCTTTACTAAAAATACAAAAAAATTAGCCAGGCATGGTGGTGGGCGCCTGTAGTCCCAGCTGCTGGGGAGGCTGAGGCAGAATGGCGTGAGCCCAGGGGGTAGAGCTTGCAGTGAGCCGAGATCGTGCCACTGCACTCCAGCCTGGGCAATAGAGCGAGACTCCGTCTCAAAAAAAAAAAAAAAAAAAAATCAAGTTGGTTGGGCATGGTGGCTAATGCCTGTAATTTCAGCACTTTGGGAGGCCCAGGCAGGTGGATCACGAGGTCGGGAGTTCGAGACCAGCCTGGCCAACATGGTGAAACCCGTCTCTACTAAAAATACAAAAATTAGCCAGGTGTGGTGGCGAGCTCCTGTAGTCCCAGCTACTTGGGAGGCTGAAGTAGGAGAATTGCTTGAACCTGGGAGGCGGAGGTTGCAGTGAGCCAAGATCGTACCACTACACACCAGCCTGGGCAACAGAGTGAGACTCCATCTCAAAAAAAAAAAACCAAGTTAACACATGTAATCAAATAGAACATATATAAGACTCCTGGTGCAGTGCTTGGCATATAGGAAGCACTCAGTAATGTTAATTTTCTATATTTTTTGCATCTATGATTTTATTTTATTTATTTATTTTTTTGAGACAGAGTCTCTGTCGCCCAGGTTGGAATACAGTGGTGTGATCTCGGCTCACTGCAACCTCCGCCTCCTAGGTTCAAGAGATTCTGCTGACTCAGCCTCCTGAGTAGCTGAGATTACAGGTGCCCACCACCACACCCAGCTAATTTTTATATTTTTAGTAAAGGCAGGGTTTCACCGTGTTGGCCAGGTTGGTCTCGAACTCACGACCTCAGGTGATCTGCTCACCTCAGCCTTCCAAAGTGTTGGGATTACGGGCATGAGCCACCACGCCCAGCCGCATCTGTGATTTTATATTAATCTTTAACAGTTCTGAATCCCTTTGTTTAATTTTCCTGGGAGAAAATGTTTTGTGATTATTCGATTATTCGTAGTGTAACTTTGGGGAATACATAAATTCATGCCAACTGGTGAAAGTGAGAGGATAAGAAAGTGTTCCTTAATTCTTTTTTTTTTTTTGAGATGGAGTCTCACTCTGTTGCCCAGGCTGGAGTGCAGTGGCACGATTTTGGCTCACTGCAAGCTCTGCCTCCCAGGTTCACGCCATTCTCCTGCCTCAGCCTCCTGAGTAGCTGGGACTACAAGTGCCCGCCACCATGCCCAGCTAATTTTTTTTTTTTTTTTTGTATTTTTAGTGGAGACGGGGTTTCACCGTGTTAGCCAGGATGGTCTCGATCTCAGCCAGGATGGTCTCGATCTCCTGACCTCGTGATCCACCCTTCTTGGCCTCCCAAAGTGCTGGGATTACAGGCGTAAGCCACCACACCCAGCTGTATTTCCTTAATTTTACACTGAGAGACTTTAAAAGATTACTTGAGCCAAGTGTGGTGGTTTATGTCTATAATCCAGCACTTTGGGAGGCTGAGGCAGAAGGATCACTTCAGGCAAGGAGTTTGAGACTAGCCTGGGCAACAGAGCAAGACCCTGTCTCTACAAAACAAAAACAAACAAACAAACAAAAACCATAGTTGGTGGTGCATGCCTATAATCCCAGCTATTTGGGAGACTGAAGCAGGAGGATCCCTTGCCCCAGGAGTTCAAGGCTGCAGTGAGCCATGTTCGTGCCAAGCTATTCCTCACCACTGACCCATTAACAATATGGAAGTTAATGGAATTGGAGAAAAAAAAAAAAAAAGAAAGAAATTCATCAAAGTATAAACAGGGTTGTGTTGGGAATGTTTTGTGTCTTTGAATTTTCTAAATTTCTTGCAATGAGAAAATGATAATTTTAAATGAGAGGAGAATAAAAACATCATTTTATAAATACATGATGGAAAATAATTTCACCTTTCTGAAATAATTATCAGTGACAGAATTCCTTTTATGAAAAGCATTTTTACTTTTTTTTTTTCATTTTTACTATTAAAAGTATATGATTAACCAGGCACAGTGGCTCATGCCTGTAATCCCAACACTTTGGGAGGCCAAGGCAGGAGAATTGCTTGAGCTCAGGAGTTCAAGACCAGCCTGGGCAACATAGTGAGATGTTGTCTCTACTAAAAATAAAAAAATAGTTAGCCAGGTGTGGTGACACATGCCTGTATTCCCAGCTACTCAGGGGCTGAAGTGAGAGGATCACTTGAGCCCAGGAAGTCAGGGCTGCAGTGAGCTGTGATCACGCCCACGCCGGCCTGGGCAATATAGTGGTATGCTGTCTCAAAAAAAAAAAAAAAAAAGTACGCGATTATACATATATGTACATGTTTTGAAATTGTCCTGAAACTTAGTATTGGGCAAAAGCAGCTAACTAGCTAAATACATACAGATGAAATAAATCTTTTCAATAGCAGGTTTCAACAGAGGAAGAAAATTGTGGCTTTTCCTCTCAAGTTTGCCAGTCCTGATTGTAGTGTTGCCAGTTAGGTAGAGGGTGGGGTTGTTAAATCCACAGAAGGAGAACTGAACAAGGAAGAACATTTCTGCAAAGGAGATCTGACTGATTAAATGGGAAGCTTGTGTGGTAGCAGAAACTCTGAAGAGGAAAACAAAGACAAGAGGAAGCCTAGACTGGTTCAGGAGGGAGGACTTGGAGATAGCATTGTTTTGTTTCCCTAAATAGTCCTTTGACCATATAAGTGAGGCACTGAGATATCAGAACACAACACAACACACACACACACACACACACACACACTTTTTTTTTTTTTTTTTAACCATGCCCCTTTCCCCTAGAACCAGCTTTTTTGCTTACCTCCCTTCTTGTAAATTAAGGTGCTTGTGGCATCAGGAGAGGGGTTGGGACAAAAGTGAGAGAATGCTAATGTGGCTTGGCCACTGGGAAACCACTGTGAAGGATTGGATTGCATTAGGAGAATAATTGGAGAGCCAACAGCAGTGGAGAATTGACTGCAGATATTTGAATGTCAGATTTTGTAAAGAAGGAAATGTATTATATATGTGAATTATTTAATGTATGGAACACCCAGTGCTCATGGACTACAGTGGTCTTATTTTCAGACAAGTTAAGTGGGAGTTCCAGCCCTGCCTTTCTCACTGGGGACTCAGATAACATGTTTAAGGATGGAAAGTAACATGTATTTCCACCTTTATCTACGAGGTTCCTAGTCTTTACCAATATGCCATTTCATAATGTGATGTTTTCCTTGTAGGGAATCCAGTATTTATGTTCACTACAAGACCTGAATTTATATTATAACAACATTCCTTCATTAGTGGAAGTGTCCCGTCTACAACCGTTACCCTTTCTCAAAGAACTGGATTTGAGACTTAATCCTGTTGTAAGGAAAGATACAGATTATAGGCTCTTTGCTGTATACACACTACAAACTCTGGAGAAATTAGGTAAGACCTTCCTTCTCTGTTCTTTTCCACAGAATCTAACTTTAAATCAGCTGCCCCTTAACCTTTTGGATGTTGGCCCAGAGTGTGCACTGGCAGGATATATTTGTTTATTAGTCAATATTTATGTAACTCTTTTGTGTTGGCAGGATGTATGACGAGTTCTTTTATTGTTTATTGAATGACAGTCTATGATTTTATCAGTTACTTCCAGCTTTAGTTTTCTTCAGTTGATGGTTTCACCGCCCCTTCCTCCTCAATACAAAATTTCCAGGTTGAGAATTATTTTTCCAGGTGCCCCAACTTTGCAACTGTATTAGCAATAGAAAGCTAATACAATTTATTTGGGGTTAGTTGGCAAGAAACAAGAAATATTCCTTCAAATGAGCTGGTCTGTATTTTCTTATTATTTTACTTATTTATTTATTTATTTATTTATTTATTTATTTATTTATTTGAGACAGGGTCTCACTCTGTTGCCCAGGCTTGAGTGCAGTGGCATAATCTTGGCTCACTGCAGCCTGGACCTCCTGGGCTCAAGCAATTCTCCCATTTCAGTCTCCTAAGTAGCTGGGACTAAAGGCATGCGCCACCATGCCCAGCTAATTTTTGTATTTTTTGTAGAGATGGGGTTTCATCATGTTGCCCAGGCTGGACTTTCTTATAATTTTATTGTTGAGTATACATTTCTTATTGATACAAAATTGGATTTCACATGGTCCTGGGAAACTCATTGTAGGGAAACTAAGTAAACTCTTTCAGACAATGGTATGACTTTCTGCCCTAACATTAGGCCTTTGAATTGTTTACTCTCCAAGCTCTGCTTTCCTGAAGGGTAGTTACAACTGTGAGGCAGTGGTCGCTATGGCTCCCCGCAGTCTCCCTGAGTTACTGCCTGCTCCAGTGACAACATAATAGCATTATTTTATGACCTGTCTCTAACACACCAAGATGAGACTGGTCTTATTTTTTCCTCTGTGAATATGGTTTTCTGATTAACTACTAGTATGGTTATGCCAAAAAAAGAAACATGCTCAGACCATGGTTTTTGCCTCCAGATGACCGAACTGTACGTGAAGGTGAGAGAAAAGCTGCCAAGCTGCATTTTAGTCAGTTGGGCAACAGTGAAAATTTTCTTTTAGAGGTGGAAAAAAGGTAAGAAGATTCTTTACAAAATTTTTAAAGTTTGGTTCTGGACATAGGAAATAGTGAATTCCTGCTTAGCTTTCTTCATTTTCCAACAGAAATTTCCCACAAATTGTAAGAATCCTCAGATCAGGAATAAAAGTATTTATTCTGCAAAAGCTGAGATTTTTTCTGGGATGATAATCTGGCCCTCAGTGGGTACATCCCTGTTTTCTTGAACTTTGGGTATAATTGTTATAAATTCTCTAAAGTTGTTGTTCACAGGTTATAGATAGGGATATTATGAGATTACTTATTCCTATAAATGCTTACCAACTCTTTCTTGGTAGAGTTATCAATCAGTTCCTGATCTTTTCCTATTGAATTAGGATTACATTACCATGGGCAAGATTGTTAGAGATAAATTTGTTAAAGGAAGGGAAGAGAAGCATTTCTCTTCAAAACAAAAAGTGAATAAACTTTGAGACTCTAAAATTTCTGAATGGTAGCTTTGTCCATTTCTTGTTACTAAAATCCTCTCAAAAGAAGGTACCATTATCTTCTGCCCCCAAACCTATGCTTTTTAAAAAGTAGCTTTATTATTTTTAAAAAATAGATAGTAGTCCATTACAATTTTAATAATACAGAAAAGTACACTGAAAAAAGTCAAAGTCACTTCATATCCTACAACTGAGAGTTAACTATTAGTAATGTTTGGTATACATCCTTCCAGATATCCTTTGTACTATAGACACATAGATATATCAGTATTTTTTTCTGATGACAAAGGTAATACATGCTTATTATTGAGAATTTGGAAAGTACAGAGAAAAAACACAAGGCATAAAGTAAGTAATTCATAATACTACCATTCAGAAAGAAACCTTCATTATATTCTGGTAAATATCCTTTTTTTGTTTTTGTTTTTTTTCTTTTTGAGACGGAGTCTTGCTCTGTCACCCAGGCTGGAGTGCAGTGGTGCGATCTTGGCTCAGTACAACTTCCATCTCCCGGGTTCAAGTGATTCTGCTGCCTCAGCCTCCTGTGTAGCTGGGATTACAGGTGCACACCACTGCCTAGCTCACCATTTTTAATTTAACAAGATATCATGAACATGTCCCCACAACATTATTCTTATATTATTCTCCAGAATAAGTCTGTTGTTTGTTTATTGCTTTTACCTTTACTACTAGAACATAAACTCCATGAGAACAAGGATCTTGTTGGTCTTGCTTATTACAGTATCCCTAGTTGCTAGAACCATGTCTGGAATACAGACGATGCTAAGAAATAATGTATTGAATGATGAATGAATGAAGTCAATGCCCATTGGCTTGAGATCCTTTCCTTTCCCAGTGACTTTTGCCTGTCTCTGCTTTGATCCATTGTATGTTTTATAGTGCAGACTTCTGTGAACATTCTTGGTTTCCTATTTTTTCTTAGTTTCTTTTTTTTTTTTTTTTTTGAGACGGAGTCTTGCTCTGACGCCCAGGCTAAAGTGCAGTGGCCGGATGTCAGGTCACTGCAAGCTCCGCCTCCCAGGTTTGCGCCATTCTCCTGCCTCAGCCTCCGGAGTAGCTGGGACTACAGGCGTCCGCCACCTCGCACGGCTAGTTTTTTGCATTTTTTAGTAGAGACAGGGTTTCACCATGTTAACCAGGATGGTCTCCATCTCCTGACCTCGTGATCCGCCCGTCTCGGCCTCCCAAAGTGCTGGGATTACAGGCTTGAGCCACTGCACCTGGCCAGTTTCCTATTTTTTAAAATCAGATTTATTGAGGTTTCTTTGCATAGAATAGTCACTCTTCTTTAGACAGAAATTGAATGCTTCTAAAATATTGTATATATATTTTATGGATTAGTTTCTATTTTAAATGCATTGGGTACCATTCACTACAAAAATACAGAGATTAATTAATGTGTAACTGAATAAACTTTCTAATAAACAGATAAATTAATTCCATCGTTTATCTGTTTAGTTACCATATAATGATTGCAAAACTGGAGGCAAAATGTTACTCAAGTACCCTGTATTAACATTAATATCTTATAAATTCTCTAACCTTGGGTGAAGTTTTTTTTTTTTTTTTAAGCCTTTCTGAGTCCCAGTTCCCCCACCTATAAAATGGAAATAATAACCAGTAGGGGGCCTTTTATGATTACATGAAATGGTGATTATAAAGCATCTGATACTTACAGCCTAGGCTTTGTGTACTTACTGTACTACCCAAGGTACCTACCTGTCTTTCTTGTCTGCTTTTCTAACTAACAGCTATAGTTGTCTCCTCTATAATTCTTGGCAGCAGAATCTTCCTTTCTGTGTCCTAACTATGAGTGTTTTAATTAGAAAGAAACTATCCTACTCCCTCAATAATTCAGATCTAAGTATGTGTCAAGAAAACAGAGTATCTAAGTTCTAAATCTTCTGGCTTTCACACTTTATAGGCTGAACTATAGTGTCCTTCTCTCATATTTCCCAGTATAAATATTACTTTTTCTTATAAAGTATGGCTTTAACTGAAATGTTTGTGAAATTTTTATTTTTTTGGAGACGGAGTCTCGCTGTGTCACCCAAACTAGAGTATAGTGGCACGATCTCGGCTCACTGCAACCTCTGCCTCCTGGGTTCAAGCGATTCTCCTGCCTCAGCCTTCTGAGTAGCTGGGCCTACAGGCACCCGCCATCATGCCTGGCCAGTTTTTGTATTTTTAGTAGAGACAGGGTTTCACCGTGTTGGCCAGGCTGGTTTTGAACTCCTGACCTCAGGTGATCCACCTGACTCAGCCTCCCAAAGTGCTGGGATTACAGGGGTGAGCCACTGCGCCCAGCCGAAACATAATTAAATTAATATGTTCTAGAGCATTTAAGAAAAATCTGATCACCATAAAATGTTTTCTAAATAGCATTTACTGGTGATCTCAGAAGCCTTCTTTTTTTTGTTTTTTTGTTTGTTTGTTTGTTTGTTTGTTTTGAGTTGTAAATAAATTATTCTATGTGGCAGCTCTAGGGAGAAGACAATGAAAAACTGTGTAACAGGTGAGAGCTCTGCATCAAAAGTCAGTGCTAATGTTGACAGCAGGATTGAAATGGGTAAGTTTTCTCCCTGTGATTATAAAATGATTAAATCATCAGTTATCTCAGCTGCCATAGCCAATATTGGGTAAGATGAAGACACATAGCTGAGAAAGAACAGATTTGAAGCAAGCACAGGTTTACTGACTGTGTTTTTCTTCCATCCTCTCACTGCCAGAAGGACCTTACAGAGCAGGCCTAACCCAGAGCCCATCAAAGCACAAGCTGTACTTGGAGAGTTCAATTTCATTTACATCACTTTACATCATTAGTATACCCAGAAAATTACATCAGTGATTGATTTCATTAGAGACTGGCGACTCATATGCATACATCCAGCTCACACCCTGGGCTTCCTGGGCTGCCCAACCAAGAACCTTTGCAGCTGCAGAATCTCTTGTGTTTGGGATATATTCCTGGGGAAATGTTTACTATGTTCCTGGAAATACAGTTGATAAGCCAATATGGTTAAAGTGGTTATGCCAGGCTGGGCACGGTGGCTCACGCCTGTAATCCTAGCACTTTGGGAGGCTGAGGCGGACAGATCTCCTGAGGTCGCGAGTTCAAGACCAACCTGACCAACACTGAGAAACCCCGTCTCTATTAAAAATACAAAATTAGCCGGGCATGGTGGCGCATGACTGTAATCCCAGCTACTCGAGAGACTGAGGCAGGAGAATCGCTTGAACCTGGGAGGCAGAGGTTGTGGTGAGCCGAGATCATGCCATTGTACTCCAGCCTGGGCAACAAAAGTGAAACTCCATCTTAAAAAAAAATAAAAAGATAAAAGAAATAAAGTGGTTATGTCACCTTAATGGTCATGCCACAGGCTGGGAGAAAGCTTTCCACCAGAGAAGTTGCATCCAGTGAATCCTTGTGGATTAGCTTTTGGCACTGTCAAATAAATCAAGCAACCTTTTACTTGAAAAAATGTTCTTTGGTCTCAGTGCCTCTTCCCTTGGAAGAATCTAGTGAATTATATACAAACTCTAAAAATCAATTCCTAAAAGCCAAGTAATAACTTTAGTAGAGTGACTCTACACTGTAGTTCAGACATTAAGGGTTTTCAGTTTATAACATGTATTTTATTTTCTTGATTTCTTATCATTTATTGACAAATCATTTTTACAGTATTTTGTGGTAAAATAAGACACAGGCCAGGCACAGTGGCTCACACCTGTAATCCCAGCACTTTGGGAGGCTGAGATGGGCAGATCACCTGAGGCCAGGAATTCAACACCTGCCTGGCCAACATGGCAAAACCCCATCTCTACTAAAAATACAAAAATTAGCCAGGTGTGGTGGCACATGCTTGCAATTCCAGCTACTTAAGTGACTGAGGCATGAGAATTGCTTGAACCTGGGAAGCGGGGTTGCAGTGAGCCCAGACTGTGCCACTACACTCTAGCCTGGGCAACAGAGTGAGACTCTGTCTCAAAAAACAAACAAAAAGACATAATGAGGTGTAATTTTAATGTTCATTTCTTGGATGTCCCAGCACATATAAATATTGGGAGTATGGATTACTTTATTTCATTTTAAATAGCATTTTTAATATTTTTAAATTGATACAATTTTATTGTAATAATTTTGAAAAAGACTGAAAATCATGAAAAACAACAGTTTGGTCCTAGTTAATGCTTTGGTATATAGCCTTCCTTGGTATACTACTTTTGGTATACAGCCTAGTCTTTTTTTCTAGGTACAGGCATTTAAATATCCATTTCTAGACAGAGAAAAACACATTGAAGCATAATTTGGCAACCTCTTTTTTGTGTGAGCTGAATTAGACTTCATTTATGCCATATTACTTCATTAACACAATTAAAAAGTCTGAAAGTGCACTTTCTCTTCTAAGAACAAACTGCTTTGCTAGAGGGCCCATTTCTAAAAGTTCTTAGAAGCTCCAGCTGTTGCCTAGATTTTTTTTTTAATATCAAATTTATTTTGCTACTTCGAAACGTTAAGGAGCTTTGTTTTCCACCGAAAATTGTGTTTGTGCTGGATTCCCTGGGGTGTGTTGCCAGTAAGCACTGTTGGTAATCCAATATGATCGAAGTGGTTATGCCACGTTAATGGCCATGCCACAGGCTAGGAGAAAACTTTCTGGAGAACATCTCTCACTAGCTCTTGTTCACAATGGTGTTTTTCCACCAATCATTTCAAATGGCAGTGAACCTCCACTGTCTTGGATCCTCCTCTTAGTCTCCTAACCACATAATCGTTGAGTCTTTGAAAGGTTCCTCTCTCTCTTCCCATATCCCCAAAATATGCGTACCTAGGCTACATCTTTGGGCTCTCCTGTTTTTTCTCTTTGACTCTATTGATCTCATCTATTTTACAGCCTTATTTATAAATAAATAAATGTTTCATTTGTTTGTTTATTTATTTATTTATTTATTTATTGGGAAAGGGTCTCATTCTGTTGCCCAGGCTGGGGTGCAGTGGTGCAATCTCAGCTCACTGCAACCTCTGCCTCCTGGGCTCAAGCCATCCTTCCACTTCAGCCTCCTGAGTAGCTGGGACTACAGGTGTGTGCTACTATGCACAGCTAAGTTTTGTATTTTTTTGTAGAGAGGGGTTTTGCCGTTTTGCTGTGTTGCCCAGGCTGGTCTTGAACTCCTGAGCTTGAGCAATTTGCCCCACTTAGCCTCCCAAAGTGTTAGGATAATAGGCGTGAGCCACTGTGCCCAGCCTGTTTTATTTATTTATATTTATTTTATATTCTTTCCTCATGTCTTAAATATATTGGTCTAGCTTTGACAACCTGCACTGGTCTCTCTCTGCACCAGGCCCGTATTTCTGTTGACCAACTTGTAATATACACTTGGAATCACCACTGTCTAACAGCCTATCAAGCTAAACATGTCCAAAATAACCCCCAAAACAAACAAACAAATGAGCCCCTCTCCCCCAGCCTTAAACAGCTCCTAGGGTTTCATCAGTATCACCACAACTTTCCCATTACCCTGTCCCAGAATCATGTTGGGGTTTGCCACTGCTGCTCCTCTGAGCTGAATGTTCATGCCCTGTAGTATGATCCACAATTGACGAGCCTTCCTTTCCATTTCTTTTTTTGTTTGGTTTTTTGGTTGGTTGGTTGTTTTGAGACAGGGTCTTACTCTGTCACCCAGGCTGGAGTGCAGTGGCAGGATCTCAGCTCACTGCAATCTTTGCCTCCCAAGTTCAAGCAATTCTCATGCCTCAGCTTTTGGAATAGCTGGGATTACAGGTGCGTGCCACTGTGCCCAGCTAATTTTTGCATTTTTAGTGGAGACGGGGGTTTCACCATGTTGATCGGTCTGGTCTCGAACTCCTGGCCTCAAGTGACCTGCCTTCCTCGGCCTCCCAAGGCGCTGGGATTATAGCACATCCAGCCCCTTTCTATTTCTTGATAGTCTTTTTTACCAGGCATGGTTAATTATCTCAGTTAATCCTCACAACAACCTTGAAGGTGGTTCTACAGGTGAGGAAACTGAGACCCAAAAAGGTGAAATAACTTGCCCCAGTTATACAGTAAGTGGCTGAGCTAGGAGGCAAACTCTGGTCCATCTGTCATCAAAGTGCTCTTAACCATTACATGATACTGCCTCACAGTCTCTTACTCCTTCAATTCATTTTGTACTTTGCTGCCAGATTAATTCTCTTAAAACACAGCTGTGATAATTCATTATGCTTACCTGCTCAAAAACTTCTCTGGCTCCTACTCCCCTACTAAATTAAGTCTAAACTCCTTTACTTGGCATATAAGACTCCCCTAAGCTCTATGTGTAATTCGTCTCTTCAACCTAAACTGAAATCTTATCTCCTGTTTGTCAACTACAATGTCCAATACTCAATCAAACCACTCCTTCCTCCCCAAATAGTCCTTCTTTTCTCCCTCATCTGTCCCTAAACTAATGCCGTCCCTCTGCTTGTAATGCTTTACTCAAATCCTACCGTTCTTTATGACCCAGACCAAAGCCCATCCATTTTAGTGAAACTTTTTTTGTTTTTGAGACAGAGTCTCACTCGGTTGCGCAGGCTGGAGTGCAGTGGTGTCATCTCGGCTTATTGCAACCTCCACCTCCCGGGTTCAAGTGATTCTTATGCCTCAGCTTCCCGAGTACCTGGGATTACAGGCGTGCATCACCACGCCTGGCTAATTTTTGTGTTTTTAGTAGAGATAGGGTTTTACCATGTTGGCCAGGCTTGTCTGGAACCCCTAGCCCCAAGTGATCCGCCCACCTGGGCCTCCCAAAGTGCTGGGATTACAGATGTGAACCACTGCACCTGGCCAATAATCTGATTTTTAAAACATACTTTATTTTTTAGAACAGGTTTAGATTCACAGCAAAATTGAGCAGGCAGTAGAGTTCCCGTATACCCTACCTGCACACACGCACAGCCTCCCCCACTATGAATATCCTGCCCCAGAGTGGTACATTTGTTACAGTCAGATAAACCTGCACTGACACATCATTATAACCCAAAGTTCATAGTTTACATTAGGTTTCGTCCTTGGTGTTGTACATTCTATGGGCTTGATGAATGTATAACAACATGTATCTACCATTCTACTATTGTACCATTGTACTATTTTTGTACTATCATACAAAAATAGCTTCACTGCCCTAAAAATTCTCTGTGCTTACCTATTCATTCCTTCATCCTCTCTAATTCCTGGCAACCACTGATCTTTTTACTGTCTCCATAGTATTGCCTTTTCCAGAATGTCATATAGTTGGAATCATTCAGTATGTGGCCTTTCAGATTGGCTTCTTTCACTTAGCAATATACACTTAAATTTCCCCCATGCCTTTTCATGGCTTGACAGCTCATTTCTTCTTAGTGCTGAATAATATTTTATTGTCTGGATGTACCACAGTTTATTTATCCACTCACCCACTGAAAGACATCTTGGTTGCTTCCAAGTTTTGGCAATTATGACTAGAGCTGTTATAAACAACCTTGTGCAGGTTTTTGTGTGGGCATAAGTTTTCGACTCATTTGAGTAATTGCCAAAGAACATGATTGCTGGATCATGTAACAGTATGTTGAGCTTTGTAAGAAACTGCCAAATTGTTCCAATATAATCTTTTTAAGATGCCTTTTTGTATACTGAGTTTAGTTTCTTATAGTTTCTCAAACTGGACTCCTGTTCTCAGAGTTTATTAGAACATTGAGCTTGAGAAACACTGATGTGGCTGGTGACATGCTACAGAAGCCCAGTGTGCGCTGGGGGCAGTGGAGAAAGGTTTTATGACAGATATGGAAACAAAGCCATCAGACCTTACAGGCTAGACAGCAATGGAATGGCCTGAAAAGAGGAGCAGCACATTTTGATTGGTGGGGTTGGTGTGAATTACTGTCTGGAAGTGGTAAGGAGCATGGTAGGTCATGAAGAAAGCCATGTGTCGGTGTGGTTTGGGTGGAAGGTTTATGTTGGGTAGAAGGTCAAGTTCTGGAGAACAGTGAATGCCTTACTAAGAACAATTTACATTTATCCTGTAGGTACTAGTTGAAAACAACCTAACTCACTGTTTTTGCCAGTTCTATTTGCCTTTAAATAGAGTCCTACTGAAAATATACTGATCTAATATCTTATTCTAAAATAACAAGGAAAAATCCACCACAGCCACCCTCAGTGGCTCATTCCTGTGTCTAGCATTGAAAACCATCCCATTTCAACATGTTGATCCATGTCATCTCTTGGTTTAGCCATGATGGAGTTTTGGCTGAATAAAAATCAGCTTGGAATAGCAGGGACTTCTCAAAATAGTCGCTTGAACAAGATAGAAGTTCATTTCTGTCTCTTTTAGAAATCCAGATGTTGACAGTCTAGGGCTGTCATGGGAAGAGTTCTAAGGGAGGAATAATGAATATGGGGGAGAGGCAGTTAGCAATCTCTGTCAGTGGAAATGAGAGCAATTCAGCAAAGGAGTATCTACTAAGCAAATCCTGTGTTGGGGGTAGGCAGACAAGGACATGATTAAAATAGTGTCACATCTTCACACACTCCCATTTTGGAGGGATTTATTACAGCTAATTAGGTCACAAGTCAGGCTTCACCGTGAGACAAGAGTTTCACTGTGGCAGAGATATAGAGGGATGGAGGAGAGGCGGTTGCAGTTAGTACTCATTGTAGGCCTAGGAAAAGGCTGCACAAAACAACACTTTAGTTGGGCATTCAAATAGAGTTCAGTGGGCATAGTTGAGGGGAAAAGGTAGAGAGAAAAGCAGCGGCAATGTAGAGGGAAAAGCAGCAGCAGACAGGTGAAACAGATCAGGAAATTGACTCAGCTGGTGGCTGCAGATAAAGCCAAGTTGCAAAGGCCCTCTTTACTAATTATGTTCATTTTCTTCTCTTGAAAATAGGTAATAATTAAGGATCTCTTAGAGGCCAGGCATGCTTAAATGTGTGATTTTGAGAGATAACTCAAGCTAGATTTAGTTATTGGGAGGTAATGAGGACCTGTCCTAGGAGGCCAATGGTAAAATAAATGCAGATGAGGAAGCACGGGTTGATTAAGTCCTGGAGGATACGAAAAGAAAGCCTGGATACAAAACATGAAGTATTTTTACCTGCGGTGTTTTGCTATGTAGTTCAAACTTCAGAAAAATGGAATTTATGAATATAAGACACAACTATTATTTAAAGGGGGGAAAAATACAAGGTTACTAAGATTACACACAGTCTGTTCATGATAGGAAAAAAACCACCTCACCAATTACCTTTAATAATTATCATATCCGCAATAGTTATTACATATTAATATTTTAAATGTCAGGGATTGTGTTGTTTTTATTGGTGATTAGCAATTTAAAAGAAACGGTTTTGGAGACTAGTGAAAGCCAAGTTATTTCTGCTCTTATATTTTTATCTCAGTGGAATCTGGGGTACAATATGTTTATTTGAGAGTAACACTGAGAGGAAGGGGAGGAAAGAGGGTTAAGCAGAGAGAGAGCTCTAGAGTAAGAACTTCCCTTCAGAATGTCCCTTACTAGGCTGAAATGTCTGGGCCTTTGTACCCTGCCTAGCTCTGTCACGGGGAGTGAACTGTCGTTGGAAGAGAATGGCATCAGGAGATGGTTCTTGATAGCTAAGATGGACTCTGAATGAAGAGCAAACGGCTGAAGTGCCCTCTAGCAGCTGGGCAGCAAGTCCTTCCTTGAAGGGGATCTGGCCAGATCTCAGCCTCCCATTGATTGCAGGGTCTTTGTACAAACATGTGAAATGGAGCCTCATCCAGCTGGGATTACTGATAGTAGAAGTAGCTATTATTTGCCCCTGTATCTGTATGATAAACCCATTTCTCTATTATTACAAATAGAAAATAATTTTCAAACAAATTGCCCTATCGCATTGATTATATGGATGTTCAAACCCGGGCTGGACAACATGTCATAATTAAATTTGCTTTTGGAATTAAGGGCTGGATATATTTTGTGTCTGAAGAAAAAGAATGAAATAAACTGAGACAAGAAAAAAAATAAAAAAATAAGACAAGAAAAAAATGATCTCAGAATACAAATTGCTTCATTTTCTTGATTGCTGTATATGACATACTTAGTCATAATAGTGGCAGAGTAAGGCATCAGTTTTGTTTTTTCAAGAGTGATCCTATATCTTGGATATGACACAAAAAACAACCAAAGGACTTCATAAAAATTAAAATCTTTTGTGTTTTAAAGGACACTATTAAAGTGGAAAGACAACCCACAGAATAGGATAAAATGTTTGCAGACTGTATATCTGAGTAGGATCTAATTAATATTCATTCTATATTTTAAAAAACTGGAGGGTAGTGTCATGCCCAGGCTGCAGTACGGTGGCACAATCATAGCTCACTGCAACCTCAAACTCCTGGGCTTAAGTGATATTCCTGCCTCCTGAGTAGTGGGGACTACACCACTATTTTTTTTTTTTTTAAGCACCCAACTATTTTATTTTTTGTGGAGATAAGGCCTTGCTATGTTGCCCAGGCTAGTCTTGAACTCTTGGCCTGAAGCGGCCCTCCCACCTCGGCCTCTTAAAGTGCTAAGATTACAGGCATGAGCTAATGTACTCAACTCATTCTACAAGAACCCTTACAACTCAATAACAAAAGACAAAAATAACCCAATTAAAAAAAAAATGTGGGCAGAGAATTTGAATAGACATTTCTCCAAAGAAGATACGCAGCTGGCCAAAAGCACATGAAAGATGCTCAACATCACAAAGCAAAACTATAAGGAGATACCACTTCACATCCACTAGGCCGACTAGAATCAAAAGGACATCTAATAAGCAATGACTGGGAGCGTGGGAGGAAGGGGAGGAGCAGAAAAGGTAACTATTGAATACTGGGCTTAATATCCAGTGATGAAGTAATATGTATAAAAAATAAAATAGTTTTGGCAATTAAAAAAGTCGCTATAAAAAAAAGCAATGTCAAGGATGTACAGAAATTGGAGCCGTCTTACATCACTGGTAGGAAAGTAAAATTGTGCAGCTGTTTTGGAAAACAGTCTGGCAGTTCCTCAAAAAGTTAAACAGAGTTACATTTGATCCAGCAGTTCCACTCCTACGTATATACCTAAGAGAAATGGAAATCTATGTTCATACAAAAACTTGTACAGGAATGAAAGCAGCATTATTCATAATAGCCATTGACTGGAGAATGAATAAACAAAGTGTGGTATATCCATATTCAGGCATTAAAAAGGAATGAAGTACTAACACATGCTATAACATGTATTTTGAAAACATCAGGCTAAGTGAAAGAAGCCAGACAGAAAGGCCATATATTGTATGATTCCATTTATATAAAATTTGCAGAATAGGCCATTGCATAGAGACAGAAAGTATATTGTTGGTTGCCAGAGGATGGAAGGGAGAGAAAAATTGGGAATGACAGATATGGGGTTTCTTTGGGGGTGATGAAATATTCTAGAATTAGATAGTGGTGGTAGTTGTACAACTTTGTGAATATACTAAAAAACACTGAATTGTACACTGTAAAAGGATGAATTGTATGATATATGAATTATATCTCACTTAAAGCTTCTCACACAGTTATAGAGTGATTCTGTAGAACTTGGTAATTGAGATTTCAGATGAGTAAGAGTCAAATTACAAGTTTGTATCTTAAGTGATTGGGTGATAGTAATGCCAATAACAAGATTGGGGGAGGCACCAGCAGCAGAAGTGGGCCTGGAAATGAAGATAATGAGTTTGGCTAGAAAATGTTGATTTTTGGCTGGGTGCGGTGGCTCACTCCTGTAATCCCAACAATTTGGGAGGCCAAGGTGGGCGGATCATTTGAGGTCAGGAGTTCACTTCCAGCCTCACCAACATGGTGAAACCCCATCTCTACTAAAAATACAAAAAAATTAGCTGGGCGTGGTGGTGCATGCCTGTGGTCCCAGCTACTCAGGAGGCTGAGGTGGGAGAATTGCTTGAACCCAGGAGGTGGAGTGAGCCAAGATTGTGCCATTGCACTCCAGAGCCTGGGCAACAGAGTAAGACTCTGTCTCAAGGAAAAAAAAAAAAAAGAAATAAAATATTGACTTTTTAGTTGTGTGCGGGCACTAATTGGGGGCTGTTCAGGAAATTTAGGTCTAGACATCAGAAAAGAGACCAGGGTTAAGAGATTTACATTAAGAGTCACTCAGATTTAAGTGATAGCTAAAACCCAGGAGAACTATGAGAGCACTCAGCAAGAAGTTCAGGCGGTAGGGGGTTTGAACCAATACATAGGTTGAAAGAAAAGGAACCTGTGAATCTGGAAAAGAGCATATGTGCTATAGAAGGAAAAGCAGTATGGAGCAGGGTCTTGAACACCTGCAAAGTCTTGTTCCGCAGGATAAGGGTAAGAGGAGGCCTGAACCCAAAGTCACAGCCTACTAACCATTCTCATTCGCACAAAAACTGTGTTACAACTAGCAGTTTCTGCTTCACCTGGTTTCTTCTGTAGTACTACTACAGTGGGAACCAGAGAACAAAAAGGTTGATAGCTCATGTCACTTGCAGAAAAGTAGTTCTGTCGAGTCCAGTGGTTGGAAGAGCATCTTGTGTTTAAGTAGGACATTTCAGTCCCAGAAGGCAATTCAGAAATAGAAAGCATCTTAGAGCCCCAAATGGATGGAAGGGCTGGTTCTCAAGAGGCTGGCTTTATTCACTGTCTACTCTCAGTTGCACTGGCTTGTAGTGGCTTTCTGTTGCCACAACCAGTAGATGAAAGCGAGCATAAGAGCGCATTGTTTGACAAAGGCCCAAGTTCTTGATACTATCTTCTTACACAATCCTGCTGGAAAAAAATTCCTTAAACAAAAGCAAAACTTTTGTTTTAACTCAAGTCCCCCCAGAAGACCCCAAATCCCAGAATTCTACAATTAATAAATGTATTGATCAAGAGTGGAAAAACTTTTGTACAAATATGACAGCCTAATAGAATCGTTCTCTCTTTCTTGTCATTCTTGTCTCACTCCTGTCACTCAGGCTGGAGTGCAGTGGCACAATCTCAGTTCATTGCAGTCTCGACTTCCCAAGCTCAGGGTTCCTCCCACCTCAGCCTCCCAAGTAGCTGGGACTTGTGCCACCACGCCTGGCTCATTTTTGTATTTTCAATAGAGATGGGGATCTCACTATGTTGCCCAGACTGGTGTTGAACTCCTGGGCTCAAGTGATCTACCCACCTGGGCCTGCCAAAGTGTTGGGATGACAGGCATGAGCCACTGTGCCTGGCCTGTAATAGAATTGCTGGCAGGCTCTTCTTGATAACAGTTTCCAAAGTGGCCAGAACTAGGCTATAGTTTTTGTTATTTTTACTTTTTATTTTTAAAATAATTTTTCTAATCACAGTAAAAATATTGGTAAAAAAAATAAAATTATAAAACAGGAAAAAAGTTAAAATTTATTTGTCACTTTTTTGTGAATATATGTATTAAACTAACACGAAAATTTGAAAGGTGAACTGCAAAATACTAATGGGATTTTCTCTTTTCTTTTGGAGATGGAGTCTCGCTCTGTTGCCCAGGCTGGAGTGCAATGGCACGATCTCGGCTCACAGCAACCTCCGCCTCCTGGGTTCAAGTGATTCTCCTGCCTCAGCCTCTCAAGTAGCTGGGATTATAGGCATCCACGCCTGGCTAATTTTTGTATTTTTAGTAGAGACGGGGTTTCACCATGTTGGCCATGCTGGTCTCGAACTCCTGACCTCAGGTGATCCACCCACCTCGGCCTCCCAAAGTGCTGGAATTATAGGTGTGAGCCACCGTGCCTGGCCCTAACAGTATTTTTTAATGAAAATGGAATGCTAGTTCCTTTGCTTTTTAAAAATTATTTTTCTTTCACTAGAAAACAAATCTTACCAGGCCTGGTGGCTCACGCATGTAATCCCAGCACTTTAGGATGCCAAGGCTGGCAGATTGCTTGAGCCCAGGAGTTCTAAATCAGCCTGGGCAACATAGGGATGCCCTGTTTCTATTAAAACTTTTTTTAATGTAAAAATTAAAAAAAAAAAAACAAATTTCACCGAAAATAACATACAGAGTGTTCTAATACATTTGATTTTTTTTTTTTTCTTCCTGAGAAAGAGTCTTGCTCTATCGCCCAGGCTGGAGTGCTGTGGCATGATCTTGGCTTACTGCAACCTCTACCACCTGGGTTCAAGCAGTTCTCTTGCCTCAGCCTACCGAGCAACTGGGATTACAGGTGTGCACCACCACACCCAGCTAATTTTTGTATTTTTAGTAGAGACAGGATTTCACCAAGTTAGTCAAGCTGGTCTTGAACTCCTGACCTCAAGTGATCTGCCCACCTCAGCCTCCCAAAGTGCTAGGATTACAGGTGTGAGCCACCATGCCCAGCTTAGTTTCTCTCTTTTTACAAAAGAGAGAAAGTAAGGTAAAAAAAGGCTGATTTGATATGGTCAATCAGTGCTGACTGCTGATTAGTACCCTAGAGATGTGTAATACCAGGAGTCTATTCCCAGCATCTCCCCCTGTAGTTGGAGATTATTTAATTGGTATCAAAGTTAATTATTTATTAGCTTAGGAAATGTGCAAAGTATTTGCCTTCCACTCAGTTTCTGTTGAGCACTTCATAAATTATGAAGCCATTTCATATCCATTATCCTGTTTTAACCTGGCTCAACCCTAAGAGATAGAAAGTTTAGACTTTATCATCTCTGTTTTCCAAATGAAGTGAGAGATGTAGAGAAGTTAAGTGATTTGCTCAAATTCACGTGGTCTCCAAGTGGTGGCACCAGAACTAGCACTCAATCTTGTGACTTTCCTTTTAGTATCTTTCCATTAGACATGCTGTCTTTGAAGTCTGGTCAGTGCTTCATTGTATGCTTTTTCTTTTAACACAGACTCAAACAAAGGACTTTTTATTCCCTTCCCCAACCAAGAAATAAAGGATTCCCTAAGTACTTCTGCAACTCAGGGCAATGGTACACCTGATCAAAAATTAGACACCTTCCCACTGGGGGCACAGGTAATGTATTCACTCTCCTGCTGATCTGTTGGCTAGTCAGTGATTAATACTGATAATTCAATGGTCTCTCAATTATTTATGAAGGTCTCAGAGGACTTGTTTGAAGGCATTTTAGACCCTTTTAAAGGAAAGGGCAGGACAGAATGTAGAGTACCTTCTCCATTAATTTCAATCTCCCATTTCCCCCTCTCTCACACTAACCTGTTATCTAATGTCATATATTTATACATATAACTTTAGCATATCTGTGACAGGCATTTTGGTCCTCAAACAGGAATGCAACTGTTACAGTTTTTGGCTGGTTTTAAATTTTCTCCTCTCTATCCAGTATCTCCATCTCCTGTTGCCTTGCTTCTTACATTTTCTACCTCTGCCCTTTAATGCTGAGTCTTACATTTAAGGTATGACTTTCGCAAAGCTGCCTCTTCAGTGTAACAAAAAAAGTAAAGTTTAAGGGGTAAAGATGGCATGGAAGTTGTGGGCAATGGGAAGATAGAGATCATGCAAGATGGGGAGTAGTGAAAAATAAGGTTTTAGTGAAAAAATTGGTGACAGAAGGGATGCAACCATTATGTAAGGCTTGTTTGTGTGAGTGAATATGATACAAGGAGCAGAACTGACTACTTTATATTCACCTACTCCCTTTCTTTGCCTTTTCTTTGATATATTTATGAATGATAAAATTGTAGAAAATAGCCAGGAGGAGAAAGAAAAGCAGCAAAGGCTCTGATTGATCCATAATTTGGATAATCAAGACTGAATTAGTAAAAAGTACTATTCTTTTCAGTTCGGGTATAGACTACCTTCACCTTTTAAAAAAGATAAGCATTTAATCAGTTTCTTTGTTTTTGGAGATTCTACTTGGGTGACTTAGAAACGATCTTAGTTACCATTTTTTAAAACCATATTGACTTAAGGAAGTGGAGACAAAGAGTATTGCAATCTCCAGTTAAATAGCACTTCTTGGATTAAAAAGCAAACAAAAAAATGTCTCTGAAATTACTTCTTGAAGTGAGAAAAAAGGAAATTGAATAGTTTGCTGTATCTTTTTAGTTTAAGAATTAAGGAAGTGGGATTTCTTTCTCTCCATGACTACCAAAAAGACACTGAATACTTTAAGATAATTTTTTTAAAAGCAAACCCTAGATGGCTTTCTGTTTTGCTTCAATTCTTGCCTAGTTATGCCTCAGATTAATTTTCAGCCTATTAAAACCCCCTTAGCTATGGTGGTTGTCAGCTTTACCAGCTGGTACAATAAGTATGAGAGTCCTTTAAACAGAAAAAGCAAAGTTGGAAAGTGGCCTCATCTACCTTGTATGCTGAGCTATCTAAAGCAGAGAAAGTACAGTCATTGTTTGCTATGTTCTTTACCTCCTAAGGATATTCAAGCAACTCTAGAATCTCCTTGTATTGTGACTGTTTTAAAATAGACTCAAACTGGACCTTTGCTTAAAGGTCTGTTTCCCTAACTTGCAAGGATAGTCTTTCCCATTAACAGGAAAGTATTCTGAACCCCTGGTCTAATAAGCTCACATTTGAACGCACATGGACTTCCTTCTACCTAAACTTTCAAACTTTTTTTAGACACAGGAAGTGGCAAGAAGGGAGATGCCAAGTGACAATCACCATGAAGATGGTAAATATTTTGCTCACTGAGTATTTTCCGCCATACTAATCAGAGAAGTCTGGATGTGATGGGATTTGGGAGATGAAGATGTCTCAATACGGGGGCCCTATTTAGTCAAATAATTTCTGCTTTCGTGAGGGACTGTCCTGGATGATTAGTAACCTGTAGGACTTCTCTGCCTAAAGAGTGGATATTCTGACCTTCTTTGTTCTTGATTTTTTTTGCATTGGCTGACTATTCTTTTTCTTACCTTTCTTGCCTTCTTTTGTATTTATTATTTTTTTATTCATCCATTTGTTTATCTCTACTAGTTTATAAGTTATATGCTTTTTCTATATTTTTAGTATTATTCCCCAAATGATAATATGTATCATTAACTTACATAATGTTTAAATTGTTAATACCTTAAGTCTTCTTTTACATAATTCAAAAACCTTATAGTACTTTATTTCATTTACTCTTTCCTGACTTATATGTTGTTATTATGAATTTTAATTCTCTATATTTTTAAAGACTTCACAAGATAATTTTTTTTATATAGTCAATGTAGATTTAAATCTATCCATTTATTAACCACTGTTTGCTCACTTCCTTTTTCTTCTCAGGCTTCCTTTCTGATATCATTTTCCTTTCCTTTTAGTGGTACATACTTTAATGTAGGTCTATTAGTGATAAGTTCTTTCAGCTTTTCTTTGTGTAATAATGCCTCTATTTCACTATCATTCTTGAAGGGTATTTTAGATGGGTGTAGATTTCTAGGCAATTCGTTCTCTCTCTCTTTCTTCCCTTCCCACTTCCTTCCTTCCTTTTTTTTTTTTTTTTTTTTTGAGACAGGGTCTCAGTCTGTTGCCCAGGCTAGAGTAGAGTGGCACAGTCACCTCACTGTAACCTCAAACTTCTGGGCTTAAGCAATCCTCCCACCTCAGCCTCCCAAGTGTTAGGACTACAACCACACCTGGCTAATTAAAAAAATTTTTTTTCAGCCAGGAGCAGTGGTTCATGCCTGTAATCCCAGCACTTTGGGAGGTGGAGGCAGGTGGATCACCTGAGGTCAGGAGTTCGAGACCAGTGTGGCCAACATGGTGAAACTCTGTTTCTACAAAAAATACAAAAATTAGCCAGGCGTGGTGGTGCATGCCTATAATTCCAGCACTTTAGGAGGCTGAGGCGGGTGGATCACTTGAGGTCAGGAGTTGGAGACCAGCCTGGCCAACATGGTGAAACCCCGTCTCTACTAAAAATACAAAAACTAGCTGGGCATGGTGGCACATGCCTGTAATCTCAGTTACTCGGGAGGCTGAGGCACGAGAATTGCTTGCACCTGGGAAGTGGAAGTTGCCAAGAAGCCAAGATTGCACCACTACACTCCAGCCTGGGTGACGGAGTGAGACCCTCTCTCAAAAAAAAAAAAAAAAAAGGAAAAGAATTTGTCTCCAGAATGTTATAGATTATTTACTGTTTACACAAAAGTCCCACATTTTATTAGTGGTGGTGGTGTTCCATGTGGAAGTCCTTTCATCACTTAATGCTACCATTAATCAGAATTATAAATCACCTCTTCCTGAGAGGTGTTTCTGGCAGAGTATGTTCAGTGAACAGAGGTACTCCCAGCTAGGCCACAAAGAATTCTTACCATGTTTTGTTTTTTTCCCTTGGTGGTGTTTAGAGTTCAGACATTACTCGCCTCGTCAGTCCACAGTCCGATCCCCAGAGAAGATGACTAGAGAAGGGTACCAAGTATCTTTTTTGGACAATAAGTCTTCAGGTTCTTCTCCAGAAAAGGAATTGATACCAAAACCTGATACTTTTCAGCTTACCCATGATGCCTCGTTGAGTAAACGCCTGGATGTGGGTGATTCTAGCCAGATCCATCCCTATCAGTTACCTTCAGATGTTGGTCTGGAAAATTATGACAGTCATTATTCTCAAACTCTATCCCTGCATGGAAGTCTTGGTAAAAGGCCTCAGAGAAGCAAGAACTATCAAGAGTACAGCATAAAGCCTTCAAATGACATAAAGGCCACTGCTTCACATTCCTGTGGAGACTTATTGACTTCTCTGTCAAACCCCGACTCCAGCACTAGAAGGCTTTTGAAGCTTAGTTCAGGTAACAGCTTCCTGTCAGTTTACAGCTCTTCATAGGCATGAAGGTAGAAGATATAACTGAAAATTTTGGAATTAACCCTTCTGAAATTGTATTAGTATTTCTTAAGTTGTATTTTAGGATCACCAGTGGTCCTTGGAACCTCCAGAAATCTATAGGGTATTAGTTTAACATGATATATATATATATTAGGGAAAATTTGTAGGAAAGTGAGCATCACAGCTACTTGCTATTTTAGTTAAGTAGCATCCCAGGACATCTAGTCTTTACTCACAGTCACTTCTATTCTGAGTTACTTTCAGAAGAAGTTAGTTTCAGGTCGGGCATGGTGGCTCATGCTCGTAATCCCAGCACTTTGGGAGGCTGAGCTGGGCGGATCATGAGGTCAGGAATTCAACACCAGCCTGGCCATCATGGTAAAACCCCATCTCTACCAAAAATACACACACACACACACACACGCACTCACAAAAATAGCTGAGCATGGTGGCGTGCACCTGTAATCCCAGCTACTCAGGAGGCTGAGAGGCAGGAGAATTGCTTGAATCTGGGAGGCAGAGGTTGCAGTAAGCCAAGATCAGGCCATTGCACTCCATGGGCAACAAAGCAAGACTCCGTCTTGAAAACAAAAACAAAAGTTAGTTTCAGAGTTAGTGACAGAGATCACTCTTCTGTTACTTATTCAACCAAACTCATTGAACACCTACAGTGTCCCAGACACTGTTCTAACTCTGGAGATAAAGTAGCAAACAAAATAAAGTTCCATGTATATTTTACCATAATAAGAAGACAATCCCTACTTTCATGGAGCTTATATTCTCATGGGGTAAGACACATGATAAACATTTTAACATGTAAATATATGTCAGGTTATGGTAAGTGCTGTGGAAAAAATTATATAAGGGCATAGAGCATAATAAGGAGGAGGTGATGCTTTAGACAGAATGGTCCAGAAAGCTTCTCTGATGAGGCACCATAAAAGTAGAGACTTGAATGAGTGTAAGCCATGTGGGTCTGGGAGGAGAACTTTCTAGACAGTGGGAATAAATGCAAAAGTCCTGAGGCTGGAACATACTTTTCATGTTCCAGGAACCTCAGGGAGGCCAGTGTGGCTGCAGCAAAGAAAGTAGAGTGTATAGGTGAAGTAAGAAAGATGCCAGACTTTTATTCTGGGTGAGATCAGAAGGAGTTGGAGGGTTTGTAGCAAGGGAGTGATGTGATCTCACTTAAGAATTACTGTGGATGTCGGGTTGAGAATAGACTATGGGGAGCAGGGTAAATTTTTTTTTTAAATGCTTTAAGAGATTGGAATCAGCGTAACAGATAATGATGGCTTGGGCTAGACAGATAGCGGTGGAGGTGGTGAGAAGTAGTCAGATTCTGAATATGTTCTGAAGATGACACTCCATGGTTTGCTGATGGATCCAGGATGAAGTGTGGGAGAAAGGGTTAACGATGATTCTGTGGTTTTGAGTCTGAATAACTAGAAGAACAGAGCTTTCATTTACTAAGATGGAAAAGAATGGGAGATACAGATTTTAAGATAAATATCAAGAGTTGGGTTTTAGACATCTTAAGTTTCAGGTGCCTTATTAAAACTTTCCAGAGATGCCAATTTGGTAATTGGACATACTAGTGCAGAGTTTAGGGAAGAAGGTATGGCTGGAAATATAAATTTGGAGATTATAAGTGTATGGGTGACAGTAAAACTGTGAGACTGGGTGAAATCTCACTGAAAGAGTAAATATAGATAGAAAAGGGATCTGAGGACTGGTCCTGAGCCCTCCAACAATTAGAAGTAGATAAAGAGAAACCATCATGGAGAGTGAGAAAGCAGCAGCCAGTAAGATAGAGGGGAAAAAACCAAGAGAAAGTGATATCCTGGAAGCTAAGTGAAGAATGTGTTTCAAGAATGAGGGAGTCATCAATGCTAGGTCAAATGCTTCTTCTGATAGGGAGGGAGGGAGCCTGGGACTGAGAAGTGATTATGGTATTTGGCAGTGAAGAAGGCATTAGTGAACAGCTTCAGGGGATGCATAAGAATGAAAGCCTCACTGAGGTGAATTCAAGAAAAAATTGGAAGCAAGGCAGTAGAGTTATTGAATATAGACAACCCTTGTGTTAGTCTGTTCTCACACTACTAATAAACACATACCCAAGACAGGGTAATTTATAAAGGAAAGAGGTTTAATTGACTCACAGTTCCACATGGCCGGGGAGGCCTCACAATCATGGCAGAAGGTGAATGAGGAGCAAAGTCATGTCTTACATGGTGGCAGGCAAGAGAGCTTGTGTAGGGAAACTCCCCTTTATAAAACCATCAGATCTCATGAGACTTACTGTCACCAAGAACAGCATGGGAAAGACCCACCCCCATGATTCAGTTACTTCCCACCAGGTCCCTCCCTTGTCATGTGGGAATTATGAGAGCTACAATTCAAGATGAGATTTGGTTGGGGACACCGCCAACCCATATCAACCCCTTCAAGGAGTTTTGCAGTAAAAGGAAGCAGAGAAATGGAACTGTAGCTGGAGAGGGGATGGGGTCAAGGAGATCCTGGTAGAAATGATCTAGTGGAGGGAAAACTGATGATGCCCGGGAGAAAAGGGACCATTATAAAAAATGGAATCCAGTCCACCAGTGGAGATGCTGGCTTTAAATAAAAGCACAGATAGTTTATCTATTGTAATAAGAAGAAAGGCAGAGAATTTAATACAAATACAAGAGAGTTGGTAGATTTAATGGTGCGATCACGTAGATGTTTTCTTTGATTGCCTCTCAGTGAAATAAAGGAGGTTGGCACCTGGGAGTAAGAAGGGAAGAGAAGGTGTTGGAAGTTTGAAAAGAGATGTGGGCCGGGCGCGGTGGCTCAAGCCTATAATCCCAGCACTTTGAGAGGCCGAGACGGGCGGATCACGAGGTCAGGAGATCGAGACCATCCTGGCTAACATGGTGAAACCCCGTCTCTACTAAAAATACAAAAAAAATTAGCCGGGCGTGGTGGCGGGCGCCTGTAGTCCCAGCTACTGGGGAGCCTGAGGCAGGAGAATGGCGTGAACCCAGGAGGCGGAGCTTGCAGTGAGCTGAGATCCGGCCACTGCACTCCAGCCTGGGCGACAGAGCGAGACTCCGTCCCCTCCCAAAAAAAAAGAAAAGAGATGTGAAATATTTGTCTCAGAGAATAGAAGAGTAAATTGGCCAAAGTATTATATTAGGAGAGGCCGGGCACAGTGGCTCACGCCTGTAATCCCAGCGCTTTGGAAGGCCGAGGCCAGCAGATCACTTGAGGCCAGGAGTTCAAGACCAGCATGGCCAAGATGGTAAAACCCCATCTCTACTAAAAATACAAAAATTAGCTGGGCGTGGTTGTGCCTGGCTGTAGACCCAGCTACTCGGGAGGCTGGGGCAGGAGAATATCTTGAACCCGGGAGGCAGAGGTTACAGTGAGCCGAGATTGTGCCACTGCACTCCACCCTGGGCAACAGAGCGAGACTCTTAAAAAAAAAAAAAAATAGAAGGACTGGGCACCACTAAGGGCACAGTTACAATAGTGGTCATGAGTTTAAAGTTAGAAAGGTCAGAACAGATGCGTTTCGTTCTCCAGCTATGTTCCCCTGCTCTGGTGTAGGCTTGGAATATGTGGACAGTTGGATTTAACCAGAGTTGAAGTTTTGTCAAAGAGTTGAGGATGTATGCTAGGGAGTGGTTATTATGACCCTTGGACTACAGGCCAGGTATGGATAGAAGTGAGACATGAGGGAGTCAAGGGGCAGGTTCATCTCTCAGCCTGTTTCTTCCACAGATCTGTATGCCACAACCCATCTCAACAGTGACCCTGCTCTACTCGTCAATGTAGAGCAACAATTATCTACCAGCCTCGGTGATTTAACATCAGCACATGGTTCTGTCCCAAACAACGCTGTCCTGGGAAATAGGACAACTCCTCTGCGGACACTGCTGTTGTCTCCTGGGACTTCAGAAGACAGAAAGATTTTTACTAAGAGGTCATTAAGCCCATCGAAGAGAGGATTCAAATTGAAGGACAATATCCTTGCCAACCTGAATCTAAAGCATGGTTTCCAAGACGCTACAGGCAGCGAGGCAAGTATTGGCTTGTTTGTGTTTGTGCAAGAAACATGTCAGGTTGAAGACCAGAATGAGGGTTCTGTTGGGAGTGGAGGTGGTTCTGACCAACAGAGCTAGAAATTCAAAGAGATTTTTAGAGGCTGGTGGCTAATGCTGCCAAGCTAATGTCTGTTGAACCTTCTGCTCTTGGGAAAGTCATTCCCCCACTGCTGCCATTTTCTCACTTATATCACAGGGAGAACTGTCCCTGATCTACTTCCAGCTGAAGATTGAACTCTGTAGCATCTATGTTTACAGTCTCATCATATTTACACATTTGCTTCAGCCGCACATTAAATAGTTCTTATAAAAGCATTGCTTCAGGCTGGGCACAGTGTCTCACACCCATAATCCCAGCACTTTGGGAGGCTGAGTGGGTGGATCACCTGAGGTCAGGAGTTCAAGACCAGCCAGGCCAACATGGCAAAACCCCATCTCTGCTAAAAAATACAAAAATTAGCTGGGTGTGGTGGCACGCACCTGTAGTGCCAGCTACTCTACTCAGGAGGCTGAGGCAGGAGACTCACTTAAACCCCGGAGGTGGAGGTTGCAGTGAGCCGAGATTGCACCACTACACTCCAGCCTGGGTGACAGAGTGACTCAGTTTCATAAAAAAAAATAATAATAATAAAATCATTACTTTGCTTTTCTGTCTAGAAGTTAAAACAATTTAAATTTTTTTTCCAATGTAGCAGCAAGCAAGATGAATTAGATTATCCAAGGGATTTTTAGCTGAAAGTAGTTCAGAGAATGAATGAAAAATCAAGAACCATTCCCATATAAACAGTATACATGTAATTCATTTTATAAAATATCCTAGTGACTGGGCGCGGTGGCTCACACCTGTAATCCCAGCACTTTGGGAGGCCGAGGCGGGCGGATCACCTGAGGTTGGGAGTTCAAGACCAGCCTGACCAACATGGAGAAACCCCATCTCTATTAAAAATACAAAATTAGCCGGGCTTGGTGGTGCATGCCTGTAATCCCAGCTACTTGGGAGGCTGAGGCAGGAGAATCGCTTGAACCCAGGAGGAGGAGGTTGTGGTGAGCCGAGATCGAGCCATTGCACTCCAGCCTAGACAACAGAGCGAGACTCTGTCTCCAAAAAAAATAATAAAATAAAATAAAATATCCTAGTATGATAGTGTCATACAATAAAACTTTATCATTACTAGTTCTTAGCAAGTTTTGCTCCTGCCTTTGCATACATCCCTTGTGGAGAATGCCTTCTACTCTCCTCTCTTGTCTTTTTGAATGTTCATTTTTCTCCAGGTTCTACTTCCATCATGAGGAAGATCCATCCATGTGGTTAGAGGAACCCCAGCTCTTAGGGTCTTCTCTTCCCTTGTACCCAAGAATCTTTGCGATAGGAACCATTTGTCAATCATTTACTGCTCTGTCAGGAAGCAGGAGATTTGGTCAAAAACAGCCATTTCTAGTTACTTATTTTTCAGTTGTTGGAAGTCTTACACATTGGGGTGGGTTTACAGAGTTTTTGTTGGTTTGTTTGGAGTGCTTTTGTTTATGTTTTTGTTTTTTACTCTTTAAAGACTTTCTATTCAGTTTTCAGAACTTTGGAAGTGGCTGTAATTTTTGTGCACCAAAGGGGGCAGTCTTGTAATGTTTTCTTTAGTTTTTTGGTCTCTTTTCATTCTCAGTCCCCCATGCTTATTTTACCAGACAAGAACATTAACTGTGTGTTAATGTATTCAGTGTGAAGATCCAGCAACATTTAGCATATTTGGGATGTTATATTAATCAGACATGTTCTAGGAAATTTTTTAACCTCTATTTCATGTTATATTGTTAAAATCTGGCTAGATGCTATGGCTCACACCTATAATCCCAACACTCTGGGAGGCCAACGTGGAAGATTACTTGAAGCCAGGAGTTTAAGACCATCCTGGGCAACACAGGAGACCCTCTCTCTACAAAAAATAAAAATAAATAAATAAACAAATAAAGAATTGTTAAAATTTCAATATGCTTTTCTAGACAATCTTAAAAACTCCTTTTTTTCTGTTAGACATTATTTTTCTCTTTATGGAAAGCTTTAAAACAACTGCTTGAATATAAATAAAAAAGAAATATACTCTTTAATTTCTGAAAGGTGTAAGTCATCTGTAATTCCAGCACTTTGGGAGGCAAGGCAGGCAGATCACCTGAAGTCAGGAGTTTGAGCCCATCCTGGCCAACATGGTGAAACCCCATCTCTACTAAAAATACAAAAAATTAACTGGGTGTGGTGGTACACGCCTATAGTCCCAGCTACTCAGAAGGCTGAGGTAGGAGAATTACTTGAACCCGGGAGGCAGAGGTTGCAGCGAGCCAAGATCAGGCCACTGCACTCCAGCCTGGGTGACAAAGCAAGACTCTGTCTCAAAAACAAAAAACAAAAAACAAAAAACAAAAAAAAAATACCAGGCATGGTGGCTCATGCCTGTAATCCCAGCACTTTGGGAGGCCAAGGCAGGCAGATCACTTAAGCCAGGAGTTTTTGACCAGCCTGGCCAACTTGGCAAAACCCTGTCTCCACTAAAAATACAAAAATTAGCTGGACATGGTGGTACACACCTGTTATCCCAGCTACTTGGCTGACTGAGTCATGAGAATTGCTTGAACCTGGGAGGCAGAGGTTGCAGTGAACTGAGATCATGCAACTACAGTCCAGCCTGGGCAATAGAGCAAGACCCTATCTCAATAAATAAATAAATAAATAAATAAATAAATAAAATATAGAATTAGCCAGGCACGGTGGTGCACACCTGTAGTTCCAGCTATTCCAGAAGCTGGAGTAGGAGGATTGCTTGAGCCTGGGAGTTCAAGGCTACAGTGTGCCAAGATCACACCATTGCACACCAGCCTGGGTACAGAGCTAGACTCTGTCTTAAATAAAATATTATAGAATATTTATGTTTATTATATATTAATATATTAAATATAGGCTTACTTTGAGTTATAATTTTTTATATTACTCCCCAATTTATTTTATAAAATATAATACTATATATATATATTTTTTGAGATGGAGTCTCACTCTGTCGCCCAGGCTGGAGTGCAGTGGCCGGATCTCAGCTCACTGCAAGCTCCGCCTCCCGGGTT
>NW_012105609.1:457793-496127 GCF_000951045.1 Mandrillus leucophaeus
AAAAAAAAAAAAAAAAAAGGCTAAATGTCTACATTCTTACTTCCCTTATTGTATAAGAATGACAAATGGTTGGGTTTTTTGTTTGTTTGTTTTTCCTTTTTTTTTTTTTTTTTTTTCTCTTGAGCCTCTCTCTAGTGACCTGGGTAGCTTGCACGGTTTGCCTGGAAACCACAGTCCCCCAATCTCTGCCAGAACCCCCCATGTGGCCACTGTCCTCAGACAGCTCCTGGAGCTTGTGGATAAGCACTGGAATGGCTCTGGCTCCCTCCTCCTGAACAAGAAGTTTCTTGGTGAGTGAATGCATTCTCTGTCCCTAGAGAGGAGCTGGACTTTGCCTCTACTCTGTGTTCTGCTAAAAACCACTTAGCCCACTTCACTTGCAAAGAAAGTTGTTCTCATGATCACATCCTAAAACATCTCAGAAACACCATAGTTAACAAATCTGCATTTTTCTCATATTCTTCTTCATTATTTTTTAAAAGCAGCACCTTTTCTAATTGTTTTGTAACGATTGTTTTGTTCCTCCTGTGAATATTTGGTAGTCTTTGGTATTATATAGAGTAACCAGATATATAAATTAATGACTACATTAATTTTTTAAAAGATTTTGTGATCCTTGGGAAAGTGCCAATAATGAATACAACAGAAATTGGGTTTGATCATCAGAGTTTTGAGATGACTGTTAGAATGTTATGATTTGAAAAACTCGAATGAGTAAATGACCTGGACTCTCTTTAGGGTTCGTTTTTTAGAAACATGGGAGAAAACAGTTTTGCAAATGTTGGCTTCATGCATTTATTTGTTGTTATTTTCTTTTTGATGCTTAACATGTTTATTGGCTATTTAATAGAAGAATAAGGAAATTTTGTTAGTGGTAAAAGTTTAAGTAAAAACTAGAAACTTGGCTGGGTACAGTGACTAACGCCTGTAATCCCAGCACTTTGGTAGGCTGAGGTGGGTGGATCATGAGGTCAGGAGTTGGAGACCAGCCTGGCCAGCATGATGAGATCCCGTCCTTACTAAAAATATACAAATTAGCTGGGCATGGTGGTGTGCACCTGTAATCCCAGCTACTCGGGAGGCTGAGGTAGGAAAGTTGCTTGAACCTGGGAGGTGGAGTTTGCAGTGAGCCGAGATCGTGCCATGGCACTCCAGCCTGGGCAACAGAGCAAGACTCTGTCTCAGAAAAAAACAAACGAAAAAAACAAAAAAACTAGAAACTTGAAAGTGGTTTGGGGTTAAAAAAAACTTTTTAAAAAATGTCTAAAGGGACATCCAGAAGAAGCAATCCTAACACAGTTATTTTCCTTCTCATGTTGACCTATTGCTCCCATTTTGTAGGAAATTATCCCCAGGACCACTAATCAATGACTAAGGAATCATGCACTCACAAGGGGCTGCTGTTGTTTCTCCACAGAGGATGTAGGATATAATTTCTTATCCTCTTAAAAACACCTCTTTCTGCCACTTACTAAGTTCTGGTAAAAAGGAGATACTAGATTACCCTATTTGATCCAGAGAGCTGGTAGTTACTGACTAGGAATGCTGTGCTTTAGCTTTTAAGATTGGCCCGTGTGCCCATCCTGAATTTTTGGCAGGTCCTGCCCGAGATTTGCTTCTGTCTTTGGTAGTCCCGGCTCCTTCTCAGCCGAAGTGTCGCTCACATCCTGAAGACACGACGAAAGCCTTCTGCAGGAGGGAGCTTGAACTGAAGGAGGCTGCGCAGCTGGTCCCTAATGACATGGTATGCCCCTCTCATCTCCCTTTAGAAAAGGACAGAGCAGCAGGACTACAACGTCTCTGTGCCCTAACGATCAGCATCACCATGAACACCTAACCAAAATATGGAAAAAGTCTGGGCACAGCAGGAATATAAAACTTGCTAGGACAGGGACAACTTGGAGGTTCTGCAGGGATGACTCCCTCATCCTAACCCTAATCCAAAAATTCTAAAGAAAGACTTGAAATGAGAAAAAACAAACAAAAATTCCAAAAAACTCTAAGTGGAAATGTTTAGGATAATGTTCTTGAAGGTTATGGTTTGATCCCAGTGAATGTATCTCGGATTGTCTTTCCTCTCTTCTAAGGGAGCTGAGAGCCCTGAACCAGGGGCCAGGGGCTGGGGGCCATTCTAGAGCATCAGCCTGCTGGCTCTAGGAGAAGCAGCAGCAACTCGTATCCCCATGCTTTTTTCCTTTTTCTCTTTTCTTCTCTTCTCTGTTCTTTTCTCTTCTTCCTTTTCTTTTTTCTTTTCTTTTCTTTTTTTTCGTAAGGCAGAGTCTTGCTCTGTTTCCCAGCCTCGAGTGCAGTGGCACAATCTCGGCTTACTGCAACCTCTGCCTCCCAGGTTCAAGCAATTCTCCCTGCCTCAGCCTCCCAAGTAGCTGGGATTACAGGTGCCCACCACCACACCCGGCTAATTTTTGTATTTGTAGTAGAGACAGGGTTTCGCCATGTTGGCTGAGGTGGTCTCAAACTCCTGACCTTAGGTGATCTGCCCACCTTAGCCTCCCAAAGTGCTGGGATTACAGGCATGAGCCACTGTATCCGGCCAGCCTTTTTCTTTCTTTTTTTTTTTTTTGAGATGGAGTCTCACTCTATCGCCAGGCTGGAGTGCAATGGTGCTATCTTGGCTCACTGCAACCTCCGCCTCCCAGGTTCAAGCGATTCTCCTGCCTCAGCCTCCCAAGTTGCTGGGACTATAGGCACACGCCACCATGCCCAGCTAATTTTTGTATTTTTAGTAGAGACGGGGTTTCACCATATTGGCCAGAATGGTCTCGATCTCTTGACCTCATGATCCACCTGCCTCCCAACGTGCTGAGATTACAGGCGTGAGCCACTGCACCCGGCCTCAGCCGCCTTTTCTTAACATTAGAGGATTTTCAAACACCAAGTTCAGTTCTAGAAACTTTAGATAGATGATAGATGACTAAGAATGCTGGCCACTTGTCAAAATGACCATTTGTTCTGCAAGAGTAGTAGATAACTCATAAGAAAGATTGCTAGTCCATGTAATAAATTTGTTTACTGCATTTGAGCTGTATTTACCAATGAATTAAAATTCTAGTGAGAAAAAAGATGCTGACTTCCAATCATTTTATCACTAAATAGAGGAAAAGATCTTTCAGTTCTCTAAACATACCTCAGCATGTCAGATTCTTTTATTTTTTATTTTTTGAGACAGATTCTCACTCTGTCGCCCAGGCTGGAGTGCAATGGCACTATCTCAGCTCACTGCAACCTCTGCCTCCCAGATTCAAGCAATTCTCCTGTCTCAGCCTCCCGAGTAGCTGGGGTTACGGGCACACACCACCACGCCCAGCTAATTTTTTGTATTTTAGTAGAGACGGGGTTTCACCGTGTTGCCCAGGCTGGTCTCGATCTCCTGAGCTCAGGCAATCCACCCACCTGAGCCAAAGTGCTATGATTACAGGCGTGAGCCATCACACCCAACCTAGAATGTCAGATTCTTAATGTATCTGTATTTTGTTTTCTAATCTAAAGGAGAGTTTGAAGCAAAAACTGGTCAGAGTGCTGGAGGAAAACCTCATTTTGTCAGAAAAAATTCAACAGTTGGAGGAAAGTGCTGCCATCTCAATTGTGAGTGGGCAACAATCACATACTTATGGTAAGTTGAGGAAAGCCATGATATATGGGGCCTCGCAAGACAACTGTTTGTTTATAGATGACCAATTTAGTAACCTTCATCATGCTAGCTCACATGGCTGCCTTTGGCCTACTTGGTCATCAGTTTTCCTGGCAGTTAACAGAAACAATCATCTTGCCTCAGAGAATTGTAATGCAGGTGGCTTGAGTTACCAGATGAAGCTCTTGTCAGTGGAAAGCATGTTCAAATATTACTATTGCCATTAATTTTGAGAATGACACATGCTTTTGTGATTGTAACACTAAGAACATGTTCTTTATAGAAAGTTTGGAAAATACAAGGAAAATATAACCCCATGATCCAGCAATAACTTCCATTTGTGTTTTTGGTATATTTTCTTCTACCTCACTTCTCTGTATGTTTTTAACTCCAAATTAAAAATTGTGGATGGGCAGGTGCAGTTGCTCACACCTATAATCCCAGCCCTTTGGGAAGACAAAGCAGGAGGATTGACTGAGTCCAGGAGTCTGAGACCAGTCTGAGAAACATAGTGAGAACCCGTCTCTACAAAAAATAAGAACTTAGCCAGGCATGGTGGTGTGCACCTATAGAGCCAAAGAGGCTGAGGCAGAAGGATCACTTGAGCCCAGTAGTTCAAGGTTAGAGTAAGCCTTGATCATGCCCCTGCAATCCAGCCTGGGCGAATGAGAGACCCTGTCTCAAGAAAAATAATAATAAAAATAGGCCAGGTGCGGTGGCTCATTCCTGTAATTCCAGCACTTTGGGAGGCCAAGGTGGGCAGATCACTTGAGCTCAGGAGTTCAAGACCAGCCTGGCCAACATGGTGAAACCCTGTCTCTACTAAAAATATAAAAATTAGCTGGGCTTGGTGGCAGGTGCCTGTAATCCCAGCTACTCGGGAGGCTGAGGTAGGAGAATTGCTTGAACCCAGGAGGCAGAGGTTGCAGTGAGCTGAGCACTCCAGCTTGGGCAACAGAGCAAGACTCCCCCTCAAATAATAATAATAATAAATAATAATAAAACTGTGTCCTGGTTTTAAAAAATAATTTACATATAATTAGATGCACACATTTTAAGTTTGATCTCAATCAAAATACAGAACATTTCTAGAAAGTTTCTTCATACCTTTTTATAGTCAGTTTCCCCTACTCTTGACCTCAAATAATCACAGACTTGCTTTCTACATCCTAATGTTATTAATTTCATAGTATAGGCATTTCTACAATATCACAAGAGTATACCATATTTATCTGTTTAGTCCTCTAGTTGTTTTTATAATGGTTATATATTTAGAATAAAATGATTTTAAATTATTTCTAAACATTCAAAAGAAAGACCTGAAGTGAAGGAAAAGACCCTAGAATCAAATACTTTTCTGAGATTAACCTTCTTCCCTTTTGATGGAGCTGAGAGTTCTAATATTTAATATTTATACTATTATAAATAATGCTGCTATTAATGTCTATGTACGGAAATCTTTGTGTACATTTCAGACTATTTTCCTAGGAGACGGTCCTAGAAGTAGAATTAGTGAGTCAAAGGATGGGATATTTTTGAGGCTTTTGTCATATAAATCACTTCCAAGAAAGTTGTTTCAGTTTACACCCACCTCAGCAGTGTACTTGAATACCCCTTTCACTCCACTCTGCCAACACTGGGCATTTTTTCAAAATTTGCCATTGTGATAAGTGAAAAATAATATCCTATTTAAGTCTTAATTGTACTACTTTATTATCAGCATAGTTTAGGTCAGTATTTTAGATACAGTTTGCCCTTGACAGACTAGCTTAGCACCCCTAACAAATTATGGGTACATGGATTTATATGAGGAACTTGATTTCGAAGTTCTGCTATGGAAGCACTGAATTTCCATTGTTAAATCTCGGCACTAAATAAATAAATAAATAATTCTCAGCACTATCTGATACTCACAAGCCTGAATAATCAAAGTATCAGTCTCCACTTACCTACTTTGAAATTAAAAGTAGGTATTTGTCCACTAGATACTTACTTTCATTCAGCCAAGAGACCCAGTATACTATTTTGGCTTACTGGTGATAAACAAGCTTTTGTGGCCTTGTTTTCCACCTTCTAGAACCCTCTTACTCAAGATGTGATCCACATATATCACCTGGGAGCTTGCTAAATAAGTGGGGCCTCACCTCAGGCCTACTGCATTAAAATATATTTTTAGCAAGATCCCCAGGTGATTTGTAAGCATATTAAAGTTTAAGGCTGGGCACAGTGGCTCACGCTTGTAATCCCAACACTTTGGGAGGCCGAGGTGGGTGGATCATCTGAGATCAGGAGTTCGAGACCAGCCTGGCCAACATGGTGAAACACTGTCTCTACTAAAAATACAAAAATTAGCAGGGCGTGGTGGCATGTGCCTATAATCCCAGCTACTCGGGAGCCCAGCTACTCGGGAGGCTGAGGGAGGAGAATTGCTTGAACCTAGGAGTTGGAGGTTGCAGTGAGCTGAGATCAAGCCATTGCACTTCAGCCTGGGCAACAAGAGCGAAACTCCACCTCAGAAAAAAAAAAAAAAAAAAAAAAAAAGGTTTAAGAAGCACTATTATAGAAGATTGGCATCATTACAACCAGAGTTCCTGTTCTTTTACCTCCTTATCATTGCAGGTAATGGTAGCATATTGGGGAAGCTAGGTATGAGTGTCTTAGGCACAAATTCAGTTTCTACAAGTATTAATTGAGTTATTACTATGTGCCTGACACCATTCTAGATGTTTTCACGTACTACGTAGGGAGTGAAGGATGTACAAAACAAACTAAAATGGAGAATATGGAGTAAGACCCAATATCTATTGACTGCCTATGCTAAGTGAGGGTAGGTGTCTCACTGAATCCTCATAACAGTGCTAAGGAGCAAGGTTATTAGCTCTAATAAAAGTCAGAAAAATGAACCTACACATGCAATATTAAGTGGCTGAAGTTTAACTCAGATCTGTTGCCAACCCCTGTATTCTTACCACCATATCTCCTATATTCAAGTAAGGAAATGGAGTGTGAAGTTGGGTGCCATGGGGCACTCTCAAGATGTCCATCTGAATACTTATATTCTGCTCAAAGACTAGCAGCTTGGAATCCTTTTCACCCCTGGCTACTGTGCCCTTTGTAGATGATCTTCTGCACAAAAACCAACAGCTGACCATGCAGGTGGCTTGCCTGAACCAGGAGCTTGCCCAGCTGAAAAAGCTGGAGGAGACAGTTGCCATTCTCCATGAAAGTCAGAGGTAGGAGAGGGTCTATCTAGCTTGCTTCTAGAAGCAGATATTTACTCCTTTTGTCTCCTTTGTTTTGCTTGGAAAGTTAATATCTATGCACTTTGCAAGTGAACTCCATTCTGTGTGTAAACCTCCTGTATCTGGCCTGTTAGCTCAGGGATCATAAAAATTACTGCTTCCCAGAACACATCAGGGACTAATCGTCTTTGTTGGCATTGGTGGGTTGCAACACCTTGATAATTAGCTTCTCACTGGATCTGATGGGACCTTTGTTTGTGTCAGTTAACTTTTCTGGGAGGTCAGTACATACCCCTAAAATCGGCCATCTGGCTCCTCTGCAAAATGCCTGCTATTGGTCACAGAAGACATCAAGAGCACTTGGCAGGGAGTGATAGGGAAAGAACCCAAAGTGTGTTGTTTCCTTCAGAGGAGCTCAACAGCATCAGTCCTTAAAGAACAACACCCCTGGCCAGGTGTGGGGGCTCACGCCTGTAATCCCAGCACTTTGGGAGGCCAAGGCAGGTGGATCATGAGGTCAAGAGATTGAGACCATCCTGGCCAACATGGTGAAACTCCGTCTCTACTAAAAATACAAAAATCAGCTGGGCGTGGTGGCACACGCCTGTAGTCCCAGCTACTGGGGAGGCTGAGACAGGAGAATCACTTGAACTCAGGAGATGCAGGTAGCAGCAAGTCGAGATCGTGCCATTGCACTCCAGCCTGTTGACAGAGCGAGACTCCGTCTCAAAAAAAAAAAAAAAAAAAAAAAGCACCCCCAGGATACAGGCCAGGCAAAAAAAAAAAAAATCAGAAGAGACCTCAAGACTATGGCTACATTTAGAGAAGTCCTTGAGATTTTGGCTTGCCAATAATATACATTTACGAGGACTTTCGCTGCAGTTTAAATATAAGCACTCCATCCCCAAACCTTCAACCTCCTACCTCACTTCCTCATTTTCATTTGGTTAGCTTTATATTCAGAGGATTAGACCCAGAACCATTCTGGATTTGTCTGAAAAGCTTTTCATTATAATTATTTCAAACATTACAAAAGTAAAGAAAATAGCATAATACGGTTCTCAAACTTGGGTATGCCTCCAAATTAACTCAAAGGGCGTGTTGAAATGCAGATTGCTGGGCCTCATCCCACAATTTTTAAGTCAGCAGGTCTGGGTTGGGAACTGAACATCTGCATTTCTAACTAGCTTCTGGGTGATGCTATTGCTGCTGGTCTGGGGACCACATTTTGAAAACATTAGGATATATTGCTTTAGTGATGTACAGTCAAAATACTCTCTTTTAAATTAACCAGAAAGAATCCTTCTGAAACCATACAGGTTCACTTGTTTTATTTTGCCTTGGATTCTTAGGGAATTTTAAAAATAATTTTGATTTAATCTTGTTTTCATAATTATGTAAAACATTTACACAGTCCCAATGTCAACTTATAGAGTTATTTTATAGAAATAAGATAAATCTGGAAAAATCCAGCTTCCTCTCCTGTCTTTGCTGTCCTTTCCTTCCCTCCCACCATCCTTCTATTGTATATTTGTATTCCTCCATTATTACATAAGACGACACAGTGTTGCTTTAACATTTCATCTTGAAAATCCATTCATAGTGGTGTATAGAGTTAGTTCTCATTCCTTTTTCTAACTGCATAGTGCTCAGTTGTGTGGATGATATACCACTTATTTAATTAGTCCTCTGTTGATGGACATTTAGTTTAACATATTTTGCCATTAAAGATAGTGCTATAATGAATCGTATCGTGCATACATTTTTTTTTTCGGCCAGTGTGTGGATGGCTTTTAACATTAGATGGTAATACAGGCCAGGTGTGGTGGCTCGAGCCTGTAATCCGAGCACTTTGGAAGGCCGAGGCAGGTGGATCATTTGAGGTCAGGAGTTTGAGACCAACCTGGCCAACATGGTGAAACCTTGTCTATACTAAAAATACAAAATTAACTGGGTGTGGTGGTGCACACCTGTAATCCCAGCTACTTGGGAGTCTGAGGCAGGAGAATTGCTTGAATCTGGGAGGCGGAGGTTGCAGTGAGCCAAGATCCTGCCATTGCACTCTAGCTGGGCAACAAAAGTGAAACTCTGTCTCAAAAAAAAAAGTTAGATGGTAATAGAGTTCAATGCTGCTACTGCTAGCACCGTTAGTGAATTGTAGTGGCAGGATAGAAGTAGATGTTACGATTTGGGGTAGAAATTAGAGGCCGGATCAGGTGCCAGTGACCCAAGGCTTCTACTTACCTCATCATCAAAGTGCTTTGGAGAGAACAGAACAACCGCTAGCTATATATAAAATGGGAAATGTATTATTGCTTCAGTAAGTCTGGAACATAATCAAATGGAATTGTAATGAAGAAACTGCAGGTCTGCTTTTAAAATAACTCAATCATAAATTGGACAGTTCCTTCTATTTAAAGATGTGACTTCATTTCACATTTGTCTTTGGGAAACATTTTGGGTCTGCATGGTATCTCTCTTGCTTTTATGATTTCATGACTGCCTTTTTCCCCCGGGCCTCAGATCCCTGGTGGTAACTAATGAGTATCTGCTGCAGCAGCTGAATAAGGAGCCAAAAGGTTATTCTGGGAAAGCGCTCCTGCCTCCTGAGAAGGGTCATCATCTGGGGAGATCATCGCCCTTTGGGAAAAGCACATTGTCTTCCTCCTCACCAGTGACACATGACACTGGTCAGTATCTAATACAGAGCGTCTCGGATGCTGCCTCAGAGCCTGGCTTATGGAGCTAGCATGGAACCCACACCACAGCTTCCCTGGTCCACAGAGGCTCTCACCGCCATTGCCACCAGTATGGTGGTACGTACTCACAAAGATTAAGAAAGAAATGTATTCTGATTAGATTGTATTTGTCCTTCTTTTTATTTCTCTATTTATCTCCCCCTATTGAGTCATTCTTTCCTTCTGCCCACAGAAATAGTTGGCACTTAGTCCCAGCTATTGTATAGACATTGCATAGAGACATTTGGCTGAAAATGTTGAAAGGGAAAAATACACTAGATATTTTTCCCCTATGTCATTTGAAACTGTGTGGTAGAAAGTTAAAAAAGAACATCCGCCAGATTCATCAAACAGGGTTTGATAACTTCCCGCCATGGTGAAAAGCTAACAACATCTGGTGTCTGCCCTGGAACAGCTAACAATTTAGTCAGGGAAAAAAGCAAACTCGTGTAATGGGGCCCAAAGCTTGGAATTGGTACTAAATAGGTCTAAACAAAAGCCTGATGATGTCCTGAAGAGGGAGAAAGAGTGAGTAATGGCCACTGTAGGATTGGAGAAGGCGTCAGTGAGGCTTACTTGAATGGACGCTGCAGAATGAGTAAGAACAATAGCAGGTAAAGGGGATGCAGAGCCTCCCAGGCCAAGAGTACAGAGAAGAGTCTGGAACACCACAGGGGGATAGTGGGGCAAGGACAGAAGTGTGGGACATGGAAGAGGTGTAATGTCATGAGAATGTCCCCAGAGCAAGTGATCTTTCATGAAGGGGGAGACATGAAGAGGTTACCAGGCAAAGCATGTGGCTGAGGGCAAGAGCAATGGGGAGAAGCTGCAGAGAGTAGCAGCATGTGTGAAGGCTGGGAAATGCAAAGGGACGTGGTTTCTTCAGAGAGCTGAGGGCTGAGAGGAGGTAAGCAGGAGCAAGGTTGCACCGCTCCTTGAAGATTTTAGATTGGGAAGGCAGAGGAGTGACAGATTGTGTTTGAGAAGCTTTCTCAGGACCAAGCACAGGGGCTCACACCTGTAATCCCAGTACCTAGGGAGATCGAGTTGGGAGGATTGCTTGAGACCAGCCTGGGCAACATAGTGAGACTCTACCTCTACAAAAAAAATTTAAAAGTTAGCCAGGCGCAGTGGTGCATACCTGTGGGCCCAACTACTAGGGAGGTTGAGGCATGAGGATCGCTTGAGCCCAAGAGTTCAAGGCTGCAGTGCACCACTGCACTCCAGCCTGGGCAACAGAGCAGAACTCTGTCTCTGAAAAAAAAGAAAGAAGAAGAAGTAGAAGGAGAGAAGAGAATGGGTTGATCATGGTGTGAAGTAAGGGAGGACCAAAGGGGAGCTAGACAGCCTGAAGAAGAGGCAGAGGCAGGCCAGACTAGATATGCTGCTTCTGAATATGTTAGCTTTGGGCTCAGCATCCAATTTACATGTGGGTGCCCTGTACTTTTAATCCTGATTGGGCATTTAAAAAATCAATGGGGAAAGATGATGTAAGTGGTTCTAGGTATGTTTCTGCTTCAGTGGCCTCCCAGGGTGCTAATGTCACCAGAGAGTGTGTAGAAGGTGAAGGATTTTCAACCTAATGCCACATGGTACTTCTCTTCACCTTCAGGGCCACGTCAGAGAGAGAGAGACAAATGGAAGGATTAGATAACTTACTTGTACCCCTGATTCCATGCTGTGCAGGGAAGGAGAGCCACCGCCATACTAATGAGACGTGACAGTCACAAGTTTCTAAGTTATAAATCCACAGACTTCTGGATTTTAAGTGGCTTCCCAAAAGCAGCTTGTACAGAGGAGCCAGAAGTTTCTCTGAGCTGCAAGGCTCTGAGGGATCTTGAGCAAGCCTGTGCTCTGTGGAAATGTCAGTAAGAGCAGCCTCCCTGCACCCCCGCTGCCACTTTCCTGGGCCTGTCTTTGTCTTACTGAGAGACCTCCAAAGTGTCTTGCCCAGGTAGGGGAGCATCAGCCAGTGGCATTGCATCCCTGCGTTGTTATATTTCAGGGTCCCAGCCCAGTGCACAGGCCAACCTAATGGACACACCAGGGGGCAGGGAGGAATAATGCACTGCTTTCCTCCACCCCAGCCCTTCCTGCCTCCTCCATGAACATCTGATGGTACCAGCCCCAGAATCTGCTCAGGATACCTCCTAATGGGAACAAAGAACCTGGCCCAGCCCGTGCCACCCTCCACCCCATTTTCCATTGTCATTGAAAGTGGCTGATGCTGTCCCCGGCCAGGCACCTGCTAGGGTTGCTGTCCACGCCTGGGGAAGTCATTTGTGTTTCTGATTTTTCCCTGTATGGCACTTGGTCTACAGGGCAGGGGTAGGGGTTACCATGTCAAAGACCTAAAGTTGCCCTGAGGGGCTAACTGGACTCATCATGGAAAGCGGAGGACCCTTGAAACAAGCAGAAAACCCGTGGAGCAGAATCCCACACCCTAGGCCTGGTACTACCGCCAGAAAGCAAACAGGTCTGGGATGGAGACTGGTCCTCAGGGAGGTTCTGTGTCCAGAGGGAGGGGCAGAGCCACTCTCAGGTTGTCTCAAAAAAAAAAAAAAAAAAAAAAAAAAGAGTAGCTCATCTGACTCTGTAATTTTATAGCCAAGGAAACACCCTTGGAGGGCTTCTCCTCCAAGAGTGGAGGGGCTTCTGCAGACTAGAGGCCAGACCATGCCACTTGCCTCCCAGGCCAGGCTCTTTCCAGCAAGCCCTAACATTGACTTCCAAAACTGGGACAGGCTGACCGGTGATAGGGCTTGGCACCCAACGCTAGCCTGTGGGCTAGTCCCAGCCATGCAGAGCAGGTTTTAAAGGCTCTGTCCCTCTGATCCTAACCTCTTCTTTGTCCAGCCTGATTTTGCTAGTAAGGGTATCCAAAGCTTTCAACCACAAGGAGGCTGTTAGGGGAGGAGCAGTGGCATCGCTGGGCAATGGCTGCCCTGTGCCAGATTCTGCCAGACCCATTTGGTCTTAGGGTCCTCCTGGCCCTGAGTGGGCCTTAAATTCCCTCAGGCTTCATAACGGCATTTCGAGAAGAGGGGGCTTTACTCCTATGAGGTGGGGTTTGGAGGCTTAGCCATTCTCTCTCTGTTCTTCCAAGCCATACTGCTAGTCACAGGTATGGAGAAGCTACTGGGCCCCCTGCCATTGGATGGTACTATCACCTGCAGCGGAATAGTGGGAGCCTGGCCCGATTTGGAACACAGTTAAATATGCTTCCCTGTGAGGCTGTTCTGGTGAAAGCCAGAGGGTTTGGGGTTCACTCCTATTATGCTCATTTTAAGCTTGCAATTCAAATGAATTTTCCAGGGCTAGAGGAATTGTTCCTCTGCATTTTTGTTTTTTCATTAAACGCCTTGCATTCTACCTCTTAACATTTACTGGTAGGAGGACCTGCCTAAAGGTCTCTGAAGCTCTTCCCTGGGCCACACAAGGAGACACGGTCATTTGGGTCAGGGGGAGCAACGCTGTGAGGCAAGGCTCTGCTATGGCCAGATGCCCACCTGCTGCCTGCTGATTCCCCCCTGACATCCCTGTCTCAAGCCACACTATTCTGCTACACCCCTGTCCCCAAGGAAAGCTGGCCTTAAGGGATGTGGGGCCACCTGGGCAGGAGCATCCCCCAATAGCCTGTGGGATGAGAGGATAGACAATGGTGCTGCTTTGTCTTGTGATCTGGGTGGGGAAAGCAGGCATTTGGGAACTGGCCCTTTTATACCTTTTCTAGCCCCTTTGGGAGTCACCCTTTCCTGGGTAGGCCCTAAAGTCCCATCCAGCCCCATTTTCACAGCAAGGAAGGAAGGAGAGGTGGCCTGAAAGCCTTGACTTGAGAATAGCTCTGTCAAACACCCAGAGCTTCCGTGAGATTATCTGGAAACGCCCAGGCATCCTCAGGACCAGAGAGGCTCCCCTTCCCCCGACCAGGGATGTGGAACAGATGGGAGGACATCAAAGAGGAGGCCCCTTCACTGAGGGATTCCCTGCCCCCCACCACAGGCTAGCGTTGGGTGCCAAGCCCTATCACCGGTCAGCCTGTCCCAGTTTTGGAAGTCAATGTTAGGGCTTGCTGGAAAGAGCCTGGCCTGGGAGGCAAGAGGCATGGTCTGGCCTCTAGTCTGCAGAAGCCCCTCCACTCTTGGAGGAGAAGCCCTCCAAGGGTATTTCCTTGGCTATAAAATTACAGAGTCAGATGAGCTACTCTTTTTTTTTTCTTTTTTTTTTTTTTTTTGAGACAAAGTGTCTGTTGCCCACACTGGAGTGCTGTGGCGCAATCTCAGTTCACTGCAACCTCCAACTCCCGGATTCAAGTGATTCTCCTGCCTCAGCCTCCTGAGTAGCTGGGACTATGGGCAAGCACCACCATGCCCGGCTAATTTTTATATTTTTAATCGAGACGGGGTTTCACTATGTTGGCCAGGCTGGTCTTGGACTCCTGACCTCGTGATCCACCCGCCTCAGCCTCCCAAAGTGCTGGGATTACAGGCGTGAGCCACGGTGCCCAACCTGGATGAGCTACTCTAGTCTAAGGTTCTGCCTGGCCCTGCATTTTCTGATATTCTGAGCCAAAGCCCAAAATGACTTGCCTCAGTAGCCCCTGTTCGCAGATGGAGAGCTGAGGCCTGGCTCTGAGGCCTGTGCCAATGCTTGGCCCAGGCCAAGTCAGCTGTTTCATCCCTCCTACTGCTGGGAAAGTGGAGAGGGGGCCAACTCTCCAAACCCAAGGCACTGATCACAGGAAGGCAAGCTTCGATGTCAGGACTCCCATCAGGCCCAGCTAAAAGGCTTTGGACTTCCTCAGGAGTCTCCTCAGACAGAATGGCTCTGTGCTAACAGAAGGGGACTCATGAGTGCCTTTTTCTGGGCAAGGCTGCCAGGGGAAGGGGAGAGATTAGCAGTGTATGGCATGCAGTGGGGTGATGACACTGAGGGGGTCACTGGGGTATGAATGTCATTCCCCCATCATTGTCAACCAGGCCATACTGGTACAAAAGGTGTCTTTATTGAGGTCTGGGTTAAAATTAGGCACTTGGCCAGAGCAGCAGCTTAAATATGAGGCAAGCAGGCAGGGGTTAGCCATGCCTGGGGCTGGGCTGGGGTCATGAGGCTACAGGCACAGACTGTCCCCAGGTGGACAGAAGTCGGAGGGGGAAGAGGAGGAGGAAGGGGCCGCAGAGCAGCCTGGGTCAGAGGCCTGGTGGGCCGGCCCCATGGGACTAGGCAGGAAGCTCTGGGTGGCAGGTCCAGCAGGGAGGGGACCAGGATCTCTTGCTCCACATGCCCCTTAGATCCAGGCCTGAGCCTCTGTCAGGGGCAGCCGCACTTGGCGGGGCAGTCTTCCCAAGCCTCACTTCTTCACCTTGGTGTCATAGGTGCCTGCATTCTTGTAGGCGCTCACGTAGCCACTGTCGTCCAGGATGTCCTGCCGTCCCGCAATGCCCTTGCCCTTGCCACTCTCATCGAAGCGCTCCTTGTGGGAGCCCGTGTACCTGCTGGTGTCCGTCAGCCGGTCTACAGCACCCCCTGTTTTTGCTTTCTGTTTGGACAGAGTTTCCCCAGGGGCACCTGGTGAGGGAGCCCAGCCCTTCCCACCCACAGCCATGATTCCCCACACCCCATTCCATGGCCACCCGAGACCAGCAGGGCACTTACGGTGACGCCCACATTGGCTGGCTCTTTGCCTGCCACCAGCTGGCAGATGGCATCGAAGGCCTCCTCCTTGCTCTTCCCCTTGAATCGCTTGGTCGCCAGCTCTTCCAGGGCCTTCTTGAACTCCTCATAGTTGATGACCCGAGCAGACTTCCCCCTGCCAGGCATGTGGGCACCATGAGTGTTCCCCTTTCTTTTTTCTCCCCCAGGGGAAAGCACAAATGCAGTCACTGCTGCCACAAATTATGCAATTGCGTTTCTTTCCCACATTTGGGGAAATCGCGGGGGTCAGCACCTCTGGAGGGCAATAGATAAGGTTTGCCCTGGAAGAACAACCTTCGTGATCATGGTGTTTCCCTGACCCCTTCTCAATGTCTTCCCTGGTTCCAGCCCCCCAGTTCCCCACCTCCTGGGAACATGAGAAGCAGGGGCTGCCTGGGGCTCACTTGACTTTGGAGAAGACGATGTCCACATCGGTCCCTGTCACGGCCTTTCCGTCAGCCACCTTGCAGTCCTTGCACAACTTGGCCCAGTTCTTGCCATTCATCTCTTGCCCACTGGCCTTGGGGTCACCATGGATGGCAAACTTGCGAAAGCTCTCCTCCAGTCCAGCGATGTCTGTGCTTGCTGCCATGCCACCCTGTAGAGACCCACCTGGGTCATCTCCCAGCCAATCTGCCCTTCCCCTCCCCCAAGCCCAGAACATCCCAGCCTCTACCTCAAACCTGCAAGACCTGGGCAGGTTCTGCTACAGACAGAGTTGGAGCTGGAGCTGCCTGGGGAGAGGGGCCAGTCACTGTCACCCTGGGCCACAGAGCCCCGAGGAAGAGCCCCGGGAGGCACGGTCTTGTCACTAATGCCAGCCCTGGCTCTGAGCAGGGTTCAGCAGATGAAATCATGATGCCCACAGCAGGCTGGGAACAGAGTGGCACTGTCCAGAAAGACTGTGAGGGCAGCAGCTGGGGCCCTGGCTTTGTCTGGCCCTGGCACAAGGCCTCCTTCGGTGGAAGTGAGGGTGGCAGAGCAGGCCCCCTCCCTGGAAGCTCCACGCCAAGTTGGGTTGGGGCCAGGCCAGGCTGCTGGTCGGGCAGGCATTTAGTGAGGCCGGCATCTTTGTAAGGGTCATGAGGATCCAGCAAGAGCCAGTCTGGGCACGGGTGCATGCCCTGGGCAGGGGTGCAGCTGGCCCAGCAAGGCCTTGTTACTATTTGCTGTTAAACAAAAACATGAGGGGAGCGGGAGCTTGGGGCTGGCCTGGCCACAGTTTGTGAAGCCTGGAGACGGTTGCTAAGGGAGGGTGGTGCTGCTTGGAGAATGTTGCTAAGGGCAGGATGGTGTCAGGGCGGCTCAGGGAGAAGCTCCCAGTGCTGAGGGGCTGGGCTGGGCTGGGCTGGACTGGGGAGCTTGGGCCCACGGGTGGGGCACACCAGCACTCCCTGCGCCTGGGGCATAACCATAGCTTCCTGGCCCCTCGCCACTGACTGGGGCTGTAACCTCCCACTGTGGAGTTTTGGGGGAGCAGGAGGTTGGGGACTAGTTGGGGTGGGGGCTGTAGAGTTACGAACCCCAAGAGTCGTGCTGGCACTTGGGGCTGTGGCTGAAACACACCTCCTCATGTCTACACTTCAGACCACCCCTGGCAACACCCTGAACTCAGCCACACCAGCCTATTCCCGGCAACCCTGTGCATTCAGCCCTGGCCTGGCACCCCTTGGGCCTTGTACCCCTGGTCATACCTTCAGCCCTGCACTGCAGCCTCCTCCATCCTCACACCCACCGTCACAACCCTCGGCCACCAGTCCCCACATATATACTAACGAGCCTGCGCCGACCCCAGTAATACCCACACCCCTGCACTAAAGTACCCCCCACACCCACAGCCCTCTGCTGCAGACCCCTGGCCACACCCTGAGCCTGCACAGCAGCCTCCTCCATACCCACACCCGCAGCCCTGGGGCTGAGGGCCCTGGCCACAAACCTGCATCCCTTCCTGAGACCCCTAACCACAGCCTCAGCCCCTCACCCCCCCCAATACCCACAGCCCTTTATCAACGCCCCCTGACCGTCAGCACCCCTTTGTCCACACACCCGCAGCCCTCTGGCCACACCCTCAACCTGCACTGGAGGCCCCAGTCCACATCCACACACTAACATTATGAGACTCCCAGGTACTATGCGGAGATCCCCTGTGTAGAGACCCCACCAGCACTCCCCCTCCTCCACTGCCACCTCCTGACCACACCCTCGGTCTCAGCAACCATCTTCTAGCTCTGCCTTTTACACTAGGGCCTCCAGTGACCACAGCCTGGGCTCCGTCCAGCTGCCCCATCTTCCACTGAAAATTCCTCCCCAGTGACCACACTCCCATCCCTAAGTGGCAGTTTCTGGGACCGTGAGCACCGGTGGCTCCTATGTTACAGGGACCACAACCCCAGTCCACACTGCACACCCCTTCCCTTTCCCTGGGTACAACCTCCCACCAGGGACCCGAAGACCCACACTTGGTTCACCAAGGGTAACATCCAGGGGAGCTTGGATGCCACAGGGTGCTTGGCCCAAGCACTGGGCGGATCCTGCGTGCAGTGCTCACTCCTGTCCGTGGAAAGATGGATTATTGGTCATCTCAGCCCCCTCAAGTGGTGCTGGGTTGCAGGCCACAGCCCCATGCGTTTGCAGGCGGTGGATGGAGTGGCCACACCCATGAACTGGGGCACCCATCCCACTCCCACTGGGACAGCTGGTGTCATCAATCAGCCGGACCAGGAGGTGGGGGCTGTGAGGTGGAATGCTTGGGGCCAGGGCAGGGCCGCTCAGCTGGCTCCTCGGCTGGGACCGCTGGAGGTTGGGACCCTTTCCAGGCTGCTCCCCCCAACCCTCATCGTGCAGGATACTGATTGGGGTGGCGGGCATCTGGGTCTCCTATGGGCTTCTACCTCGCGACTGCTCCTGAAGTGCGCGTTCGGATGGACAGAAGGACGCAGTAATGGACCGATGGACGCGGGAGACCAGGCGGCTCCGCAGCTCCGCTCCCTGCCGGCTCCCGGGTGGGACTGCAGCCCAGGCGGCTCGGCCGTATTATCCCCTGTTTCTCGGTCTCCATAGAGACGGCGAGTCCCACCCCCGAGGCTGTCTCGGCGGGAGAGTGACCAAGGTCACGCCGGCCCCGCCCACGAGGCCCCGCCCTCCCCGCGCCTCTCCGGGAGCCGCATCCCGCCCCTCCCCCGCAACTCCTCGGTCCTCGCGGCGGCCAGACCAGCGCTCTGCAGTTCGGGGCGTCTTCGGACGGCCCCCTCAGGAAACAGCCTCCCATCCTGGGATCTACCTAAATCTCTAAGCGGCCCGAATCTCCAGGGGAGATCCAGCTCCCCAGAGTCAACCAGAGGCCATCTGGGGGCTGCAGCGCGGCATTGGTGGGATTTGGGGAATCGGGAAGGAGCTCTCCCTCAGTGACAGGGGTCTACGGTTGGCTCAAGAGCACTGCCATCCACTGAACGGGTGGCACCCCCAGGCCACAACTCCCGTGCTCTCCTGGGTAGGATTCAGAGTCTGGAGCAGTGGGGAAGAAGGGAGGGGACTCCCCACGAGCGAATCGCACTCGCCCACCCCCAGCATGCTGGCATTCGACGGCAGCCCTGCTGCAGGGAAAAGCTGCAGGGACCTCCAGGCTCAGCCTCAGCGCCCATTACTTCTTCGGAGTCCAAAGCCTGCTTTCTCTCGGCCTCCCAGTGCAAAGCCCATCTTTAAAAAAAATAACCTCCTCCAGGCCGCCATCTAAGGCCTTTCCTAACCACGAGACGCACCTGAGCACCTCCACAGGGCAGCCTGGGTGGCCACCTACTGTACAGGGACCCCCTCCCCACCGCCGGTCGACTGACCAGGGTCGGGCTTCTGGATGGTCCGTGGCCCCTGTCATTAAGAAAGTAAGCACGACGTCCGCAAAAGCATAAAAAAGTTTATTGGAGCATCACAGCCGGTGGGGCGGGTATTGCTGAGTCGTGGGGGAGGGAGGCCGATCCCGCCGGCCGTAGAGGCCCCTAAAGTGCACTCGGTGCGGCAAGGATGGGGTGTTGCATAGAGAGTCGGGCCGGCCGCTCCAACTCGGCCCTCCGGTCTCTCGGCCCAGCTAAGCCAGACCAGCCTCCCGGCCGCCCGGCGCCCCGGGCTCGCCGCTACTCGGACTCACGAAAACGGCGGGCGCACGCGCCTGCAGCGCCAGCGTGGGCTCTCGGCCCTGGCCCCGTGGGGCGGCCAGAGCGGCGCTGCCCAGGCGCGTCTGCGCCACTGGTATCTCGTCCACGGACTCTGCCGACGCCGAGTGGTAGGCGCCAGCAGGGCCAGCAGCGTGCACAGGGCTGGCGTCCGCGGAATCCGTCGACGAGCCGGAGCGGCGGCCGGGGGCCCTGGGCCCTGCGCAGGGGAAGGGAACATGAGCCCAGTGGCTGCGGCTCACTTGTGACTCTGCCTTCCCCTCCCTCGAGTTCCCAGAGCAGGACCCGGACAGGGAGAGGCTCACCCGACGCCCGATCCGAGGTCTCAGACGTCCGCACTTTATACACGCGCCTCTTCCTCTTTTTCTGCAGAGACACGGGGGAGACTGAGGGCCCCACATCGCCAAAAGAAGCAGAGGTGAGCGCCAGGGTAGAGGCTTATTTTTATCCCACTCCACCTGGACCGGAGGCCCAGCACAATCCCTCCTACCTGGGGTCGGATCCGGGGAGGCAGGGCAACAGTGTCTGGGGAAGAGGGTGGTGGAGGTTCCGCTTGGCCACGGGTGGCAAGAAACTGGGAGGGACTGAGGGGGAAGCAGGAGGGTAAGCCTGGGCTCTGTTCCCCAAATCCCTCCCAACTGGAGGTGCTGAGAGAAGCTTCCCTCACTGTTAGCTCAGAGAAGGGCCAGACCCATGCCCCAACCTTAGCCTACCGCCTTCTCCTGCCTCGATGGCCCTGCCATGCTAACTGGAGATGCCCAGGTTGCACTCACTTGGCATTCACTGCTGCTGGCCTGGCCTGGCCAGGGGGCTCTGGGCGCACATGGCTGAAGGTCCGCATGTAGAACTCCATCTCCTGGGGAAGGTGGGAGTCAAGGAGGCTGGGAGGCCAGGTGTGGCTCCCGAGCCTCCTGAGCCCTGATCTCATGCAGTCCTGCCCTCACTGGCCTCTGTGGGTCATTTCAGGCCTCATGCCAGGCTCCCAGCCATGCTGGGAAAACCCGTCTGTAGGGTAAGGCTTAAACCACGTATTTCTGGCCCTTGCCTCACCCCAGGTCCTTACCTCATTTATTCAGCCTCTGCCTCCTGCTGGAAGGCTCCCAGCCCCCATGGATCTATAGGCCTAGAGAGGCTCAGCCAGGGAGCGGTGGGAAGCTCAGAGCGGCCCGCACCTGCTCCTGGCGTCCCCAGGGCTCCAGCCTCTGAACCAATTATTTTCCCCTGGCTGAGAAACAGGCCTAAGTGTGCATCCACCAGCTCCCGCAGAGCTGAGTCCTGGGCGCACCCCTCGCCCTCACAAAGGACCAGCCACGATCCCGGCTGCCGAGAAGGGGCTGCGTAAATGCATGTGCGGTGGTCTCCCTGCCACTATGCCGAAAGGGAAGGTAGTAGGTGGTGGAATAAACAGAGCCGCAGCCCCACTGGGCACCAGGCTTACGGGCAAGCCCTGATCTTCACAGCAACCCTGAGGGTGCAGACACGACCCCTGAAAGCAAAGGGGCCTTGAGGGCAGGGGGTTGCAGGAGTGGCCTAGTCCTGCACCCCCGCCCGCAGGACTCGCCCCAGCTTTGCCGGGGAGGACGCCAGGTGAGGAAACAAAAGCCGGGGGAAAGCAGGCCCAGAAAGGGCGTGGTGCGGGATGGGGGCTGGTCCAGGGCGGGGTCGGAGGGGGGAAGGTTTGCCGGGAGCACCCGGACAGCTGTCGCAGGGTTCAGCAGCCGTTTCCATGGAGACGGAGGCGTCCTGACTAATGCAGAGAGGACATTGTAACAGCAAGGCCGTCTCTAAAACAAGCCTATGTTTGGGGGCAACGGCTCCAGAGAGGGGCCCCTCCTGCATTCCTGCTGGGGTGGGGGTGGGTGGCTGCCTGCAGGGCCCTGACAGATCTGGGGGAGGAGCCCAGCCAGCAGCCCCGCCCAACCTCTGCCCTGGCTGCTGCTCTGGAGAGGGGTGTGGGAGCGCCAGCCTGGGCTGAGGGGCACGGGGGTCAGGGGTTAGAGGCCAGTCACAGGGACTGGGGACCTCAAGATCACTCTCCCCCACACCTCTTCTCTGCCCCAGTGTGGACTCAGTGACACTCTAGGGCCAGCAGAGGGGCAAAGCCCACTGGGGGGCCCTGGGCTCCAGATGGGGGAGCAGACGAGGGGGCAGTAGTAGAGGAGGTCTCAGAAGCTGAGGGGCCAGGATGGGACAGGCGCCAGGCCCTAGCCAGCTCCGGAAGTCTGGAAGCGTCCCTAGTGAGTCCCCACTCAGAGCCCTGTCCTCTCTCGCCATGGCTGTCCAGAGGATCCTTCCTCAGAGACTTTCAAAACCCTGTACATTCCTGAATGGTACTGGGCCCTCAGCCTCAGCTCTCTGCTTTGTAAAAAGGGACAAGAACATCACTCCTGTCCCCCGGGTTTGCCTCCCTCGAGTCACTGCAGATGGACAGAACAGAAATTAAATGTCTTTGCTATGGCTACATTTGGCCCCAAAGCCTTGGCAGGGCAAGGCCGAAGAGCCTGCCCTGACTCAGTGGGTGCTACCTGTGAGGCTTGAGAAAGTCTCCTGCCTGATTATCTGGGCCTCTGTCTCCTCTTGATGTGGGGCTGGAGACAGTACCCTCTCCCCAGCACAGCTGCCACCATCAGAGCCCAGCACCGGGGCAGGTATACGGTGGTGTAACAGCGGAGTCGCCACCCACAGCCAGCACGCCCCAGGCCCAGGCCTGCCCAGTCCTGGCAGCCTGGCCCACAAGCAGTGTCCAGCCCTGGCGACAAGAACAGGAGAGGCGGGGTCCTAGGCCCTCCCCAACCCACCCACCAGCCTCTGTTTGTGTCCAGTTGCCATGAGGCCTCGGGATCCAGGGCTCAGCCTTCCCCCAGCAAAGCCTGCCTGGGCCCCGCCTTTCTAGTCCCTAGGGGCTCCTCTGAGGACTGGATCACCCCCACCTCAGCTGCTGACCTCAGGAAGCCATGGGGGCGTGGGAATGGGGATAGGCTGGTCAGCCACTGGCCTGGCCAGGCTGGCCAGAGCATGGAGACCTTAACTCTTCCCAGACCCAGCTTGTGGTTAACCTTCTAGGCCTCAGTATGCACATCTACAACAGAGGCTGTTCTAAGCATAAATTAGGGTAATGGGCATAAATGCTTAAGGTCATGGATGGGGAGAAGTGATGGCTCCATCCTGGTCACCCATCACTGACCCCGTCGTTGGTCCATCCCTCTCTCTCTCCTGCTGCAGCCCCAACCTGCTTACTTCCAGGCTCCCACATCCCATGCCGTCCGCGCATGCTTGGTGCCTGGGCAGGCGTGTACGTGGGGTCCGGGAAACACAGGGCTCCCTCTGGCTGTGCCCACGCTTGGGTGAGCAGGCACACGCTCAACACAAGCCTGGTCCCTGCTGCCCCCAGCACCCCCGCCCCCAGCACCCCCGCCCCCAGCAGCTGTTCCAGGCTTGCTTCCCTTGCCCTGTCTCCTCACTGGCTGCTTGGTGCACAGCCCAACACCCCTCACACCCAGGCCCCCTCCCACCCCTCATCCTCTATACCTGAATGGGCCGCATCTTGGGAGGACATGACTCGAGCTCCCTGTGAACCCCCTTGGCCTCCTGTGGTGGGCGGTGCTGCACGATGTACTCATAGGTGGTGAGCTTGTGCCACACTGGTGAGGGGAAGAGAGGGCTCAGTGTGGTGGAAAGGGGACCCTGGAGCTCAGAACAGGAGGGAGGACAACCAGCCCCAGGCTGAAACCAGTGTCCCCAAATACACGAAGCCATCAGGTGAGACCTGGCCACCATAGCGAGCCCATACTGGGCAGGGGCATGGTTTCAGGCTCCACCGTCCAACTGGGCACCTTCCTGCAATCTGAGGACCCCTGCGCTCTGGAAGGCAGGTGCGGGAGGCACTTACTGAGATAAATGTGGAAGCAGAGCAGGTGCCCCAAGAGGGCTGTGGACAGCAGGCCCAGAAGGATGAGCAGGGCAGCCAGGGCCAGGATGGCAGGGGCCTGGGTCTCCACGGGGGCAGCGGGCAGGAACACGAACCACACATCCGTGTGATTCTTCAGGACTGCAAGGCACAGACAGCGTGTGCTCAGCCGGGGACGTGACAGGTGACCAGGGTTGGGGGTGAGAATAGGCCCGGAGCCTAAACTGACCTTCAAAGTGTCGGTTGGTGCGCAGCCGCATGGGGTTGACAAAGAACTCCACAAAGACATATGTGGCCACCAGCACCAGGAGCAGGACACCCAGTAAAGCGGATGCAACACTATGTAGAAAGAGCCTGGGCCCAGCCATGGGTAGCTGTCAGCTCCCGGGAGCTCCAGCGCCTCGGAGGGCTCATAGGAGTTGGGGCTGTAGGGTCATTGCTACAGGCTCAGAGGGCTGAGGGTGACCCCACAGCCCCAACTCCCCAGAAGTCAAAGGCATACAGCAAAACTGAAGACAGGTGGCCACCCCATCAGGCAGCCCACCTTTCTCTGGGCCAGCTCGGTGGAAGATTCCAGGCCCACACTTGGCCATCTCAGCCGGCACCCAGGAGCATCTCTCTCTGGGCAGCACCCCCGCATAAAATGGGCACAGGTCCTCTAAGTATCCCCATCCCTGCCAGCCTGCCATGCGGGCTGCAAGGTCTGTGGCTCCCACCCTCAGACAGTGCATCCCCAGGCCCCCGTGCGGCCAGGCTGTCCTCACCGGTAGTTCCGCTCGCCCACACAGTTGTTGAGCCACTTGCAGTGATGGTCGAAACCGCACACGCACTTGTTGCAGGCGCTGCAGTGCTTGGAGCGAGCGCTCCTGCAGGGAGAGGGGGCACAGCGCGGTCGGCCGGCTTATTCCCCACTTTGCGGCCCGGCCGGTCGGGGCGGTTGAGTGGGGTCCGTGGAAGGACGAAGCGCCAGGCCTGAGACAGCCCCGAGCGAGACGACGAGGAGCGCGCGCGCCCTCTGCAGGCGCTGCAGGGTGGGGTCCCTGGAGGAGGCAGCGCTCCCAAGAGCTGGGGGACCCCAGGAGCCGCAGGAGGGGTAAGGAGGTGCACCCCTCCTGCTCCGGGACTGTGCGCCTAGCTGATGCGCCATGAAACGGAAAATGGGCGTCCTTTCCAGGCAAAGAACCCTGAGAGAAGGCAGAAGATGCAGGTGTGGGCCCAGGGAGCTGCAGACAGCAAGGTGTGGGGCCCAGGGCCTGCACTGCCCTTCTGGACACCTCCAGCAGTGGGTCCCTGTTTCCTTGCCATTCTATGGGAATGGTACTGGCATTTTTCCAGAAACTTCAGTCTGTGTGGACTAAGGGAAAAGAGGCAAAAGAAGTGCAGGCCGCCATCCGCGTGAGCATGCTCACCACAGGGGCTCAGGGTAGTCTCCCAGCCCAGGGAGGCACAGGGCAGGCCCAAAGGCACAACCCCTCCACCAGAACAGGGCAGAGCCCTGCAATGGGCAGCAGCTTCTGGAGCAGTCGCTTGGAAAGTGTGCTGGCGGGTGCCCAGTGAATGGCAGGAAGTCCTTGGCGTCTAAAGGCTAGGGGCTTGCTCAGTCTGCAGACAGACCCCTTCAACAGGCTTCCTGCGGGGGCTGGCCTTGGGCCATGTCCCCATCCCTGATCCCCCACCAGAGACCTGGAGACTGTGGGGCTCCAGAAGGGTGGAGAGGGGCCCCTAGAGAGGCAGCTGGGACCAGCCAAGGGGGTAGGGGTGCAGCACGTACTGACTCCTCCATGTTAGCAGAGGGACCTTAGCAAGCCACCTGCCCCCCTCCCCCGGGCCTCAGACTCCTCCTGGGTAGGCCAGGGCACCAGTATCTGCTTGGGGGCCTGGCCGCCCAGGTGTAAACCTGGCTTCGCTATCAGTGGCTATGTCTGGCCTATCAGCCTTTGTAAGTGCTGGGCTCTTCCTCCTCCATGAAGTGAGAAAACCAGGCAGGGTGGCTGCAGGAAGAGCTCAGCACACAGTCTCAGGCATCAACGCCCCTGCCCACCCCTAAATGGGAATACTGGCAAGAGATGTGGGGCTATCACTGGCAGAGCTGCTCATTAGAAATGTTTGGGCAGGGCCAAATGTTTCCTCCTTTAACTGCTGGAATACTACTCCTCATCTTCTGTTTCCAATCACCTTCTCTTCACCTTCTCAAGAACCCAATTCTCTGTCACGCCATCAAGGTTCTTGACTGCATAAAACATGAGGGTTCTGAGGCATCAGGGATGGCTGTGAAGCCCCGGCACCCCCTCTCCACCGTGCACCCCACAGCACACTCGGCAGCCACACACACCCACACACACTCACACATCCACGTCGCACAAGTTGCAGTGCAGGTCTTCAATGACATGTGCGTGCTGGCTTCGGTTGAAGATGGGCAGGGGCCCCGCATAGCTCTTGTCCCGTACATTGGCATCTGCTGGATCGATGGAGACGGCGGTCAGGTGCACCACAAGGTGGCCGGCAAAGATGGCGCCCATGAACTGGCCCAGCAGGTTAAAGACTCACTCCGCACTCTGCCAGCTGGGAGTCCTACCCCACTTCTTGCAGCCAGAGAACTCCCCACTGCCATGCCAGCCTGCTTTGTGCAGATTCTCTGCCTGTGCCACCTCCTACCTCCAGTCCCTCAGAGCCTCCTCATCAGACCTCTCCAGGTGACCCCTGTGCCCCAAATGGAAAGGGGGAGGGGCCATCTAGGAAAGGAGTCCACAGCCAGCCAGCAGTGCCTGCTGTCACCACCTAGGTGCCCAATTGCAGAGTCCTGGCCTCACTGCTCCAGGCCTGGTGCAGGCCCTAGCTGGTCTGACCTCAGGCCGGTTTCTGGTTTCAGATTCCAAATGATGATGTGAGACTGAAAGAGATCAACCCCACCTAAGGCCCAAGAACCTGAAGTTTAAAGCTTGCTTATCTTGCTTTCATAGGAAGTCACCTCCAAGAGGGATGCAGCCATCCCCCTTTTCAGTAGCTGGGCCAGATGGAGAACCCCTTGCAGACAGGGGCTCGGACACTTGCTACCTCCCCTACCAAGAATCTAGGCACTTGGGAGTCCTGGGCTGAGTGTCTGGGATGGCCTGCTATGTTCAGGGCCTGGCCAGGGGCAGCATGGCTAGTCTCTGAAGCTGAAACACAGCTCTTCCAGGACCTATCTGCTCAATGACTGGGCCAAATGCAGGAGACAAGTTTGCTGACAATTTGCTACAAAGTCTGATGTGTAAAAATTCACCCATAGATTCCACCCAGGCAGCCATCCACTCTCCCTCCCTTGATCCCACCTGCTTCAGCCCAAAATTGCACTCATCCTCTTGCTAGCCAGGAGACATCATCCCTCCATCATTCATGCTCTACTCATCATCCATCTGTCATCCTTCATTCATCAGCTGTCCAGTCTCTTTTCCTCCCTTCCTTCTCCTCCCAGCAGCCAAATTTCTCTAGATATCTGCATAAACCAGGCTTCGCCCTAGTGTGCCACAGCACAGCTAAGAGAGACAATCCCGTGGCCATCACTGCCCCTTGTATCCCTATGGCCAAATCTTCATCTCTTGCCTGTGCCACTCTATAGCTTCCCAACTCTCCCCTCCTGTCTGAGTTCCCTTGAGTCTATGCTTCACACAGTCGCAGAGTAAGTTTTTAAAAGCTCAGACCCAAAGCCCTCTCTGCTTGCTTGCACTCCTACAGTGGGTCTCAACAGCTCTCTGGCTGAAATTCACTCCTCTGCTCGGTGCCAAGGTCCCTTTCCCTCTGGCTCCTCCCAAACCTCTCTGCTATCACCAGCTACTGTGCTCACCATGCCATCCACTCTTCAGACACTGAATGAGGGCAAACATTTACTCCCTGCCTGCCCCAACTCTTCTCCTGCCTCACTCCTGGGGTCATTCATTCAGCTGTCTACTGAGGTCTTTTGTTGTGATAGGCACTGAGGGATATGGCAGGGGCAAGAGTCCCAGCACTGAAGAGACTGCAGTCTGGTGGAAAACATGGATTTTTTTTTTTTTACGGAATCTTGCTCTGTTGCCCAGGCTGAAGTGCAATGGCGTGATCTGGGCTCACTGCAACCTCTGTCTCCCAGGTTCAAGTGAGTCTCCTGCCTCAGCCTCCTGAGTAGCTGAGATTACAGACACTTGCCACCACGCCTGGCTAATTTTTGTATTTTTAGTAGAGTCAAGGTTTCACCATGTTGGCCAAGGCTGGTCTCGAACTCCTGACCTCAGGTGATCTGCCCGCCTTGGCTTCCCAAAGTGCAGGGATTACAGGCCACCACTCCCACCCAAAAACATGGATATCAATCAAATAATGGGTTAATTACAATGAAGAAAGTTCATGGATATGCCAGTTTATAACCAAGTGACCTCATCTAGTCTGAAGGGGTCCAGAAGGCTTACCTGAGGAAGTATTGTCTCAGCTGAGACTTAGAGAAGAATGGATTCCAGGGACCTGGCAGGTAAAGAGGAAAGGGGGCCTGGCTAGGGACTGTGGCTGTGGGGAACATGTGGAGTGCCAACCAGCAGTTTGGCTGAAGTGTGCCTCCAGCTCACGGCTGTCTTGCACGAATGCAAGAATGAGGGTCTGTGTGGCCAATTTCTGGCTTCTCAAAAGGAACCAGAAGTCTGGGTTTTTATGAGATCTCTCAATGTTTAAATGTTAAGGAAATAAATAATTTTAAAAACATGCCTACAGAAGGAACATTAAGATCTGTGCATTTTCTTTGTTAACTATCCTTCAATTCAAAAAAACAAATCTGCAGGCTGGACTCACCCATGGGCTTCTAGTTCTCGACCTCTAATTTAGCTGGGTGTTGGGAGCAGGGAGAGAGGCAAGGGGATTCCAGGCAGAGACCAGTGCCGTGGAAACAGAAGAGGACAGGGAAAATCACATCAGAGGAAATGGGGGAGAGAGGCAGAGTCCAGAATGCGGAGCCTTGATGCCATGTTGAGCCTCATTTCTTTATTTTTTTTGAGACAGGGTCTCTCTCTGTTGCCCAGGCTGGAGTGCAATGGCACTATCTCGGCTCACTGCAGCCTTCGCCCTCCGGGTTCAAGTGATTCTCCAGCCGCAGCCTCTCAAGTAGCTGGGATTACAGGCGTGCGCCACCACACCTGGCTAATTTTTGTATTTTTAGTAGAGACGGAGTTTCGCATGTTGGCCAGGCTGGTCTGGAACTCCTGACCTCAGGTGATCCATCCGCCTCCGCCTCCCAAAATGCTGGGATTACAGGTGTGAACCATCACACCGGGCCTTGGGCCTCACTGCTTAAGGCAGGAAGAAACCATTAGAACGCCTGGAGCTGGGGCGCAACAGTATCAGATTTGGTTTTTGGAAAGGGCAGGAATGCAGATGGGTTGGCCGAGGTGAGAGCGTGTGTGGGGGACCCGTTTAGAAACTCAGCGGTCATCCAGGGAAGAGAGGCAGCTGGCAGTGGCAGAAACCGGGAACCAATTCAATGTCTATTTAGGAGGCAAAATCAACAGGGCTGGATGACTGACTGGATTTAAGTGAGGTAGGAAGGGGGAGGAGCCAAGAGCATGTGGGGAGAGCTGGGGTGGGGAAGGAAGGGAGCCACAGGCCTCGAGTGTGCCTGTGGACACACGGTGATGCTGGTGTAGGTGGCCTCCACCTGCCCTCACAATCTGCTGAACTCACCATGTGGCGTGATCACCATCTCCAGTGCACCAGCCTTCCCTTCAGCCAGGGGCCCAGCACCCTAGGGCTCAGCTTGCATCCCTAAGGCCCAGGCCAGTTCCAGGCCCAAGGTGGGTACCTGGTACCCACTATGATCCTACCTCACTCCTCAGGGGACCTGAGAGAGCCTGCAGAAAGGAGAAGGCTCTGATGGAAGGAAGGAGAGCGTACAGGCTGGTCAGGCGCAAACCAGGTGGCTCTGTGAGCTTCTGCATTGCCCAGAGCAGACAAACCCTGAATGTGGAGACAGAGTCCTCAAACCGTCCTTCTCATGACAGTCAGGCTTCCTGGGCAGCCCATCTGGCCTCACTGGGTGCCTGCTATGTGATCTTAGGAAGTCATGGAACCTCTGTGCCCAGCTTCTTCATTAGGAAATGGGGAGAATACCTCCTTACAGGATGACTATGAGGATCAAATGAGATCATTCATGTAAAGTGGCTGACGCAGGGCCTGGCATATGTAAGGGTTTAATAAATGCTACTGCCTTCTGTTTATCATGATTTGCTTTGCTTCTACTTGTCCAAGCCATGGGGTTGTTTATCTGGTTAATCTGGTTTCCCAGGTATCCTGATGGCAGAAACTCAGGTGATCCCTAGTGAGGGGCGTGTCCATTCCAGATCACAGGAGGAATGTCCCATGATGCATTCCCATGTCCCATGACTTAACAGCACTAAGGCCTGTTGGTCACCTCAGGGAAAGTCCAGTTTTCCATTCACAGAACTGATGACCAGCCCCTGGGCTCTAGTGAACAAGCAGCCCCCAGATGGCACTGCTGTGTCTAAGGAAGACAACCTCCTCTAGGGTCCCCTCCACACACCTACCCTGTCACTCGCCAGCCCAGGGCTTTGTGGTTTCCCAAAAGAGCACGTTCACGTTTGTGGCTTAATGAATTCTAGTGCTCACATATATCTTAAAGTGCTCCTGGTAGGAGTCTTCCCATCAGACAGAGGATGAGACTAAGACCCACAGAGCTGGCAGGAGTTGCTCGGTCCTGTGCAGCTCTGAAGGTGCTGAGCAGGGACAGAGCTCACCACAGACTCGATGTCCCAGGCTTTCAGGCTTATCCCTGCCAACCACCCTTAGGCCGTCCTCACCTTCCCCACAGGAGTCATCTTCGTGAAGGACACTCAAATAGGAACTCTCCGGAAAGGAGCACAGAGATGCCTGCTTCACTGCAACCCCCTGGCTTTGCAGCCACATCCTCTGCTCCTGGGGGCTGTGGCCAGGGACGGGGCAATCACACCACTGGGCTCAGGCAAGTCTGGGTTTGTCACTATTCCCAGGAGCCTCCGGGGTATCTCCATCCCGTCTCTTGTCACATTCAACCTCACTCTAAAAGGGTCTGATTTACAGAATCAATGTGCCCATAAACAGTCCTGGGCACAGTCTGTCCATAAATAAAACCGTATTTTAAAGGCACCAGGACACTTACCATGTAAAAGAATTCTATGGTGACTCTTTGAAAAGTGAAAAATTATTTGATAAATGGACTAATTACTCCCTACTTCGTCCTTTGTTCAGCTTTGAACACAGTTAGTGTCAGGATGGTTTGAGGCTCCTCCTTCTACAACTGCTCCTGTGGTGCCTCCGTGGACAGGATTCACATCCTTGCAGGGCTTGACATGCTCCTAGGTATTTTAGGCATGCCCACTCACCCTATCAGGGGGAGAGGTCAGGTGGAGGCTGGAGGCCAGGATGGGAAGCAGCAGGTCCCCAGGACTGGGCCCACCCTGCTCTGCTCCCCGGACTGTGCTCCCTGAGGCTCCGAACCTGGCTTTGGGCCTCCGCTGTGCCGGCCATCCTTTGCCTCCCCACTTCCACACACCAGCCCCATGCTTTCCCAAGGATACAGCGTAGCCAGCAGGCACCCAGTGGTGAGGCAGGAGGGGAACAAGGACCCCAAAGCCGATCACAGCAAAGAAGAGGTACAGCAGCCAGGCCACAATCTGGAGCGGGTGAGGGGGCCAGCTCCACCCATTCCGGCGGGATCGCTGGCCCTGCAGCTCGGGGGAGGGTCCGCTGGGCTGTGCCGGCGGCGCTGTCCACACACTCTTCTCAGGGGCAGTCTTGTTGGAGGGCTTGTTGCAGATGTTCATCTCCAGAGGGAGAAACAGTAGAGAGAGCATTAGCCCAAGAGGCCGGGCTGGAGCCCAGGGCCGGTGTCTGCAGCCAGGTTTCAGCAAGGGGGAGTAGGCTGCGACATAAAACCATCTCCCAGCTACTCTGGTGGGGATACTGGCATCCTAGCACGATAGAGACGGGCAGTGGGGAAAGGGTGGGAGTGGGCTGCTGCCTCAAAGCCCAAAGCAAACCCTGGCCCCAGCCTGGCCAGGACAAGGTAAGAGGACCCAGGGTTTATTCAGGACACAGTGCTGCTGCCTGTTACTCAAAGTGCTGTCTCCACAGCCATCGCAGTTAAACCCAATAAGACATGTTCTCATCTGGTAACAATATCAGGCCGGGGCCAGAGTGATGAGAACACATGCTGATTCTGTTAGGATTAGTCACCTCCTTCCTGAGGTCCAAATCCAACTGTCAGACACCCCCGCTATCCTTTGCTCAGGGAAACAGGGAATGGGGCGCCCAGAAGGAGGATCTGCCCTCTGCCCCACAGTGGACACAAAATCCCTTTAGGACTGGGGGAGCCTGAAGCTCTGCCCCATGCTGCCTGAGGGTTCTTGGCTGGGGAGGGGCCAGCTCACGAGAGGGAGGGAAGGATTCCTCTTTAGTTCCCTTCAGCAGCAGAAATGACCATGTTTCTCTAAGTAAATCTGGGCCTGGTATACAGTTTTGTACAGAAAGCTGGGCTAATGCTCTTGGACTCAGAGGCAGACCACCAGATGGTATCAACCACCCCCTCCACCCGCCACCCTCTAGCCAGACAGCTGGCCCAGTGGCCAGAGATGAAGGCCAGGCAGGAAGGGGGGAGCTACAGAAGGAAGACCCCCAACCCCAAGATCTGGGCCCAAGATGGGACAACAGCCCAGGCAGGCAGCGCCATACCTGGGAGACAGGCCAGCTCTGCACTCGTGGTGGGAAAGCCAGGAGCTGGGGCTAAAACCCTGGTAGCTAAACTCTCCTTTCAGGAGCCTCTGCCCATGAGACAGGGAACCTAAGCAGAAAGGGTGCCGCAGACTCCCACTCAGTGCATCTGCCTGGATCACCTTTCTCACTTCTCAGCCCACAGAATGAGGCTTGATCTTCAGAGCCAACTGCAAGCATTGCCTCATCCAGGAAGCTTTCCCTGACGCCCTGAGTCAGGGGGTCCTTATGCTAAGCCATTGTTGGGCAAATTACTTTGCCATTTGGGATGCTTTGCAATCCCCATGTCTGCCCCCATTAGGACAGCTTTCCCCAAAGGCAGCAAATGTGCTGGGTGGGGTTTATTCATCTCTGTCCCCTATGTCCCTTCCCCCAGGCACCCAGAATTGTACCTTGTACACAGTAGATCCTCAGTAAATGTTTGCTGACTTGAAAACATCTGAAATAAAAGGAAATGTGGGCACAGTAAATGGTGTGGAATCCTGGTCCACCCTAAGCCATCTGGCCCGCTTTCCCCTGCCTTCCATCCATCCAGCCCTGCCCGCTTTCTGCAGGCTCGTGAACCCATGCCTCCCGCAGCCCATCTCCCGCTGCTGGCTGGCTACCACCCTGACTGCCACACACTCACTCCTAGCCACCCTGCCCTTCAGCCAACCTGAGGCTCAGAGCTTCCTGCAGGCCAAGCCTAGCATTATTTGAAGTGACCTCTGAGTAGTCCCCCAGAGGTCTCAAAACTAAATGGAGGACTTCAGTTTTTCCCCAAGGATTCAGCTGGTGGTTTTTTGGTTTTGGGTTTAGGGTTTTTTTTCTTCTGAGACAGGATCTTGCTCTGTTGCCCAGGCTGGAGTGCAGTGGCACCATCACAGCTCACTGTAACCTTGACCTCCTAGGCTCAAGTGATCCTCTCACCTCAGCCTCCAGAGTAGCTGCAACTACAGGCATGTACCTGGCTAATTTTTTTATTTTATTTTATTTTATTTGTAAAGACCGGGTCCCACTATGTTGCCCAGGGTGTTCTCCAACTCTTGGACTCTGGACTCAAGAGATCTGTCAGCCTTGGCCTCCCAAAGTGCTGGGATTATAGGCGTGAGCCACTGTGCCTGGCCTTGCTTTGTTTTGTTTTGTTTTGTTTTGTTTTTTGTTTTTGAAACAGGGTCTCGTGCTGTCACCCAGGCTGGAGTGTCGTGGCACAATGATAGCTCACTGAAGCTTCAATTTCCTGGACTCAAGTGATCCTCCTGCCTCAGCCTCCTGAGTAGCTAGAACTACAGCGGCGTGTCGCCATGCCTAGCTATTTATTTTTTATTTTTGCAGAGACAGTCTCACTATGTTGCCTAGGCTGGTCTCCAACTGCTGGGCTCAAGCGATCTTCCCACCTTATCCTCCCAAAGCACTGAGATTACATGCATGACCCAGTATCCCAGCCCTCATTTTCTTTTGCAAATCCCCCAAAGATAGCAAATCTTTGTCCTTGTATTGTGGAAATGTCAAAGGTCATCAGGTCAAGCCCTGTGAATACGGTTGGGCTAGATGGTTCTGCTCTGGGGCCAATCCCTGTGGCTTGCACATCAGCTCTCCAGTGACACCATCACCAGGGCAACTACTTTGAAAGGAATCCATGAATTTGGAATTCCTAAAGTCTGGCTCTCCTTTTGCCATCCCCAAACCTAAACAACCCTATACCTTGCAGGAGTTTCCAAAGAGCAAAACAGAGGCATGTGGCTGATCCGGCCCCACTGCCTGGCAGTGGCCACAGGTACCCCCAGCGCTGCTGTATCCCGGACTCCTGAGGCAGGAGGAGTCACCATCTGCAGCCAGGCACCCGCCACATACAGCCTTGGGGATGCCTCTGACTCCAAATCAGGATACCCCCTTGGTCCAGGAAGCGAGCACTTGTTTGAGGCTGTGGAAATGGGGATGGTGCTGCTGGGCAGACCTCCCTCGGCAGAGGCAGCATTCCGGAATAGACGCCCAGGCTGGCCCACAGGCATGCCCAGGCCAGCCCACTCTTCACTGACAAAATTTTCTTTTTTTTTTTTTTTTCTTTTTGAGACGGAGTCTCGCTCTGTTGCCAAGGCTGGAGTGCAGTGGCGCGATCTCGGCTCACTGCAAGCTCCGCCTCCTGGGTTCACGCCATTCTCCTACCTCAGCCTCCCGAGTAGCTGGGACTACAAGTGTCTGCCACCATGCCCGGCTAATTTTTTGTATTTTTAGTAGAGACGGGGTTTCATCGTGTTAGCCAGGATGGTCTCGATCTCCTGACCTCGTGATCCACCCGCCTCGGCCTCCCAAAGTGCTGGGATTACAGGCGTGAGCCACCGCGCCCGGCCCGCTGACATTTTCTCCTGCAGAGTTGGTGGCCACAAATTCCTTCGGCCCAAAAGATTTTGATTAAAAGGGCTGGGAGGTCGGAGAGAATCCAATTATGGGGCTTCCAGGCCATGGATGGGACCAAACACTGTCACCAGACCCCGGGACTTCTCTGGCTGTTGCTCCCCTCTCAGCACTTCTCTAGGAGACCAGATTGAAAGACATGTGGCTCTGTTCCCCGACAACGTGGCCAGCTGGCACCCTCTGACCTTGGCCAGTCAGCACTTATCGGGGCCCAGCCTGCGTACTTAGGATGTAAACACAGATGAGACCGGGTGCATGCCCTCAGGGGCTTCTTTTCTGGGACCCAGACAGACACAAACAGAAACCAGGGCAGTGGTGAATGGGCATTTTGGCAGCCCATGCAAGGGCCAGCCATCCAATGTGACAGAACACAGGGTGGACAGGTTGTGGGGGCGGGGGTTAGGGGAAGGAGGAAGGGGAGGGCAGGACCCAGTGAGAGATGGGACCGAAGAAGTTGCAGGGCTCAGATCTCGGGGGGCCTAGAAGGCCAGGTGAGGACACATGGGCACTGCTGGAAGAGCCACAAGGAGGCAAAGCAGGCTTAAGGCATGAGAGTGACCCAATGGCTCAGGGTGCTTTGGAAAACTTTCTAGCCAGTGGGGAGAAGGGCACGGGGGAAGCGGTACCACAGCAGCCCAGCAGGGAGCCCAGCAGCTCTGTGCTTTGGGAGAAGCTGGTCAGAAGGTGGTGGTGAAGCCCACAAGCTCCCTGCTGCCCACCTGGCTACCCCCAGATGCATCTTTGCAGGGTTCAGAGGTACATGGCCTTGGGAAAACATTCTTCATGTACCTTCTCCTGCCACAGAACAAACCATAGAGAGTCAGGCTGGCGGTGATAAAGGGAAGACAGGAAGGAGGGGGTCCTGTGGCCTGGGTAAGCCAAGGATCCACCTGGCTACTGAGGCAGGCAGGAGGGGCTGTGGAGGCCCCTCCCTTGTCCCCCGCAAGATGGAAGCCATTGGCAGGATGACAGTAATCTGTTCACGTTAACATTCACTTGCAAAAAGCCTTAGATGGTGTTTTCAGTATAAGGTTAGGCTACCTTAATTTATTATTATTATTATTATTATTATTATTATTATTATTATTTTAAGACTGAATCTCGCTCTGTCGCTCAGGCTGGAGTACAGTGGCTCGATCTCAGCTCACTGCAACCTCCACCTCCCAGGTTCAAGCAATTCTCCTGCCTCAGCCTCCTAAGTAGCTGGGATTACAGGCGTGCACCACCACATCCAGCTAATTTTTATATTTTTAGTAGAGACAGAGTTTCACCATGTTGGCCAGGCTGGTCTCAAGAACTCCTGACTTCAGATGACCCACCTGGCTCGGCCTCCCAAAGAGCTGGGATTACAGGCGTGAGCCACCATGCCCTGCCTGGGTACCTTAATTTATACTTCATTTGGGTACCTTAATTTATACAATTCATTTGACTTAATTTAAGTCAAAGGAAGGAAATCTTAACATTTTAAGTTCTCATTATGAACTACATTATAGTTACATGAGTGACCACTTTCCTCATGCCCACCTCTGCTACCAACAAAAAAAAACATTTAGGAATATTGTTCTGAAATTCTTGCCTAGCACTCTCAAAGAAACCACACCAAGGTGAAAAGCACCAGCCCTGGAGAGACTGTGGGCATCCCTGGACTGCTGCAAGCTACCTGAGAGCTTCAGAATCAAGTCAATTACTAAAGAGGGTTTCCCAGGAAAGGACAAGGAACTGGGAGGGCAGGGTGATGGGGTCAGAGGAGAAAGGGACAGGGTTGAAGCAGACACTTGGAGGGCCCTGCACCACCAATGGGGAGACACAGGTGGGACCAAAGGAAGAGGGCTGAGCCTGGAGTAGAGCCCTTTTCTGGTTCCCGAGCTGCCACTCACAGACTGAGGAACATTGAGGCAAATTTCACAGATTCACTTCTTTGGATCTCTTCTATACTCATCTTTAAACAAAGTTCAGTGAAGCAATTTGGCAATGTCCAAGTCTGGCGAAACTTTAGAACATAGATGCCCTTTGACCCAGACATTCCATTCCTAGGTATTTATCTTATACATATACTCACAAAGATTTATTGCAGCATTATTTGAAATAATAAAGGACAAAAGACAATATAAACAAACTATGGCACATCCACACAATAAAATGCTAGGCAGCATCAAAAATAACGGATAAAAAAAGAAAAAAAATGGATGAAGTAATCTTTGATACACAATTAAGTGAAAAAGCAAGACGAAGAACACTTGTAGATGGAGCTACCAAGTCAATAAAAACAAAGAGGGCCGGGTGCAGTGGCTGATGCCTGTAATCTCAACACTTTGGGAGGTCGAGGAGGGTGGATCACTTGAGGTCAGGAGTTTGTGATCAGCCTGGTCAACCTGGTGAAACCCCATCTCTACTAAAAGTACAAAAATTAGCTGGGCGTGGTGGCACGGGCCTGTAGTCCCAGCTACTCAGGAGGCTGAAGCAGGAGAATCGCTGGAACCTGGGAGGCGGAGGTTGCAGTGAGCTGAGATCGCGCCACTGCACTCCAGCCTGGGCAACAGGCGAGACTCTGTCTCAAAAAAAAAAAGTGGGGGAGGGGGACAGATGCATAAACATCTACATTCCTATATGCATAGATTCTCTCCAGAATGAAATGCAAGAAACCAAACACAGGAGCAGCCCCTAGGAAGAAGATCTAGTGGTCCAAGAGCTGTAAGACAGAAATTGCAAACATTCAAATATAAATATATATATATACACACACACACACACACACACACACATACATATTTATTTATTTTATCATGAGCATGTACTGCTTTTGAAAACAAAAGGTATGTCAAATAATAAATGATTGGGGGATGTCACCTCCTGCCTTCCAGGCCCCACTGAGCTGCCTTGTGGACGAAACACACTCGTGTGATCTAGAGCCCTGTTACCATGCTAGACAAAGAATTCCTACCTAACAAGGGTGCTTGGTTTTAGTGAAATGTTTTCTTACTCTTGAAAGCAATTCTAAGACGCTCAGCTACAGAGCTATGAGGAAAAGCCAGAGAACTTCCTATGAGCTGTTAGGGTTCTTGTCAAAGCTGGAATCACACAACCAGACAGCACAACAGAGGAGCTGCTAGGCAGGACCTGCTTCATCCTTGGCCAGAGCCAACTCAGCTACCAGAGACTCCCAGAACCCAAAGGGAAAGTGCACTCCACAGGAAACTTTTGTTCCCATGCATCTTGTCCTTTTGCTAGAGGATTTGTGGTTTCCATGTGAGAGATTTTCTTTTTTCTTTCTTTTCTTTTTTTTTTTTGAGACAGAGTCTGGGGCTCTGTCGCCCAGGCTGGAGTGCAGTGGCGCGATCTCGGTTCACTGCAAGCTCCACCTCCCGGGTTAAAGCCATTCTCCTGCCTCAGCCTCCTGAGGAGCTGGGACTACAGGCGCCCACCACCACGCCCAGCTAATTTTTTTTGTATTTTTAGTAGAGACGGGGTTTCATCATGTTCGCCAGGATGGTCTCGATCTCCTGACCTCATGATCTGCCTGCCTCGGCCTCCCAAAGTGCTGGGATTACAGGCGTGAGCCACTGCGCCCAGCCCATGAGCCACCACGCCTGGCCGGTGTGAGAGATTTTCTTCTCTTTTCTTCACTTTTTTTTTTTTTAAGACGGAGTTTTGGCCGGGCGCGGTGGCTCAAGCCTGTAATCCCAGCACTTTGGGAGGCCGAGACGGGTGGATCACAAGGTCAGGAGATCAAGACCATCCTGGCTAATCCGGTGAAACCCCGTCTCTACTAAAAAATACAAAAAACTAG
>NW_012105609.1:496497-513719 GCF_000951045.1 Mandrillus leucophaeus
TTTTTTTTTTTTTTTTTTTTAGAGACAGGATCCTTCTTTGTCGCCCAAGCTGGAGTGCAGTGGTATGATCATCGTTCACTGTAACCTCAAACTCATGGGTTTATGCAAGCCTCCCACCTTGGCCTCCCAAAGGGCTGGGATTACAAGTATAAACCACCATCCAGTCGGGAGATTTTCTATCTATGAGTATTCCTAAATGAACTTTGTTTCCCCCAGGATCTGCTTTTGAAATAATTTTCACTGAGATTTAACAGATGCCCAGTTGAACTACCTAAAGAGAAGCTAGACAGAAAACATTTCACGGTACACAGTGTTTTACAGCACAAAAGTCATTTACAAAAGATTGTTTAGGGACGAGTACTTTGTTTATTAAAATTCCCCACAGGTGCCAGAGAAGTCTCTGACCTTAAAATTCTGAGAAGCAGCTCTAGTTCAACTAACGGATGCACATCACACAACTACCGAAAATTAAACTGGAACTTCAAGCTGTTCTCAAAGACCTCTCCAGTCACTGGTCTCAGAGGTAGCTGGGCCCTCGCTTTCTCTCTCATAACAGGCAGAAGTCTGATGCTGGTCGGACGCAGTGGCTCATGCCTGTAATCCCAGCACTTTGGGAAGCCGAGGCGGGCGGATCACCTTAGGTCAGGAGTTCGAGAACAGCCTGGCCAACATGGTGAAACCCCGTCTCTACTAAAAATACAAAAATTAGCTGGGCATAGTCGTGGGCGCCTGTAATCCCAGCTACCCAGGAGACTGAGGCAGGAGAATCTCTTGAACCCAGGAGGTCGAGCTTGCAGTGAGCCGGGATCACGCCGTTGCACTCCAGCCTGGGCAACAGAGCGAGATTCTGTCAAAAAAAAAAAAGGTCTGATGCCATGGCAAGAAAAGCTTGAAACCCCAATTATTCCTGAGTCGACATGGTTTGCAAACATTTTCTGTGCCATTCTCCTCCTGAAGCAACCATTGCAAATTGGGATACAAATGAAGCCAAGGAAAGGGGACAAGAAGGAGGGAGTAACACAGAATAGAAACAAGGCCAATGAAGAGAGGCCAAGGTTGTTGATTTCAACCAGGAAATCAACTCATATGACTGCAGGAGCCAGCCTTGGGGAACACCCAGGGCAACAGTCATTAAGAACAAAGTTGTGACAGAACAAAGAAAGAAAAACAAAAACAAAACAAAACAATCTGGCTAATTAAGCACCACTGTTGCTTTTACTGCATCTCATGGTGATTATCTGTTTATAAACCCGTCTCCCACAGTGAACCAATAGTTCCACAAAAGCAGAGACCACCCCTCAGCCCAGGTCTGAACCCAGCTCTCCTTCAGTAAAGGAAGTCAAGCCACTTTTTTACCATCTCTGCTGCCATTACCCCAATCCAAACCACCAGCATTGCTCTCCTACAGTGTTTGCATGATGATAACCAACACCAGCATTTAGAGGGCACTTATTCTGTGCCAGGCACTGCTTCAGTGGAATTCACTCATTCAATTCTCACAGAGCTCTAAGGAAGGTCCTATCATTTCCAACCATTCTTGCAGATCCCTGTAGTCATTGATTTCAGATGTGACTGGCCTCTCACTTTCTCATAAAAAACACGCAGAACATCCACCCCCATCATGAGAACACTGAGGCTCAGAGGCACTAAATGAGTTATTTTAGGAGGCACAGCTAGATTGGCAGAACTAGGATGGCCCTCAGCTGACTTCCCAGTATGTCCTGTCACAACCATGCTGCTCAGCAGCCAGAGTGAAGTGAGCTTTTCAAATGTGAAACTCATCCAAACTCTTCTCTGGGAGGCCGAGGAGGGTGGATCACCTGAGGTCAGGAGTTCAAGTCCAGTTCAAGTCCATGTTAGTCCCACCAGGGCTAACATGTTGAAACCCCGTTTCTACCAAAAATACAAAAATTAGCTGGGTGTGGTGGCAGGCACCTGTAACACCAGACTCGGGAGGCTGAGGCAGGATAATCGTTTGAACCTGGGAGGCGAAGGTTGCAATGACCCGTGATCGTGCCACTGCACTCCAGCCTGGACGACAAGAGCAAAACTCCGTCTCAAAGAAAAAAAAGGAAAAAATTAAAAACTCTTCCCATGGTTTCCTTTTAAAACAGACCCTCCATGACCAACCCCTAGATTTCAATACCAGAGAGCCTAACCCGACCTGAAATCACTTTAGTCATATATGACACCTGCTTCCCAGCCACCTTCCTTAATGCTCTGGGTTCTGGAGACGGGCCACGTCTGTTCGGAGTCCTCTGTGCCCACGCCTGGCACAGAGCCTGGCAAAGAGTGAGCGCTCAAGGAAGATCTGTGAACTTGATGCATGCTAAAAGGAAGCCCCGCGCTCTGCCCGGGCCCTGGAACTCAGGTCACCAGCTCCAGGCGGAAGTGAGCCCAAAGCTGGCCAGGCGGCAGCATCCGCGACCCCGTGGCTCAAGCCAGGCTTCGAGGTGAGAAAGCGGGCGGGGACTCCTCACCTGCGCGCCGCGGCGGCCGTGCCAGATGGGCCCTGCCAAGGTCAGCCAGAGGTTCGGGCCCCACGCCTGGCCTTCCACCCTCCCCGGGGCAGCCGCGCTTCAGACCCTCGCGGTAGGGACGGTCCCCGGGACTGGGCGACAACGCGCCCGGGAGCAGGGCCCCATCCCGGACGGAGACTGGGCCGGCGAGTCCTCGGGCTCTGGCTCTGGCTCTGGCTCTGGCTCCGGCTCCGGCTCCGGTTCCAGCAGGCTTGCGGGGCGGCCAGGCCAGGCCCAGACTGGCTGGGCCTCGTCCGGCGCTGGGCCCGTTCCCCTGACAACGGCGCGGGCTACGGCGCCCCACAGCGGCCAAACCGCGCTGCGTCACTCCGCGCCGGTCCCCCGGCCGGGGCGGGGCTTGCCAGGGACCCCTTTGGTGCCCCAGTCGGACCATTCCCAGATTCTGCCTAACCTTTCGTCTAGAAAATCCACTTTTCCCTACTCCCGAGTCACAGCTTGTCTTCCTGAAATCCTAACATCTCACACGCCCTCTTCCAGTTTCTATCCTGAGACCATCGCTCTCAAGAAGAGACCTCCCCCAACCCCAATCAACCTTTACACTTCGATGAGCGTATGTTCTGGAACATCCATGATATCGTGATCCTTCCGGGAGTTTACAGGTTAAGGGGCAAACAGATCTAGACAAATAAATTACACCACTAAAAATGCAGGTACCCCAGAATATAAAGCAAGAAGTGTAAGAGCTTAAAATACGTAGCACAAAATATCTCATTTATTTATTGCCTTTAAATCAAGCAAAAATCAAACCCCAATCTTCCAAGCTGATGGGAAATTCAATCTTTTTTTATTTTTCAAACTGGTCTCTGTTGCCAAGGCTGGAGTGCAGTGGCACAATCACGGCTCTCTGCAGCCTCGAACTCCTGGGCTCAGGCGATCCTCCTGTCTCAGCCTCCAGAGTAGCTGGGACTACAGGCGAGCACCACCACGCCCGACTAATTTTCGCATTTTTTTGTAGAAACGGGGTTTTGCCGTGTTGCCCAGGCTGGTCTCAAACTCCTGAACTCAAGCGACCCACCATCTCAGCCTCCAAAAGTGCTAGGATTACAGGCGTGAGCCCCTGCCTGGCCGGGAAATTCAGTCTCAGTCTCCACTGGACTCCTCTTAGCTAGGTAATCCCAAAGGACTCATGTTTTCCTACAGGAAAAAACAACCAAAAACAAACAAGCAAAAAACCCTCTGGTCAGGGTTTTGTCTGGTACTGAGGCCACAGCCATTGCCCCGTCCACAAAGATGTTCAGGTTTGGGCTCTATGAGGCCATCTCTGATGAGGCCCCTGCCTCTCCCTGGGGCTGCCAGGGACAGACACCTGCTTCCTCTGCTCCAGGACCTGCAGCCTCACTTCCCTTTCTTTACCTGGGAGACTTCCCTGCTAACTTGGTTTCCCTAAAAGTCCCCTCTCCCCTTCTCCTTGGGGACACTCAGAATGGAATCTTCTATGAGCTCAGGCTTTCTCAAAAGACAGGAAGACACTTTGTCTTCTGCTATCTGTCCTGTGCACATCTCCAAGGCAGATATGACAGATAGGGAGAGAAAACATCCTTATCTCTAAAATGTATAAGTCACAAGCATACTTATTGTATGTTTTATTAGGCAACATAACTACTGATCTGTCACATGACAGGTGCGTGGGTCCTTGTGCAAGTGACATAACTTATTACTTAAATTCTTGTTTTTAAGATTGATAAACTCAAACTCAATGTGGGATAAATATCAATGCTATTCCGGCTTCAGAATACAAGCTAACTCCTTAATTCTTATCTGGAATTGGAAAACTTCGGGTCAAACAGAGATCATGACCCAGAAATCAAGATGGAGGATGAGGCTGGATGCAGTGGCTCACACCTGTAATCCCAGCACTTTAAGGAGGCTGAGGCAGGAAAATTACTTGAGGCCAGGAGTTTGAGACCAGCCTGGGAAACATAGAGAGACTCCCATCTCTACAAAAGATGAAAAAAATAGCCAGGCCTGGTGGGCTGTGCCTAGAGTCCCAGCTACTCACGAGGCTGGGGCTGGAGAATAGAATCACTTGAGTTCGGGAGTTCAAGATTGCAGTGAATTACGATCATGCCACTGCACTCCAGCCTGGGTGACAGAGTAAGATCTTATCTCTCAACTGGTCTCAGTGGCTCACGCCTGTAATCCCAACACTTTGGGAGGCTGAGGCAGGTGGATCACGAGGTCAAGAGATCAAGACCATCCTGGCTAACGTGGTGAAACCCCATCTCTACTAAAAGTACAAAAGTAAGCCAGGTGTGATGGCACGCACCTGTAGTCCCACCTACTCGGGAGGCTGAGGCAGGAGAATGACTTGAACCCGGGAGGCAGAGGTTGCAGTGACCCGAGATCACACCACTGCACTCCAGCCTGGGTGACAGAGTGAGACTCTGTCACACACACACAAAAAAAAAGGCCGGGCGCAGTGGCTCAAGCCTGTAATCCCAGCACTTTGGGAGGCCAAGACGGGTGGATCACAAGGTCAGGAGATCGAGACCATCCTGGCTAACACGGTGAAACCCCATCTCTACTAAAAAACACAAAAAAACTAGCCGGGTGAGGTGATGGGCGCCTGTAGTCCCAGCTACTCCGGAGGCTGAGGCAGTAGAATGGCCTGAACCCGGGAGGCGGAGCTTGCAGTGAGATGAGATCCGTCCACTGCACCCCAGCCTGGGCGACAGAGCAAGACTCCGTCTCAAAAAAAAAAAAAAAAAAAAAATTTTATCTCTCTCTCTCTCTTTTTTTTTTTTGGAGCCAGAGTCTCGCTTTGTCTCCCAGGCTGGAGTGCAGTGGCGTGATCTCAGCTCACTGCAACCTCCACCTCCTGGGTTCAGGTGATTCTCCTGCCTCATCCTCCCAAGTAGCTGGGATTACAGTCACCTGCCACCATGCCCAGCTAATTTTTGTATTTTTGGTAGAGACAGGGTTTTGTCATGTTGGCCAGGCTAGTCTCAAACTCCTGAACTCAGGTGATCCGCCCACCTCAGCCTCCCAAAGTGCTGGGATTGCAGGCATGAGCCACTGTGCCCAGTCAGATCATATCTCTTTAAAAAATAATGATAATACATAAATATTTTTTAAAACAAGGCGGGGCCAGGCACGGTGGCTCACACCTGTAATCTGAGCACTTTGGGAGGCTGAGGCAGGCAGATTACTTGAGGTCAGGAGTTTGAGACCAGCCTGGGCAACATGACGAAACCCTGTCTCTACCAAAAATACAAAAATTAGCTGGGCATGGTGATCCGTGCCTGTAATCCCAGCTACTCAGGAGGCTGAGATGGGAGGATCACTTGAACCCAAGAGGCAGAGGTGGCAGTGAGCTGAGATTGTGCCACTGCACTCCAGCCTGGGCAACAGAGCAAGACTCTGTCTCTAAATAAATAAATAAATGCAAATACAAATAAAAATTTAAAAACAAAGTGAAAGATGAGTCCATATATTCTCATAATAAGGGGAGGGACCCAAAAGGCCCTGGATCCACTTGACTCAGGGGCTTCTCTCCCGGATGTCTCATCGGTGTCTGGGATGTAACACATCCCTTCATGCCCTCTTTGTCCTTGCCGCAAAACTGCTCCTCCCCTTGGGCCCTCTGAAGGTCACCAACATCTACCCAGTCAGCCCATCTGTATACTCAGGCTTATCTTCCCATGTCTCTCCTGCTAGTCCTTGCCCACTTAAACCAGATAGTGCCCATAACCAGGCTGCCCTCACTCTGAAACACATCCTGTGTCCATTCCTTCCTCTCCACCCCAGCACAGACCACCAGCATCTTCCTTGCTGAGCCTGCAGCAGCCTCCAGTTCTCCCTAACATCAGCCTGCCTACTTCCAGCTCATCCTCCTCTCAGTTGCCAGACTATCCTTCCTTCTCTTTATTTGTTAGAGGAGGTGGTAGTCTGAAAAATAGCGCCACAAAGATGTCATCGCCCTAATTCCTGGAACCTTTGAATGTGTTACGTGATATATCAAAGGGGATTTTCCAGATGAGATGAAGATCTCAAGATGGAAGAGATTATCCCAGGTTATCTGAGTGAGCTCAGTGTAGTCACAAAGGTCCTTATAAGAGGGAGGCAGGAGGGTCAGATGGGAGAAGGACCACATAATGACAGAGGTCAGAGAGATTTGAAGGTGCTACACTGCGGGCTTTGAAGATGGAGGAAGGGGCCTGAGCCAAGGAATGCAGGCAGCCTCTAGATGCTGGAAAATGCTAGGGGGCAGACCCTCCTCTAGAGCCTCCAGAAGGAATCCGCCTGCTGTTACCTTGACTCTAGCCCAGGGGGACCCATTTTCAACTACTGATCTCAAGAACTGTCAAGATGACACATTGGCAGTCATTTGTTTCAGCAGCAATACGAAATGGATACAGTGGTTTGCAAACAGGGTTAAATGCACATATATATGCCCAGTGAAAGCTGTTTTCAATTGAAACAAAAATCCGAGTGACAGCTCAGATTCCTTTGACATCTTTTTTTTTTTAAGCGGGGTGGTGGGGTTGGGGGAACAGGGGGATGAGTTCTCTCTCTGTCACCCAGCCTAGAACGCAGTGCCGTGATCTTGGCTCACTGCAGCCTCCGCCTGCTGGGCTCAAACAATCTTCCCACCTCAGCCTCCTGAGTAGCTGGGGACTACAGACATACACCATCAACCCAGCTCGTTTTTGTTTGTTTGTTTGTTTGTTTGTTTGTACTTTTGGTACAGACAGGGTCTTGCTATGTTGCCCGGGCTGATCTCAAACTCCTGAGCTCAAGCTATCCACCCGCCTCAGCCTCCCAAAATCCTGGGATTACAGGCATGAACCATGGCGCCTGGCCTCCCTTGACATCTTTGTGCGTGACTCCAGGCCAGGCTCTGTGAAAAGATGACTCTGTCACCCCAAATCTGCTTTTGAAAAGCACAGGCAGTTTGATCATGCTTTTTTGTTTGTTTGTTTGTTTGTTCATTTGTTTTTTTGAGATGGAGTCACCCAGGCTGGAGTGCAGTGGCGCAATCTTGGCTCACTGCAACCTCCACCTCCCAGGTTCAAGCAATTCTCCTGCCTCAGCCTCCTGAGTAGCTGGGATTACAGGCGTGCACCACCACACCCAGCTAATTTTTATATTTTTAGTAGAGTTGGGGTTTCACCAGGTTGACCAGGCTGGTCTCGAACTCCTGACCTCACGCTGATCCTTCTCCTTCTGAGTCTGTCATCCTTGTGTGGTCCCCAATCCAGAAGCTGACATTGTGCAGGGCATCACCGACTGAGGAAAGCCACACGTTGCCTGGCAGGTGCCAGAGAAATCTTTCTAATGTGAAAACACAACCTCATCAACCTTGCTTAAGAGATTCCAGGGCTCCCTTTTGCCTTTAGGATCAACTGAAATGACAAAGTGTGGCTTCCAATGCCCTGCTGGGCAGGCTTCTGGTATGTGGAGCTCCTTCCTGTCCTCTGTGACAATTCTGCAGCTCCTGGAACCGGCAACATCTGTTTTCACCCTCAGGCCTCTTCCCACAGGGTTCTCTTTACCTTGTGTTGTTCCAGCTCCTCCCAACAACACCCCCTCCCCCAACCTGGCCAATTTCTATGAAAACTTGAGACACATTTTATAGAAGTCAGCCCCTTGGGCAGGACTTGTTCCTAGCCAGAGCTGCAGCCAGTGATTCGCAAGGCAGGTCTGCCCAGGATAGAACAGCCCAGGGCCACAGGGAGAAAAAGGCCAACTGTGGTTTTCCAGGTATGCATACACACGTGTGAGCTGACTTACAGGGCTCCTGGGAGCTGCCAGAGGAGACTCCACAGGGGCAAAGCTGGCTCATCCCACCCTGGGCCTGAACCGACAGATACGTCCATAATTAGAGCCAGTGTGATCCCAGGGTTCTGGGCATTCTTCACCTGTCCCAGGGCAGGTTAGTGGTTCAATCTCAATGGTGCCAGTTATAAGATGGTGATCTTGGATAATTTTTTTTTTTTTTTGAGACGGCATCTTGCTCTGTAGCTCAGGCTGGAGTGCAGTGGCACAATCTCAGCTCACTGCAACCTCCACCTCCTAGGTTCAAGCGATTCTCCTGCCTCAGCCTCCTGAGCAGCTGAGATTACAGGCGCCCACCACCATGCCTGGCTAATTTTTGTTTATTTGTTTTTGTTTTGCTTTTTTTTTTTTTAGTAGAGACAGGGTTTCACCATGTTGGCCAAGCTGGTCTCCAACTCCTGGCCTCAAGCGATGCACCCACCTCAGCCTCTGAAAGTGCTGGGGATTACAGGTGTGAACCACTGCACCTGGCCAAAAATCCTTCAACTTTAATAATCTCAATTTGCTTGTATGTGAAGTGGGGATAACAATAGCTACTGCCTAGGCCTGTGATGAGGCCTGAAAATGTGGCCATGCATATAGCGTACCCAAAGACTGCTCGATGGGTAGCAATCATGGGTGCCTCCCATCCAGACCGTCCTTGTCTTTCTACCAGGAAACGATGCTGTCCAAATCATCAACGAGCAGAATTAAATTTAATTATTAAATTAGACTGGGTGGGAGATTATCAGCCACAGCTCTCGCTGTCTGGGCCCACTTCGTCTAGGTCACAGTACCCTCTCCAATGGGCCCTGGATGACTCAGCCTATCCACTTGGCTTGTCTTCATGGCCACCAGCATCTCTTGCCCTGGCCTCCTGACTGGCTCTTGATTTCGACAGGGGCCCTCCCTATCCCCGTCCCCACCCCTATCAGTCCATTCTCCTTACAACTTGTGACTGTCTTAGAACAAAAATAAAATTTTAAAAACCCACACCAAGCTGATTCTTTTACTTCCTGCTTACAACCCTCAACAACACTCCCTGCTCCTTAGGGAGAGGTATTTCCATATACCATGAAATTGGAATAGAAACCTCCTCCTCACTGTGGCCACTGCAGTCTCCAAGACCTTGCATGTGCCCTGGCTCAGGCTGACTGCAGCTTTGTCTATCCCACAGCCTTCTCATTTGAAGCTCACACTACCTGGAAACTTACTTCCTCTGGAAAAGCCCTCTCTGGTCCCCAGAATAGAGGCCATCACTCCCATAGCATCATGGGACTCTGCTTTCTCGTTCCTTCTGTCCGGGTCTCCTTGATTGTGTAATGATCTGATAAGGGCCTGTCCCTCCAGTCAGACAGAAGAGGAGGGAATTAGTATTCCTCCCATAGGGGAGGAATAATGTTTGTATTGTTTACTATTGCTTCCTTAGCACGGAGCCCAGAACACACTAAGCACTCAAGAAATGTGTATTGAGGCCGGGTACGGTGCCTCCCGCTGTAATCCCAGCACTTTCGGAGGCCAAGGTGGGAGGATTGTTTGAGCCCAGGAGTTTAAGACCAGCCTGGGCAACATAGCAAGATCCTTTACAAAACATTGTTTAAATAGCGGTGCATGATGACGCATGCCTGCAGTCCAAGCTACTCAGGAGGCTGAGAAGGGGAGGATCCCTGGAGCCCAGGAGTTCGTGTCTGCAGTGACCTATGAGTGACTGCACCACTGTAGCCTGGGCAACAAAGCAAGATTCTGTCTCTAAAAATAATAATCATAAAGAAAGAAATGTGTGTCAAACACATGAGGAATAAAAAAGGATAGTGCTACTTATAGGAATTCTGTGAAGCCTTGTGTAAATAGCCAAATTATTTTTGTGTAAAAATGGACTTTCCTACGTCTTCAACATAGTAAATCTATTTTTTCCATGTCCCTTGTAAAGCTTTTTGCTGCATTCAAGGCACTCTCCTACCATTAATATTCTTCTGTTAAGTGGTTTTTACGACCACTTCATGCTTTAAGAAAGAAGTGCCCTTTAGTATTTAAAATATTCTCTCAGCTTCCTTGGTGAGATATTTGGCAACCTTCCTACTGTTGATTGTAACCGGTGCGACTTGGAACACGATGTCACTCTTCCAGAACTCTTCTCAGACCTAGATAAAACTTACTCTGTGTCACCAGTTGGGGACAAGGTGTTTGGAAACAGTACCTTATGCAACAGAACTGCTGGAGGGCCGCCCCTCAGAGGCAAATGAAATAAAAATCATGGTGTGTGGAAAATGTGCCCGCGGAGTCCTAGGAACCAAAGATTTTTAAGCGTCTCTGCCAGTCATTCAGTTTTTATTTTATGTTTCTTGGAAAACTGAAGTATTGTATTTACCACGTGTCACCTAAGATGCAGAAAGGGGGGAAAAAAGTGATCCTGGCTGGTGAAGATTTCCATTCCAAAGGCAGCCTGGTCCAAGCTGTTCTCTTGCAACTGACTCCCCCATCTCCCCCACCAGCCCCCTCCTGCCCCTGCAGAGGCTCCCTGGGGAGGGGTATTTCCTTTCAATATGAAATCTGTCTTTTTGCTCGTTCATTTCTATGGGGAATGGCACATCCATGCAAAGTTGTTGGCTGCTCTTATTTTATTTCAAAAATGTGCTGGCCTCAGACACCTGAGTTTTTCCTCGAATACTTTAAAGCAAATTATGTGCCGGAACCTCTCAGACCTGCTCTCACCGGAATTTCCTTTGAGTGTTCATATCTCAGAGCCTTATGTAACCTGACACAATTATCTGAAAAAGCTTGGGATCCAAAAGAAAGGTGTTCTGAGCTAGGAATGAAGGTCAAAGCTGGGAAAAAAGTGCTCTCCCCTGCCTGGGGACTGGGTCACACTTCACTACGACAATGCCCAATTCACGTTCCAAAGAAAAAATACTAAACCTCTGGCAGGGTGACCAGTGGGTACACTCACCTCATTTCTCTGAACAAGGAATCGCTTAATGAGGGCTCCCGGGGCATTACAAAGCCTTGGACCTGGCTGGCGGTTAAAAATATTTCGATAACCACCTCCAGCTTCTGGTTTCCCAGGATGGAAGCAGGAGTTGCTCGGGCCCCTTTAGGAGAGTAACCCCTCCACTGACTGCAAAAATGAAACGAACTGGAGAGTTGGGGTCTCATGCCAGAGGTCAGTGCTGCAAATGGGGTATAGGTGGGGGTCTGGAATTCACATTTTTATACCAAGTGGTTTGTCTAAGTGATTTGACTCAAGCCCGGCCCAAGGCTCCCCCACCCCAGCCCACTCCCAACATGAGGGGGAAGGAGAGCGAGGACGATAACTGTAAGTACAGACCTAAAATTGGGGGCAACCAGGAGATGACCCCGCATTCTGGAAAGCCCTCAGGCCAAGAAGCTCTTTTTCTTCTTCTTTGAGAAATATCAGCCCTGCTCGATATTTGCATACCAGCGGTGAGGGACCTCCACGGAGCAGAGGCACCACTCATAGGTGGTTGACTTTTCAAGGAATTCGCTGGAGAAAATTGTAGGCAAGGCTGTGAACAAAACCCCCCGCCATCTGGTTTCAGTTTATTTAAAAAAACAACACACACAGGCCTCCCCACCAGCAATCAGAAGACAGCCACAGCTTCCCCAGGGGGCGCATTAGCCACCAGGGGTGGGGCTGAATTATGTATATGCAAATAAATTAAAACAGTCAGCCAACAGCAACTAATTTTTGTATCTTTTGCAGTTGTTCTGCCAAGAAAAGGCCTGAATCGGGGTGATGGAAGCTGTAAGGAGACAAGCTTTGGAATGAGTGTTAACAATCAAGTTGCCTTAATTCCGTCGCTGGGAGACTTGTTTTTCATCGAGCAGCAAATAGTAAAAGGTCTGTAGCCTTATCCTTATGTATAGGATAAGGATAATGATAGTACCTACTTCATAGTGATGATGTGAGGATAGTAAATAAAATAAAGACCAAGTAAGCTAAGCACAAGGACTGGCATGCCACAAACACACAGTCACACTGGAGGATACAAGACAGATCCTAAAAGGATTTCATCCAGAGTCAATCAAGCTTTCCTTCCACATGCTCTCAGCTGGGGCTTGCTTTCCCCCTGGGACTGGTCCAGAAAGCCCTGCAGAGCACACTCTCTGTGTTTTGCAAACTCAAGGACCCTAATCCCCAAACATCTGCCTTTAATCCTGGAGACAGTAAAAGTTCGGAGGAGGGTGCCAGACACAGGCTGAAAACACAAGTGATGCTCCTGGCTTTCTGTGTCTTACTGCCCCCTCTCTCTGGTAACTGGAGGGGAGGTTTCCTTCAGTTCCTTAACTGAAGAGCCTGGTTTCCAGGTGCCCAGCCCAGGTGGGATAGCTCTGAAAAATGGTGGGGACAGGGGGAGTTCAGTTCATGCCTAGGGTACTCAGAGGGGAGTCGGCAACCTCCAGGGCTCCCACGCTACAGGAGCAACGTGCTGGAGCCCACAGGCTTCCACGTGTCTTGGGGCTCAGCCTTTGCATGTTCAGGGGCGCCTCGAGCTCAGTTTGTTTGAACAGACCTCTACTCTGTCCCTCATCTGGATGCAGACTACCAGCCTCAAGGATCACTTGAAGCCAGCAGTTCAAGACCAGCCTGGGCAACATAGTGAAACCCCTGTCTCTACAAAAAATTTAAAAAACAGTAGCCAGCTGTGGTGGTGAGCACCTGTAGTCCCAGCTACTATGGAGGCCTAAGATGGCAGGATTGCTTGAGCCCAGGAGTTCAAGGCTGCAGTGAGCTGTGATTGTGCTACTGTACTCCAGCCTGGGTGACAGAGCAAGACCCCATCGCTAACTAAAAGTAATAATAATAATAAAGTAATAATCATAATAAAATTTAAAAGTGATAATAATTTAATCAGCCTCCACTCTTCCCCAGATCCATTTCCTGGCCACCTGGGATGGGGGTCTCATTTGCTCAAAACCATGCCAAGTTCTCCTTTGCCCTCAGGATGAAGTCTAAGGTGCCACAGGTGACCAACACAGCCCCGTATTAACACAGTTCTCAAGAGCCCAGACTTTGGCTTCAGGTGCACCTGAGTTTGAATCTTGGGGCTGGTCCAAGACTCCAATGCAAATGGACTTGAGCTTGAGAGCTTGGGCAATTCCCTTCGCCTCTGGAAGCCTCAGTTCCCTTGAATGTAAAATGGTGATAATGGCAACTGCTATAAAGGCTATGATGAGGTATCTGCACCCAACCCAGGGCTTGGGACACAGCAAGAGATTTGGAGGCCATTGCATGGCATGAAGGTTGAGGATGTGGTGGGGCACGATGACTGCCAGGACCAGCGTTAGATATGCTGAGGCTGAGAGGCCTATGTGTGTCCAAGGGAAGAGTCCAGGGGCAGCTGGACATGTGGGCCTGTGGTCAAAAGGGAGGGCTTGGCCAGAAAGCAAGCAGGGAGGTCACCAGCATGTGAATAGAAAGATGAGCTCATTGTGTGGGGAGGGCCAAGGGTGAGGCCTCCACAGCCAGAGCTTCACCCACAAGGAAGAGAAGCTGGAGAAGGAGGCTGAGAAGGAGAGGCAGTGAGGTAGGAGGAAACCCGGCAGCCATGGCTTCGCAGGCACCCAAGGGAGACAGGGCTTGGGGCAGGAGAAAGCCAGCAGGGCCGAGGCTTTGAAGAGGCCAAATTAGCTGAAACCAGAGATGGGTCTATAGGATTTGGGAACTAGGGGGTTAGGAGGGGGAGCTGGTCCCAGGCAAAGGCCGGGAGGGGAGAGTGGTGATGGTGATTATGGACAACTTTAGAGAAATGCAGCTGAAAACAGGAGAAAACACAAGAGAGACGCTTTTTTTTTTTTTTGAAACAGAGTCTTGCTCTGTCACCCAGGCTGAAGTACAGTGATACAATCTCAGCTCACTGCAGTCTCCGCCTCCCGGATTCAAGAGATTCTCCTGCCTCAGTCTCATGAGTAGCTGGGACTACAGGCATGCGTCACCACACCTGGCTAATTTTTGGATTTTTAGTAGAGGCAGGGTTTTGCCATGTTGGCCAGGTTGGTCTCGAACTCCTGACTTTAGGTGATCCGCCTGCCTCGGCCTCCCAAAGTGCTGGGATTACAAGCGTGAGCCACCATGCCCAGCCACAAGAGAGATGCTTGTGGAAAGGGATACGGGCTTCAGGTTCCCCATGGGTGAGGCTAGCACCAGTACACTTGCTGCTAGGGTCAGTAGTCAGTTGCTACATCTGTGGTGCCCAGCACAGGGCCAGGGCCTGGCATGCAGTAGGAACTCAACACAAGTTTGCTGTCTTTGAGGACAGGGAGCAATGGGGTCTAGGACCCTGGCCACTGGCAGGAAGAGGGACCCTCTGCCATTCTGCCAAGAGGAGGCGTGGTGGGGGTGAAGGCTTGAAGCAGAGTGCAGGGCAGGGGCTCCTTGGGAAACTGCAGCCTCTGAGCTGCAAAGGGAGGAGGAGGTGACAAGTCAGTGCTGAGTGCTCTGCTCCAGGAACCCAAGTACAGTCAGAAGACAGAGCGTGAGGGCTCCTGGAGTCTGCCACTTGGTACCCCCTACTCTAGACATCTGTTCCCCTCTCCTCAATCCAGCAGTCAGTCGGTTACCTGGTCTTTATCTCCTTCAGAGCCGTGCTCTCCCTACATGGCCAGCAGAGGGTGCCAGTGAGCTGCTGGACTGCGCTGGAGGAGACCAGAGCCAGCCTGCCCACCCCTCTGTCCTCCAGAGCCTGGGGCGTGCTAAGGGTTTGGTTAACCAGGTTTCTGACCAAGGTGGGGTGGAGGCTGGGACAAAGGACTAAGGGAGGCTGTGGTCTGAGGGCTTAGGGGCTGAGTGGCTCAGGGGCTCTGCTCCTGGTCACCCTTCATTCCTCTGCCCTGCCAGACCCTGCTTTATCTGTTGAGGCTCCTGCCCACTGCCCCTCTCCGCTTCTCTTCCCTGGAAGGCCCTGACAGCCTAGACTCCTGGTTCTAGCAGAGGCTGGTTTTCTGCCCCTAGGCAGGCACGACTTGGCACCAGGCCTCAGACAGGGCTGGGCCAGCTTCTCCCAGCCATGACTGCCCTAACCACCCTGTACTTCTAGAACGTCTCCACCTAATGAGGGATAAGGGGTCAGTGGCTGAGGAGGCCACAGGAGCTGGAGCATAGGTTCTGGGAGGGAGGAGGTCTGGGCTAGGAAGTAGGATGAATGGGCGGGGGGAGTTTACATAAAAATGTGGCAGATGGTCCAGTCCCACCAAGATCCAAATCCCATAAGACTAATGGCTCTGCCTGAGGTGGCATGAGGTTCCAGAAGCTGAGCTGGAAATACCCCCTTCCTCATCCTAACCACGTTATACTCTTCAGCTAAACGCAAATCCCAACATCGCCTCCCAGCAAGTCTCTCTCCCCATCGTGGCCTTTGCAGTTCCTTCCCAGGACAGTGTAGGACCCTGCTTCTGTCTCTGTCCTTATCTTGCCTTCCTGCCCCATCCCCCTACTCTTCAACTCCTGCTTTAGCAAGTGCTAGTTCTATCTGTGTCACCTTGACCTTGAAGGCTCCCCAGGACCCTCATCTCAGCTTCTACTCCCTTCCCCAATTCAAGGGGAAGGCTCCAATGGACTGAGGCTGGAGAAACCACAGCCAGACTCTTGGTGGGGTGGCTAAAGCTGGGGGGTCTGGCCAATCCAAGCTCTACAGCTCAAATCAGGAAGTCAGGCCAGGAGCGCTGTGTCTGTCTCTGAGCCTGGGCCATACATTCACCGCAACAGGAGTCAGTGACTTTGGAAAAGGAATGTTTCCCTGAGTTTCTAGAGGCAGGATGACTCAGACTGAAGGACAGAGTTACCAGAAACACACACAACACACACAAACGTACTCACTTGCACACACAGGGTCACGGTATAGGGAGTGACACAACCAAATGGCCTGGACAAGCCACAGAGTCCCATGGACACAAGTGCTTACAAACACAGGCACACAAGGTCGTGTACCCAAGGTCAGGCACACACACCCTCTTCATTCAAGTCCTGCCTCCCAGGGCCGGGGCTTGCCTGTCATCCGTCCTTAGGAGGATGGATAGGTGGAGGCACAGGAGTGACTTGGGGCAAATTGGTCCTCCACCCAGAGCCTCTCCCTTTAGGTGGGTCTGGCTCCCAGCACCCCCCAGATTTCCCTGGCCCACCAGGGGGCTGTGTCTGGTGGCAGAGAGAGCACTGGAGGAGGCATTGCCCTGAAACCCTGGCAGAGCCTGGACACCTACGAGAGAATGAGCAACAGGGCTAGGAGGTGTGACAGGGAGTCCACAACCTCCCAGGACCTTGGGAGGGCAGGGATGAGGCACTGAGCATGGCCTGGAGGCCCACGGGAAGCAGGGACCCGTCGGCCGAGGGCTGCACCTACTTCTTTCAGCATCAAGCCTGCAGCCAGGTACTGGCACCAATTCCCAGTGCCTGGCAGAGCCCTGGCATGGATGCTAGGCACAGGGTGCCAGACACGGGGGTGGGCAGGGTGGGGGGCCACTGGGCCACACACAAGCATGGAGACCTTCACACACGCAGGCAGAAAAATCCACCCACACTCATACCACTTATTTTACCCCCTGGGGGTTCAGGGGAGCAAGGCAGGGAACACTCTGTCCTAGAGGCTGCCTTCTTCACTGACACCCCTCTGGCCTGGCTGTTGGGGTTGGCGGGGGTGGGCCATAGGTAATGGGAGACCTAGGTGCTTCCTCTGACACCCCACCCGCCACTGACCCACACACACATATATTTGTGAGGTAGGAAGTGGGGTCGTGCGTCCCCAGGGCTAAGCCCTGGAAGGAAAGGGAAAGATGGGCAGAGACTCCAAGAACCCGGAGCGGTCGTCCTGCTTCCCCACCAGCCCCTGTCCCGGGCGGGTTTTGTGGCCGCGAGCTGCTCAGGGGTGAGCGCGCCTTAGGGTGTGTGCGCCAGGGACTTGGCGCCGCGGACCA